>NC_091149.1:4568980-4901742 GCF_041381155.1 Argopecten irradians | reverse complement strand
GAGAAATCAGGGCCTGACAGTATATGTTATGACCTTGACTGTATTTAGAAGTGAGAAAATACACAAACCAAACGAAAAGTAAACTTATAGAACACATGCATCAAAGCTATCCTATATAAATCCGATCAGCTTTTGGTATATGGATGTCAGACAAAATAAAGTTAAACTTCACAGAATTGTAAATGAGAGTCAAACCTTATCTCCCTAAACAACCTATAAGGGCCTTGTCTTGTGTCACCCAGAACATTTCTGAAGTGTCATTATATTACCCTAGAATGTAACCATAGCAACATGACTGAGCTTCAGGATTTCAGTTTGCCACCACAACAAAAACAAGTGGTTGAAACTCAACTGAATTTTACATTTGAATGTTAGCCTTATATGCTAAAGACAAGTTACCTTATTAATGTTCAACATTGCATTATTCATTTTTCAGTCGTGTATTGATAAATAAGCTATATTTTCAAATTTTGCTTTACATTTTTCAAAGGATAGAAGAAATTTTGAATGCTCAATACTGGATTTGATAATTTTGTTGTGGCATCCAAGTGAAAATTTTGTTATTTCAATGTAGAGTCTATGTGAAAATTTGATATTTTTGTAGTAAAATCTTATATAACATCTATAAAAACTTGATGCACTACGCACATAAATTGAGGTAAATAAATTATAATGATTTATGAACTCCATCATAAAACTCTAACCGTTAAGTATATGTTATATATCTATGTAAGTGTTTGTTGCTGGGAAGATCGCCTTTGATGGTAGACAGTGTTGTGACTGGGGAATACTTTTTACAGACTAGCTTATACCGGTGAGTACTAATAAATTTTAAAAACCTTAAAATGACACCTTCAACATACCTTTTTTAAATTTTTTTTTTGATAAAATCAATGATTACCTTGCAGAAAATCTTGTATTTTATAAAGAAAATAATGTATGATATGAAAGACGGTTACTGTGCTAAATCTTGGATTTTTTTTATATATAATTAAGAACATAACATATAACATTAAAACATTTTCCTGGTGTGTTTTGTTTTTACGTTCTAAAAACAGCTGCCTTGGTCATTTAAGTAAAGGTTAAAGAGACAGAGAAAAGACAGAGTTCCCGGAGAAAAATCTTCATCCTACAGTCAAATTACCTGCAAGGCAAGGCAACTGCCCTCTCCCCCGACAGGGGTTTCAAACTTGCACCCCAGAATTGGAGGTCTTAAAATCATGGTAATATGTTAAATACATGACACCAAACTTGCTAAAATCATTAAATCTGATATTGTTATGTATCAAACAATAAATTATGTGGATTATCTTATCAAGTTCATTTAAATCTTACACTTATTTTGGAATGAAGCTATTACTTAAATTTTACTGCACAATAAATTGTGAGGCGATGGAACAATTTGGTGGCCAGTATTTGCATGGTGCTCGGTTAAACTGTTACAAACAGGATATTAATATAACACCTGGATGAAGTCTTAAATTTTAACTCGTTTGACAGTGCCATCTAAAGACACCTAGGATACTGGATAGATCTGTTAGCACTCAACAACTTGACAACTCTGAAGTGTTGGTAATAAGGAAAACAGAGTTATCTCCCTTTACTCAGCAAACTTAAGGATTAACAGGAACCTGATTAGGTTGATATGGTAGACTAAAATAACCAAGCCGAATTTTATTCATATTTTTGACATTCTAGAGTGGCCAGTCTCTAGAATATCAACAATAATATGAATGAAATTTGGCTTGATTATTTTTGTCTCTGCGACAAGTCTGATTTCAAATTTAAATCTAGGGGGAGATAACATGGTATAGAATTCTGCTGAGAAAATCTTATCAAAAAGTAACCTATAGGATTTAGTGTTGTTTTGTGTAAATAAGCTACCTGACCACAATAGAAAGACTGTTAAATGAAAGAATATTTTCTATCTCTTTATATTCAAATTATACCTACGGTTAATAAAATTAAACAATAACATTTAAGTAAAAGGCACAACTAAAAGCGGAGTACTACATTTCAATAGCATAATTAGCTTAATTAATTAATTTGACATTTCTTCAAATTCCATGCCTTATAGTAGAAATGTCTGTATTGATGTTCCTTCCATTTTATATGAGATAGGATGCAACGCAATGACAAAGGACATGGATGTTTTTTCTCTGGGTACTCTGGCTTTCATCCACCTATATATCTGGCACATACACCCTTAGATGACCTTATCTGTTTATGTCAAAAGGCAGTAAAATGGCATATTTATAAAGAACTAAAGAGAATCAACTTACCATGCCCAAAACTTGAAGCTACAGTCAGAGCATGTTTAGATGTCTTTTTGTTGCGTTTGTCGGGTGTAGTTGGGGCGAGTAATATGTTTGTCTTGACCTTATTAGCACGCTCTCCTGGGGAGACTAGGATACTTCCGCATTGGACCTGAAACACACAGAACGAAAATGACATTAATTTACTGGATAATATGACATTTAACGTAAACGGTGCGATTAATTCAATCTGAAAAAAAAAATTTGTTTGAACACTAACATGCTGCTAAAATGAAAACAGCACTAAACAACTGCTGTTATTCGCTGGGTATTAAATTTTTCTACAGTCAAATTAATTTCTGCGCGATTATATACCTACAAATGAAATTGAAAGAATGAGTGGTATAACAATCTGTTTATAGCTAGCTACCATTAGAACTTAACAAATGTGTGAAAGTTTTTCCCTGATAATTAGAGATGGTCACAAAATTTTCTCCCAGCGATATCAATCATCTATTGAATAGGAATATGGTTTTTTCGGGCTGGGAAGTTTGATTCAAGAAAGAGATTCACTAAATGTACAAGTTTTTGAAATTCCAATGACTATAATGTGTTATGTATACTGTATTAAACTCATTCACCCCTGAAGACACATTTAGGCTCTTCCAAATCAAAGACTTGACCAGTCCATTATGAAATATCAGGGGTGAATGCGGTAATAGTCTTCATCTGACAAGTGATTGGGGTAGCATGTAAAAAGGTGCAAAATGTGTGTCATATAAAAAATCACCTATAGAAAGACTAACCTAGTATTTTACACAATAAGCTATCACTTTAAATTAATTCTGTTTCAGGTTACACATTTGTTTCACATTACCATCTCTTATTTTGTTTCATATTGTTAACTTCGCCAATTTTTTAAGTCGGTTACATGACCTTTTGTGCCTCGTAAACCTGTTTGAAGGTCAAATGAAGGTTATAATGAAGGTTATGATAAAGGTTAAAATGACACCCATATCAACCTGCATATATATATTGTGACATTGTATTTATATATACTGGAGACATTTAACCTTATCTAGTATACCATCAGATTCTACCCTCGACAAATAATAAGCTCATAAATATTTACACAAGTAGAACAGAAGCTCTGCTATCCCATCGGATATTGGACTCGATAAAGTCCTGATGCGACAAAAATACCAAAGTGTATGCATGATTGAGTAGCAGTTATGAT
This sequence comes from Argopecten irradians, assembly GCF_041381155.1. NCBI lineage: Eukaryota > Metazoa > Mollusca > Bivalvia > Pectinida > Pectinidae > Argopecten > Argopecten irradians. The sequence continues at coordinate 4,898,250 of NC_091149.1, read as the reverse complement.
GAACGCTACATGTATTAATAATACTATTATTTAATCAGTCTAAAATTCCAGCTAGAGGATACAGTTCATGTCTGGTTTTATTTTGTTTTACATCAATTCATAGCTAGGCCATTTACGAATGACTTTAGTAGTGGTTTATAGCATAAAAACCTCAGATCCCTGAAAAAAATCATCGAACAGCCATTACTGCCCCATATGGGTCTCAAATTAAGGGCCAACAAAGTCCGAACTTAAACACTTCTGACTCCTCTATAATACTCATGTTAGGCTTATTAAAGGGGCATAACTCTTAAGGAAAATAGTGAATAACTGATATTGTCAGTACCTGAACACAATCAAGAAAATTAGATTTAGTAGAATGATCAATTATCTTACATAACAATGGTAATTATTCATGTACTATGTGATACCTGATAACGTTTGTGCGGGACTAGTATCTCCAGTGGTGATGGTACGTAACTATTTGTAATCTTCACTCTGAAATGACGTTAGTGCGGGATGTCATCTTTTGACGTCATTCCATCAACAATATAGAAACAATAGTCCCACACCAATATATCACATGGTAGTGAATTATTCCCATTGTCTACATTATCATGGGCAGCTATCAATATAAATTTACAATATGAATTCTTGTTTTTTTCAATTCCAAACATTTCAGCAGAAATAATTGAGTTTCTCAAGCTTATCTATTAAAATCAATTGAATAATTTAGAAAACAAAATCTCTGCCAAAAAAACATATTAGATTCCTATTTTTTGGTAGACATTTAAGCTAGCTGATATTTGAGGTTATTTCCAACAGACAGGACAAAATTGGTGAAACAGCTATAATGCAGCGCTTGGCATGTGTAGGTGAATCTATACCCCAAGCTTACAAAAACATGTCTGAATTTTATTGTTTTCAAATGAGAAAATAGTTTGATATAAAGATAAGTTTCCTCTTCAAAATGTGTAGCCTAAATATTACAATACTGGGAATGGGAGAGATTCCAAAAAACGCAAACGCTGCCAACATTTTTAATTTGTTCACATCATGTTTAATTTTCCAAAAAGATTCATCGAATACTGAGTACATGTTAGATCATCATGGCAGCTGCCAACAAACTTAACTGTATCTAAATTACGGGATCTGTGTTTAATAGAACAAAGACTTTTTATAATTTGATGAAAATTCTTCAAGAATTACGTTGTAAGTGTAGAGCTTATGTAATGCTTTAAAATTCATTTTCTGGGCTTGTTTTAATTTCTTTTTGTTATCAAATTCATAAAACTGTCTGAAAATGATACGTAATGTTGGCAACAACTTAAATCCGTTCCTGGTGAAAAGATTAAGAAATCATTCCTTGATAATATAAATCTATATTGGGGTTAACGCTCTTAAACCTCAAGCACTGTGTTTTGTTGGAAAGAAATCTTGTGTTGTAACAGCGGTTTATAAACTCATTAAAAGTTCATAGTATATAATTACAGAAACACATCTATAACCAACTTCAGTACTGAAATGATCCAGTATTAAGCCCAGAAAAAGGCCCCTATTGGGAAACATATACAGAAACGTGAGTCAATAGTGGCTAAAAAAAAACATATGAAATTGGGGGTTTTTCCCCACTTAATTATGAAATATACATCTTGGGGAGGAGATTATGTAAAATACAGGAGTATAGTCTTCACATGAATTTGAAATAACTTTTTGTAGGATATTCAAATCACTGAAATATAGCCATGGGTGGGCTTATAATAAAATAAGTGATATATTAGAATTTTTATCTAGCTATATTACAGTAATATGAACATTTACCAGACTTCAACAAAATTTCGTTAATAATGGTTTCACGTTTTTCTTGCTTATTCTTAAGGGTTTTATGCATGCTTACACAACCAAGTTCAGACTTAAATTCTGAATCTTTCTATTATTTGAAATTCAAACATCCGTCATTCCAATTTTTCACATTTTTTTTTTCATAAACACACGATGAAATATGTTATGCAGTTGACTCAAACCTACCTGTTCCTCATCCCACAAGAGCGGTTTATCGGGTTCCGATTTCGCCCGTGGACGACCCGGAGGGTGGGGAGAGGTTGCCCTGGGGTTGGGGTTAGCAGTGTATATAATCCAAACCATTCTGCCTTACCCCCAGAGAAGACATTGAGACATCAACAACAAGTTAAAAGTTCAGTAAACATCGATTTAAAGGCCACAAAAACATTTAAAAGAGGCTGTTAGAAAATTGATCAATATGGCACACTCTGGGAATTGTGACAAATGGTCGACACTACAACTTTGAAACTACAGCATCCGTATCCAAATGTTTATGATTGCAACCAGAAGTGATTAGCTGTCATAACATCGAAACTTCTGCATCCTTATCCAAATGTCTACGTTGGCAACCAAAAGTCTTGGTGACAATAATTACCAATGATTTCCATCACTAACTCCAGGCTTTTATCCGAGAAATCTCCATAATGTTAATTATGATATTCTTTCTAATTCCCTTCATTTGTCCATTTCCTTAACACTTGGAAAATTTACACAAGATTTTAAGACATCAACAACTGTAGACTTGCGGCTATCTACTCCAGTGTGAGTCTATCTCTGTCTTTTTGTCCTTGGAGTAATTTGTCTCTGTGTCCTCGGAGTTAATTTGTCTCCGTGTCCGTGACCTCAGAGTTAATTTGTCTCTGTGTCCGTGTCCTCGGAATTGGACTGTGATTCCTAACATCCACCGACAACATATACGCGAGGCCTGGAATCATCTGTGGGACGTTAATTATTCAACACTTTAGATCTCCGCTGCAACTAACACATAAACACGTCTGTACAAATACAGGAAAACACTCTGGAAACTCCTCACCACTTAATTAAAGACGATGAAGTCATCACTTTCACCAGAATTTAACTCCCATTTTATAATCAAGAACACTTGTGAACATTAAATATTTTAACAGTTTCAGAAATGGATGAATTTTGTACCCAATCAACCTTATTTTTCACTGATGAAATCCAGTCACGTAACATCTATTGACGTTTATACCATTGCTGAAATCCTACATGACAATTAACACGACTGCTCTGAAGAAATGTGAAAACTGAGACTTTCAAAACTGAGACTTTCAGATCCAAAACACTCTTCTTCTAACCTTTATATCATTTCTAGAACTGAGAATCCAATTATCACCTACGTCCAGAGAAATGTGAAATTTGCAACCAAGATTTCCACGACATGATACATCGATATTAACCCAAATGAATTCAGAATGTGTGAAAAATATCCTACTCAAATTTCCTTAGATGCTGGACAAACTGTGTCAAACATATCCCTCAAAGTTGCACGCTGACACAGATCGACATTTCTAAAATCAATATCATAAGTATTAATACTGTGTGATTTCACAGCTGTCCACAGCGAAAATCAAGACTTTGTAGTGCACATAGAGCCATGAATTTATTGATCCCAATACAGAACTGTATGAAATATCCTCCCAGTCCATCTCCGAAAACATATATCTCCCCAGGCAAAACAGCACTCTGATCGATATATCTCATAAATGACAAAGAATCTCGAGCGTGAAATGTTATATTATGCAGAATTTTCGCACATTGTCATCAATATTTGTTGAGTTGGTCATCACTGACAAAGACTGCAGAATATTTTGAATAACCTGAAACCTCACAAACTGTGATAAAACACCTCCCTGTCTCCTCCCTCAGATTCTATGGTACACAATATCCAAGGTGTCTCCATAACTCGCTGTCATCTGCAGCAGTTTTGTGTACCATTGTTGTGTAAACTATCCTTTCTGTTACTGAGCCTGCTTTCTGTCAATACTGCGTCAATAACACAATTATCTTGAGTTACAGCACGACCGTCTTCTATTGCCCCGAAGTGATCTTAGCCAGTCATACTCACGCCTAATTCTACACTATAAATTTATTTACTCTCCTCTAATTCTATATCCTGAGCCTACTCCAATAATCTTCTTTCCCCAAATCCATCACCATTTCTTCTCTGCATATTTACTTTAGTACCCAACTCTGAGTAGCTGATAGAATCCTAGTATTCTTCTCTTTTATCCTACATCCTAATGCTATCCTAAATCCTTATGTCCCAAACCTCGTTCCAAATCATGACTTCAAACCCTTTAGTGAAATATTTTCTCCTAAATTACTTTCCATGAAATCCTGACAGTACTTTCAAATCCAACTAAGAAATTTATTCATCTCTTTGTGTCCTAAATTCTGACATCAAATCTTACTTTTTCTCTTCCACTATCCTATATTCTATCCATCCCAATCCTAAATCCTTTATCATATGAAAATTAATCCTCTCCAAATCTTCACTTGAAAGTCCTAAAGTCCTCCTGCGTAAAATCTTCACTTTTAATTTTATCCCAAATTTCGATTTCAAACTTACTCTCCTCTAATCCTATATCCTAGCATAAAATCCTTATTTCTCTCCTCTAATTCTACATCCTCACTACAATTCCCACTTTTGATCACACATATTACATCCTCGTTGTTTAAATGCAGTTCCGCTGTAAAATTCCTCACCCCTATACAACGATTCGGTACAATATGTAATTTCACAGTAAATTAGATAAAACGCCACAACACACTACTCCTGCATGTTAACACCCATATCGTGACATTTGTTTAGAAATATTTTCGCATAATATTTTGCTGATTTCAAAAGATTACTTACAAACATCTGGCATAATCAACATAAATATCGCCGTATGAACTTTCATTTTGTAAAATAATAGCCCCATATGATATAGTCATCATCATATCCATATGTACATCTAAGTGTTGATATGGCATATATACATATGCTATTGTCATGCATGATTAAAACTCTCCATGATTCTAAAATTAGTCACGCTAAATCAAGAAATATAAAACTCCCCTTTTTAGAGTGTAATTCTCCGAAATCATGAAACCTGATATTGCTGACCACTGACTATAATGACATCCTGAGAAATCTGACAATTTTTATGTCCAACATAGCAAGAGAATAAATGCTACCTTCCCATTCTGAAACAGCAAGCCAGCACCTTCAGAATACTGACAACTCTTACATTCAACCACTAGCTCTATACTAACAGGTTGATTTGGTCTGCTACTGCATCAATAAAATCTTATTTACCAACAATCCTGCATACTGCCATATTCAACAACATAACTCCTCAATCCGCCGTGAGTTCAAGCGATTCCATATCAACAATTCAACTGATTGAAAAATTTTGAATCATGCAGATTATACATAAATTCCATACTAACGGTAACCAACTGCACAGATGGCAAGATCATACATTTATTCTTTTGTCGCATCATTACCATTTTTTTCTACACTTCACAGGTAAAATTTGAACAGGTACAATCTCGCCGTCCAGGTATACGAGATATATCTTATTACAGGTAAACTGCATTAATTTTCATTGATAAATCACAGATATTTTACACCTAATGAATTTCAAACTGAATGAAAATATTTATGCTTGACTAATTTGCGGTGTAAATTGCCCTTCTATAATTCAATGTGAATAAACATCACAGATTTTAAAGATAGAATTGCATTGATATATTACTTAACCTCTCTCAAGGAATGCCAGAGTCAATTTCTAATGTTAACAATGATCATATATTTACCTCAGGTAATTTTGGGTTTAAATAACATGCTAGATCTAATATTTTGAAGTATATGCTTAGAATTAAACCTTTGAAATATTTATACTTTGTCTTTACAGAAATATCTTGTGGATTTGACTCAAATTTGGGACATTACATTGAAGTAACATTTTGACTGTATCATTAAAGTACATCTTATATCCAATGGACAGCTTTTATTATTCAAAGATAAGCCTGCTAGGATTTTGTGTAGGAAGAAAATCCAGAGTTCCTACAGAAAAAGCCTCAAACCTACAGCTGCTCGGGAAAGTGTATGTGATACATAGCTTGTGGCCCTGTCTATAATGAAAACACACTATCAGACACATGGATATATAACCTGCATGCACTGATTCATGGTGGCTCAATGGTGATTGAGAATTAAGTGACCTGCATGGTAGCAACATGTGTTACATTTAATATAGCCAAGATATTATGTCCTTTAACCGAACACTATATTTAACCCAATTCAAACCAATAAAGATTCAATAATTCTTAATCGGACAGCAGTAACAGTCAAAACATCAAAGATTTATTGTTAAACAAGGTGGAAGATATACATGATAACAATATGTGTCAGTCTTTACAAAACCTTAAATACCAACAGTTGGCAAGTGATTTCTTTAATATGTGACTTTTAAACATCTAAATAGATTTATCTCCCTTGTTAAGCTAAAATCTATGTTTTCTTTTGATGATGAACAAAAAATTTGGCACTAGTGGTCTTTTCAATATGTGACTTTCGAATATCTAAATAGATTTATCTCCCTTGTTAAGCTAACATTTTTTTCTTTTCATAGGTGAACAAAAGAACACACTATTATTGGGCAGGTGAACTGGTATATGTTTTGTTCAGAAGTCTACTCGGCTGTATTTACCCAGATTTTCTTTCTCGATAAGAAAACAATAAATCCATCGCCTTTTATCAGAACTGAAGTAAAGGATAAACCTGGATATTACAGCTGTCTAGTTGAGTCTGTCGGAACTTCTAGATAATATCCCCTTCATCTAATAACCATCATTATCTATTACAGCCTCAGTATGGTTCCTCTGTTCCGACTCAGGACAATTTATGATGGTCAAGGTCATCTCAAAGTCAAAGAGAACTTTCTTCTCAAATTACATGTATTATAGACTGATGATGCAAGAAAGAATATTTTTGTGTTTTTAGAATTATTTTACAGGATCAATTCCCCTTCCTTGAAACATTATCAGACTTATAGACTTAAAGTAATCCTGTTGTTTTGAGATTTAACCAAATTAAAGATTTAATGTAATATACAGCACAGGTATTTTTGTGGGGATGATATTTCCACAATTTCATGGGGTATTGCTATAATCATGAAATAATTTGATCCACGAAATTGCGAAAATTTTCATTTTTAGTTCAAATCGCAAAATATATGGTATACTTTCATTCAGAGTCTACAAAGAGCTTAATTTGTTAACATATCTATACCTTCCAATCAAATATTTTGGACACCATGACCACCCCAGTATGATATTAGAGTCATATCTGGGTTTTTCCAATCAACCAAGTCAACTAGAGTTCAAGTTATATCTGAAGTCATCACGTCAAAGCCAACCAATAATAAATAATTGTCCCACAACGCCAGTATAAAATCCATGATGTGGACAGAACTATAGGACTGTGTCGCACATAACCTGCATATTTTCAATTTCCTATCCCAGTCAGGCTCGTTTAGCCTCTAACACAAGGTAATTAGCCGTGATTAATGGCCATTACGGATCCCACAATTTCTTTATCTCCTGGTTTCCGGTTTGAGTTTGATACATCATGGTAAAAAATAAAAATAATAAGGTTTTAAGAGTGTTTGTACATGTATATATGTTTGTTGTAGTGGTAGAATTCACATTAAATATAGAACCACATATAACTTACTGTATGTGAAGAGAAATGAAACAAAAATCAGAAAATTAAGTGGTTCTATTTGCAAATTGTTTCTGTTTACATTAATTATTTGATTTTCAAGCAAATAGAAATGTTTGGAAGACAATAATGCCCCAATTAATGTTGGTACAGTGTTTGGCAGGACAAATAGGACTGGATTGGACCGAGATTGGTAAACCTGTAACCCCTCCTCCATTGAGAAATACTCAAACTCATCTCTCAAATTGTTGAAATATATATCAGGAAAAATAAACAACTAATACCAAATAACGAGATCTGAATTAAAGAACCAATTAAAAATTTGTGGTTCTAGTTGAAGTGTCAATTAAAATGTACTTTAGAAGAATCTGTAGGTTTGACTATAAGGCTGATCAAAGTAGTTATATAAGAGAAAATAAACACTCTGGTGAGGCGATTATTGTGAAATGGGATTTTAACTCCTTGAATGTGTTTAAGGAAAATAAACAAAATATCTTACAGACACGTTCAACCTAAGAGTTAAGTATCATTATCAAGGCTGGAAGAACCAAAATAAACACTTCAATGTTGTGATTCAGGCTACAGAAGATTGTAGATTATATACATAGATCTTGTCAGGCTCCTAGAACTGTTAAAACCACATAAACAAAAGTGAACAAATAAACAATAAACACTTACAGTTGGTGAGCTTTCCTTATTTCCTATTGTGCTTTCCTTATTTCCTATCGAGCTTTCCTTAGTTCCCATTGAGCTTTCCTTATTTCCTATTGAGATTTCCTTATTTCCCATTGAGCTTTCATTATTTCCCAATGAGCTTTCCTCAGTTAATATTGAGCTTTCCTTATTTCCTATTGAGCTTTCCTTATTTCCCATTGAGCTTTCCTTATTCCCCATTGTTAAAACCACCGGTCTCCATCAATGATGTAAATCTTAATAAGAGCTAACAAACACTACACCATCATGTATACAGTGAGAAACAGAGGAATCCCTATCAGAGCTGACAGAGAAACACTATACAACACATTCTCATGGTAATTAGTGAACACCCGACAGACAGGTGCCCTTACTCTAGGTAATATAGAAGACTTTATCTCCTCCATCAGGACCTCCTCTCTCTTCATCCCTGTATCTTTATGTCAGCTTCAGTAACAACAACAGAAGTCTATAGACATGGGGAGGGGGTTGGGCTGGCCAACCCCCCCACCCCCCCCCCCCCCCCCCACCTCCCTTATCACCATGACAATAACTGCCCCTTCCACCCGCTCTCTGTGTGGACCCTTTCTATCACCTGTCAAAATCTCAAAATCTTCAAAAATAATTTTCATAAAGGCAATATTTGAATCATTAATAGCACAAACACCAATATTAGTACCTCCAACCTCCACCCCTCAACATCCCCAACCACCGGCTCCAGCCTTTCTAAGACAACCTTATACTTCCAGAATCTTCCAAATAAACTTCACAAAGTCAATCTTCCAACATCATCAGCAACAATAATGGTATTGTACCCGCTTCCCCCCCCCCTCTTACTCTATCCCTAACCCCTAACACCTCCCCCTACCCCCATATCCCCCTCATCTAAATATCTATTTTCACTACAATCTTACCTGGTACCATAAAAAACTTCACAAAGTCAATATTTGGATCAGATAAAAGTCTAGTCTTCCAACATCAGCAGCAATAATAACAGTACCATACCCCCTCCCCCATACTCCCTCCATCATCCCCACTCCCCACCCTACCAAATCTCCCTCATCTAAATATCTGTTTTCAAAACAGCCTTACCAGGTACCATAAAAAAAACTTCACAAAGTTAATATTGGAATCAGAAAAAAAAGTCTAGTCTTCCAACATCATCAGTAACAATAATGGAAAAAATGTATCCCCTCCCTCTCCCTACTTCTTCTCAAATCCCTACCCTTGCCCCCCTCCCCCCCCCCCCCCCCCCCCCATCAAAATATCTGTTTTCACTATAGTCTTACCTGGTGCCATCAAAAACTTTACAAAGTCAAAACACACATCAGATAAATTTCCGTTTAGTTGTTCCAACAAACCCAACAGGCACACTTTACATAAACATGTAGGAGGCCTTTCTCCACACAAACTTCCAGTCGGTATGTAAACAGAGCAAAAACAGGTGCTCTCCTGCTCGCCTTGTATTTATAGTGTATATCGCCATAGAAAACACAACATAAAGGCTTTATATATCTAGGCCCTGCAGGTACCAACAACATCATCTGATCAGTTACCTACAGCATCATCACATCAGTTACCTACAACATCATCACACCAGTTACCAACAACATCAACTCCAGCCACCTCCGATTATATCACTGTAGATTTTCCAAACTAATTTTTGTATCTATTTCCTGGTCAGATTCAGAATTACATGATTCTATTCAATATCTTCATCACAGCTGTAATGCATAACATCTAAGAAAATTAAAGAGTGAATCTTTATAGATCTACATTATGAATTGATTATATGATATCAAAATTCAAAGTAGAGAACATTTCACATATTTTGCCATAACTCTTATGAAATACCAATGACTTTTGTCAAGAAAATATAATTTCATGGACATGCATAAAAGTTGATCACATGAAACAAAATCTTTCACTTTTTTGACACAGCCATCTCACCCCTGAAAATTCACGATGAACTATTCCAAACTTTATATACGAAGAGTTCAAACACTTCTCCAGGGGTGAATGAGTAAAGTTACTCTAGAAATCTGATTAAATATCTGTCATCCATCCCATCTCATCCATCTCATCTCTTCCTATTCTGTTAGATGGGTGTGATGTTCAGTAGCATACTGTATGTATTTAATACCTCACAGTAGATCTCTCTGCCCATATGGCATCCATCAATGTCTCCCTCATCTTATCTAACAGTTATCTGCCCTTGGTCAGCTTCAGTAGCCAGATTCATTAGTGCCCTCTAATCCCCTTAACTCCCTCTAGTTTATCACCCTTTTAGTATCCCCTTGACCAGTGGAAGAAATATCAATTACGCTATATATATCTACTAAAGGGTATATCCTCATCTCTTTATATATTTTGAGAGTACGTAACATTGTTTCCAAATAAAAAAATATTTTTTAAATGAAATGATGAAATATAATTTTAATATTATGTTTATTTCCCCTTAATTTAATTATCTCCCTTGAATTAGAAATCAGTTTAATCTGGAATCACACAGTTTGAATATCATGTTTATCTCTCCTTTGTTTGATTATATCCCTTGAATTTTAAATTTATGAAATCTGAAATCACACAGATATTAATTTAATTAACTAATCCTTTCTTTTTCAATTAATCTCCTGTTCTTGATGTGTATGAAAGTAGTCAATCTATGTTGGCATTATGTGATATATAAGATTCATGTCTCAGAAAAACTTTGAAAAATATTTATACAATTTTCTCCACTTTTAAAGCTAGATAAAAATAGTACCGATGCCCTCTAGGTATCATGTTTATCATTGAAGATATATGTGTTTATATCAGTATGTAAATTACTAAGGTCAAAGGGGTCACCAGAATACCACACCTTACCTAGGAAGCTGTATAACAATTTATAGTTTACAGGGCATCCTGCCAAATTGTCAAGACAAGCATGCGCAAAATCTTATATGAATCATTAAACAAAGTGAAATCTGGTCTTTATAACAAGCCTGCACAGCCCTGCAATTTACAAATTATTCCCAAGGAAAAGTGTATATAGGCATGTTCCACAAGGATGTTACAGCATACAATATTATCTGAAATCTAGAAATGAAAATATTGTAAGTTTCTCCTGTTTTCCCAGGGATTTAGAGAGATATATGATACCTGGTCCAAAATACTTATTTGCCAAAGTTACATTTTGATAGATATTCTTTCTTTGTTTACCAAAAGTCTGTAAATTTTCACCCAGTAAATTCAATGCTTGCTTCCTTTATAATTTGATCTTTTGCTGACAAAAGGTACTGTTCTTTTGCTCTCCATGGGAATAATTGCCATTTGCTCTCTTGCTCTATTTGCTCCTGAACATATTGCCAGTATTTTTACACCCAAAGAGATAATATTGCTCTTTGTTATCAAAGAAAGGATTGCTCTATTTTGCTCCTGAAAAATATTTATCATATTGCTCTCTCAGAAATTATCTCTAATGTAACATGTAAGCCCCCACCCCTCCCCTCTTCATCCCAACCCCCATCCCCACCCCTACCCACACAGCCAAAATAAATATTGCACCTAACTCCTCACTCTACCAGAGAACCTTGCTCATCCCACTGTTTCTAACATGTGTACTATACCCAGCTGTGATACCTTAAGCTGACCATCAGGGGCTCTAAGTAACTGGATAGACAACTGCTGATCAGCAGATAATTGAAATAGATTTAGACTGGTCAATTCTGCTGGTCATCAATTTGGTTTAGGACCACTTGACCTCAGCTGGAAGCCAAGGTCATCAAAAGGCAGAAGATCCATCTCCCATGGATATGACCCTGGACCTCTATGGCTAATGATGGTCATCATTGGAAAGATGAACTTTGGACTCAAAAACTGATGGAGAAAACATATTCAGAACAGTATGCACAGAAACAACAATGGCTTAAGACAATTCACCCCTGAAGACACATTTAAACCCTTCTAATTCAATGGCTGGAACAGTTCATTGTGAATTTTCAGGGTTCCTTTCATTCCACCAGATATTACATTCACACTGATAAAAGTATAAGACCTTAATTCTGTGTGTCATTGGTACCCCATCCATCTGATACAGATTGCAATTGGCATTATCCAAACCCATTTTGAAAATAAAATCTATGGTCTTCAATCCTATTAACTTTATCTAAATTTAAATTCTATATTACATGAGTATATTTATGGTCTTCAACACTTTAAGCTCCAAAAATTTTCCTTCCTCTGAGTCAAGATAATGAAGAATATACAGAGGATTCCGCTTATTTGCATAGGTCATTTTCCAGAAGAAAATATGCAAATAACCGGAGTATTCGAATAGGCGGAAATGACATTTTGCACCTCCGTTTGACCCCACACATATGTGTGAATAGGCAAATAGGTTTCGTTTCGTTTACTTGATAAATGTGTTAATTATTTACACTTAAAACGAACAACAAGTAATTATTTTCGAAGTTGTAAATCGATTTTAATTGTTTAATAACAAAAAAATTTCCAATATTAGATTCTTGTTTACGTTAGATCGACACGTGAATATTTGAGAAACAGCTAATATCAAATGCTATTAGATTCTACAAAACAGGATTGGATTTGTGTCTACAATTCAGAACCTAAATAATAAACAAATTTACGTACATTTGCCTGGCAAAATGAACTTACGACCGTGATTAAGCTTCAAAGTGCCGATCAACTAGTAGTGTTGTTTTTACACATATGAATTCGAAAATGGCGGCAGGTGATGAAGCCATGCGTTCACTCGACCTAAATGTGTTTTGAGAATTCTCCCTGTTTGTTGATCTATACGGCGAATAGCTTGATAACATTTCAGAAATTAATGCATATTCAAGTAGCAATGAAACAACGTAGCAAGTATCTTTTTTATCCTAAGCTTACATACTGTACGAAACTTGCGGTAGTCATTGCACGCCGACTTTGCATGCTTTTATGTCTCGTTCAACGAGACGCTTGATACGCACATGTCTGTCGTAGTCAACAAGACTCTGGTTGAACGAGACTACTGATCATGCATGGCGAATGTTATAAGGAAGCATGGTTTCTCCAACCGATCGCGAACTAAGGTACGTTACGTTAATAAATAAACATATTTGAAAGTGCAAATGCTTTAATTAGATGTTTGAGCCAGTGAATATACTAAAGTTATGATCAACCGCTGCTGATGTAAATCGTAACAGCGTCGAATACCTTTGCAGATTCATGCATAAAATAACAAGCCATACTTTAACGTTAATCTGTTACCATGATGATTTCTAGTAAAATTGAAACATATATCGGCGAAATTTCGCTAAAAATACTTTGCAAAATTGAAAAATATTCGATTATATTTTTAGAATTTCCCAAATATTTTATTCAAATAACCGGAGGTCATGTAAAAGTCTATGCAAATACACGGAGTTGAAAAACAAAGATAAAGAAGGAAAAAATCGGGACCGCAGAATTTTATGCAAATAACCGAAATATTCGAATAACCGTTATTCGATTATGTGGAGTCCTCTGTATTTTGATTGGCAATATATTTTAAGCACAAAATGTGCAAGTTAAAGGCTGAAACGCTTGTCTGGAAAACCATTCTTTCCTGCATGGCAAATATTTTTAAAATAAGAAACAATGAAGAACTTTGATAGTCAATTAAACAGCTATCTCTATACAAATAATGAACTTCAGATATTGATATTCCTATAGCCCGGAGATAATAAGCCTATACATTCAGCTGAGCAAACAGTTGTCTGGGAAAGAGTATTGAATTTATACCAGGTAGGAACTGTCCTTCGTTACCATATTCACCTGGTGATCAGAGAATGAATCGGCCAGATTCATGCAGCTATTAATTTCCATAATGAATAAAAAGTAATTTAGTTATAGGAAATATTCAGATCTCCCCTCTAATCTAACAGCGAAAGTGATAAAAATTGAGCTTTATAATTATGTCTATAGAGTCACTTTAATGTATTACTGATTGCTATAAAGACACATCATTTTTACCTGTTAAATATTTACAAGGTTAAAACGACCTTAAACTGTGATGGAATTGTTACTATAATTGCTTAAACGAAGTTGAAATTAACTCTAATTTAATTACTTCCTAATCAAGAGACATTATATTTCACCTGCTAATTAAATGTTTAATTTCTACCTGGAAATGTTACCCTAATTATGGTAATTGCCGTTAATAAATCAAAATTATACAGAACTTTTTTTTTTCTTAGTTTAAATAACTAACACAAATGATTTAGTACATGTATACTAATATCCAAATTTCTTTCATATATTTCTGTTATAAATTTATCAAAATCATTTTAAAATCTTACCTACATGTCAGTTTTAAGATCATAAAATCCCCACAACACAATTCCAAATTATATGTGTCTTTACCAGTGAGAACTACATACCTGGCTCAAATGCAAACACACTGCTGAGCTTGAAAGCACACCTGAACCTTCAAATGATCTGTATAAAGTTATGTAGTCCCATACACTTACAGTCTTAATCAAGTGACAGTCTGTATTGAATATAATAGACAATATGGAGAGATATGAGACTCAAAATAACTTGTCTATTGTAAATTTGAGAAACTTAAGTAGCATTATTATCAATCAATTATATTAACAGACAATATCGGCAATATGATACTCAAAATAACTTCTCTATTGTAAATTTGAGAAACTTAGCTTGATTATTATATCGTTAATCAATATGGAATTCCTGTGGACTGTGCACATCCTCGTTTACATAACGACTATAAACGGGTGACTGGGTACTGTGTATGTACTGATCGATGCTCCCCATGGACATGTATATAAGTGTACGGTTACCGGTGATATAGGGAATGCTTATTAATGCAGATCGTTTTTGTTTGGATGTAGGAACCTGAATCAAATTGAAACACATACATATTGATTCTGAGATTTGAATGGTTTCAAATTTCCTCTGTTTGCTACTGTGAATACATGTTCCAGCAGACGGCCACTGAATTGTTAAACATCAAATGATGTAACATGTTTTTAATGTTCTGTTTTTAAATGTTTGCTGTTTGGTTTCGTTGGCAGGTATACATTGTATGTTTCAGTGAGCAATGGAACAATGTTACCACTATCACAAAAAGACACAATATTAACATACCACAGTCTCCCAAAACACACAAATAGGCATCACATGCATCACATTTCACACAGACTCGAGAATATCCATATAGGCACATAGCAAAAGCCCCAAGTGGGTCCACAAGAGGTGGAATAAAATGTGTTAGAACACTTTAACCAAATGGCCACCATTGCTCACATAACACATCTAAAAGTATCGAAAAATCGGTATAATAAGCCATATTTGTGATGGACTTGGCCTTAATCCAAATACCTGAATACTGCAGCTGCCACATTTCTATATAAGAATTCATGGTGTGCATGTACCACAGTCATCAAAGTACTTATCAAAATTTTATAGAAACAGATGTATCTTGTTAATGTGAACATCGATCGCACTCTCATGGGAAATAAAAATCCTATGCAGGTTATACAGGAATGTACCATGGAAATTTCAACAACAATTCTCCTGATAATTAACTTCCAATAGTAAATCATTCAACAAAGTTTTATATTAATATAAAAATATAATTCGTATGATTTTGTAATTGATGTAAGTATATATAGCCAATCAAAAATTTTCCATGGAAATGAAAATTTGTGGCAGACAATTTTAACTACCTTTGTAGTCAAATATTAAATTTTATAAGATATGATTTTGAAGTTTATAAATCTTGTACTTATACAGTTAAACAATATCAAAAAGGTTTCGCCATCTTTCAAACATTTTTTGAGACAGGATACTGAATCAACATACAGGCCCCTACAAATCTTTCATTAATCAACAACTTTCAGAAATCAGATTCCATCATCTCTTACCCAGCTATAAGAATCTCTCCAAATAAAACGCTTGAAAGACT
The DNA here is from genome assembly GCF_041381155.1 of Argopecten irradians. Lineage (NCBI taxonomy): Eukaryota > Metazoa > Mollusca > Bivalvia > Pectinida > Pectinidae > Argopecten > Argopecten irradians. The sequence continues at coordinate 4,882,045 of NC_091149.1, read as the reverse complement.
CTGATTTAAGTGCAAACTTGAAACACCCCGAAGCCATGACAATTCAAATAATTTTGAAGCTTTGAAACTGTTCACTAATGCTTCTAGTTTCCATATAATAATCCACAACTTGCCAAATTCCTTTTGAAATCACAGAAAAAAATTCATAAGGAACACATATTTATCAAAATCCACAAAAAATTTAAATCCACTTTTTCATTAACAATGAATGAAGTACTAATGGATCCGTGTGAAATCCAGCGTAATCACATTGATGAAAACTTCACCTCCATCACACAAATTCAATACAAATATTACCTGCAGCTTTGCCTCTCGATTTTTTTCCCCCCTCATCAAATTGAATTATACCTTCCGAATCCAGGAAGAGAAATAGGAACACACTTTTGATTTCATGCCAGATTTTAAACGAAGCTTGACACTCCTCAAAACTTCACCCCAACAGCCACGTGTTGTTAAACAAAACAGCCGTCAATTATTTCTAGATACCATAATTACAAAATTATCTCCTTCCTTGGTCGTTCGTTGATTAAACACAGAAAGAAAGTTCGTATCCTGTCCTGGTTCCACTAGTATCCTGGTTAGAACAGTTTCAGGACGGGACAAATTTCGGACGGGTTTCCACGGTGGTGTGGAAAGAAAGATTTGTAGCGGCCTGTATATACCTTTCCTGTTAAAGTTGATCTTTCTGTATGTATGTTTATTTATACAAAAATTGATAAAGGCTGGAGGGAAATGTGTATTATCTGTGTTTGGTTATAGGTGTTTGTTACCTGTGATAGTAAACAATTGGCAAGGTAAACCAAGGTAGCACCTTCTGGCAACAGACAGACGGACTTCTGAAATGGGGCCTACAAGGGAAAACCTGTGTAAACTGACATCTCAACTGGGGCCTACAGGGCAGGGAAACTTGTGTAAATTGGCATCTCAACTGGGGTCTACAGGGTGAGAAAAACATTAATAAAATGATGTTTCAGCTTAGGTTTACAGGGGAGAGCAAACCTGTGTAAACCAACATTTCAACTGGGGTCTCGTCAAGAAACCTGTGTAAATCCACATCAATACACCAAACATTCAAAAACCTTTGTAATCCGACATCAACAGTTAGTGATTCAGAGAGTAGAGTGCTTATATTTCTGCTAATAATTTCGGTTTAAAAGGGAGAAAATTTTCAACATGTGAATTGTGGTATTATGGCAATAGCCAAACACATCAACATTTATCTGGATCGAGTCTTAGAAGATTGAAAAGAAAATTAAACCTATATAATTTGACATTCAGGCTTTTGATAGTGCTTACTGGATTACAGACTACATACGACTCACTTTATACTCTTGGCACCCTAAACCCTAAATCTACCTAATTCCATCCAATTAAACTGACAAATAAATCAGAAACCAATTTATTTTGCCAGTACTTTAACATTTAGATTACAAGTAATTAGATTAGGATTAAGTTATCTGAGGTAAGAGATTAGGGTCGGTAAGCCTGACTTTACTTATATAGGCATGTTACTGGATAATCGGAGAGACTGTTGGTAAACAGGTGCTTGTGTAGCTAGGTAAGACTTCTGAAGGACTTAATTCCTGCTTAAATCGATGTTTAATTCCACGGAAGTACAATATATTCAGCATAAAGTGGCCAAATGGTTAACGTGTATGACATTCTTACATAATACCTAAATAACACCTCATTTTATGGCCATAGCTAAAACAGGAACAAATTATCAATGTTGTGGATTTTAGATGTAAAGGATTTAATGATACAATTTTTTTTTACTAAGATTCGAACCAAAGACTTTAAACTTAAAGCAATAGTCCCTGATGCTAATCAAATCAATTCAACTGATTTAAAGTCTAGGCACAATTCCATTATGAGGAAGAATAAATATGAATTATTTCCATTATAGAATGCAGGTATTTCAAAAAAAAATTTAATTTAATTTTAGACGAATTGATGTTATCATATGTAGAAGAGAGAAAGTTGTCCATCTCTTTATGTACATCTCCTTTCGATCCATGGGTGGTCTTTGGCCTGATGATGTTCTACCTATCATCTAGTTGACATATATGACCTGAAGTCATCTATGAAATGATTTTAACTGTAGAGACCACAAATTTCATTATCATTATTAAAATAACCTCCAGGTTGATCATACTGATAGTCTGAGAACACCATGTGTTATCTTTAACATATGAATAAAATTTTACTGAAGATCTGATTAAATTCTCATTATTAAAGTTTCATTATTATTATCAAAATAATTAACAGAGTTAATAAATAGTGAAAATATAAATATCTTGTTGATTGAGCCATAACATTTACAAATTTTACAACTATTCAAAATAACCACAATTAAAGAAATATAGTAGGCAGGATAAGGGGAGATAATCTTACTCACAATGTGAGATATTTTTGATCACAAAGCATATGGAGGTATAGCAAAAGGAGACAACTCACATAACAAGGGATATAACTACAAGAATAAAAGGACATAACTGTATAAACAACATAAAATTTTATGATCAATATCATAGTTTTACAGCATCAGATGATTTCATTTATTGGATGACATTTTAGGAAAAAACTAATAGTTTGGAACATCTGTATGTAAATTCTGAGTTATACAACTTTGAATTGTATAGTAAGAGTGCGATATCATCAGTCTAATCATATTGATATACCAATGTATAATCTTTGTATTGTTGAAAACTTTAAAAGCTGTAATAAATTTTCCAGGAGGTGGTAACCCTTAAAATCATTGCTGCATTTGTCAGATTTACAAAAAATATTTTAACAAGTATGAAAACTTGAGAAATCAATCAATCATTTAACTGATTCATACAAAGACAGATTTCCGTTTTAATCCCATATATCGGGTTCCGACGATTTGTCAACTGTATACAAGGGATGGATTGTCCACGAGGTCAAACAGGGTGACATTGACTCAGAGAAACTTGTCATCTGCCAGAACGGCAGAAGAATGTACTGATTTACATATGAAAAGCAAAGAATGTGAGATGAAGAGTATTTGATCTGCTTTAAGTGTACAGAATTTAATACTACAGAAATTGTGCAGCTCTCCAGGGAAATAACAAGTAATCTGAGGAAAATTATTCCAAATTTCCGAAATTCTGGTGAGGATGAGCATCCCCAAACTGTTTCTTCTGCACTTAATGATAGACTATGGTATACAGATATGCTCAATATTTTAATGTCATCATGAGGAATTAATAAAGGAACAAATGAAGACATAAAAATGCTCCTTTCAAAACCCCATCTTTTTTTGAAATTGGGACAGAAAGGGAGACAACACTATCTGGATAGAGCTTGAATCAACATAATACAATGCTGGGTATCAGGTATATATATTTCCACAAGGCCTCCATCTCTGGGGTGTGAGTTTGTATACGATGTGGGGCAGATGCTAGGTATAGTGACTGCTGGTTGGTGTTTTTTCTCCTGGTACTTCAACTTTCCTCCACCAACAAATCTGGAACATCCTTAAATGACTATGGCTGTTAATAAGATGTAAAACTAATATAACCAAACCAAATTATCAGACAGACATGGGTAACATTTCATGGCACGATCCTGAGTATTACATATATATGTAACTTACCATCATCGCAAAATCTCATTTGTCAGATCAGACATGTTTCTCTGCGACTTAATCTCAGAAGTACTGCGAATGACTTCAGACTGTGTCCCATAGTACAGACACCTGTCGTTAGTACAGCCTATCCCATCAATATCTACCTGTACAATTTTCACCTGTCTCGTTCGGTTATAAATCCGACACATTTATACTGTTCAGTGAGTACTATATATATATACACAATATGATCAGACAATAAATAATAATCACGTAACAAAACATCTCAATTTACCTGTCGTCCCCGAAACACCTGTCGTCACACAACAAAGAATACACAATATTACATACAAATCAACTCCGAACCGCACACTTTAAATGTTTGTACAGAAATTAACGTAGCAGAAAATTAGAAAAGTAGCACAGTGTCAAATCCATAAATCTACAGCACACACTCTGGTAAATTGATACAAAGAGGATAGCAAATAGGTAAATTTGGATATCTCTGTAACCGATTATATGACATCAAGTGAAATTATCAAACCATAAGAATATGTTACAAATGCATCAAAAGATGTTTATTTCTTTTTTGTTGTTGCTATAACACTTAATTTGTTGAAGTTTTTAATTGTCATATCGAGGTCATTCCAGAAAATTGTTTTTTTTCAAGCTGACACTTTTAAATATATATAAACAAAAAATTATTATTATTATTAAATATTTGTTTTTAATTGCCGTCTTTACAGTTTTTATTTAAACCTGACTATGACCATTGCAGTAATGAAAAGCATATTAATTATATCTTTTCATCAATTAATACACTGTAAATTCTAGACGCTCTTGAAAAAAATCTTTGATGTTGTATTCATCAATTAAAACTTTGTAGAGATCAGAATACATTTCAGCAACATTGCTGAAGTGCTAGCTTAACTCTATCAATGTATATCTATAGTGATTCTTTTCATAAACCTTGCTAAATATGATTATAAAGATTTCAAATTTTCATAAAATGATAACAGATTCTTCCTCCTAGGAAAATTCATAGATCATAATTATTATAATATAAATTCTTACCTACTAATTTATGTGTGGTACTTTACATGAATCAGTTAAAAAGTAGATCAGTTAGATTGTTCATCCCTAAAAACACATATGAACTTAACTACTTCAAGTACTGGAACAGTCCATTATGAAATTTCAGGGGTGAAGAAGTCATAAGGTAGTACTTGTAATAAAATCTCTCCCATATCTCCCTCTATTCAACAGCTATAACTTGGTAATGTCCATAATTATGTTAATAATTTATAGATAAAAATTTCTGGCTTCAGTCCATATTTCTAAGTGTGTGTGCCAGAAAACCCTCCCTCCCTGTTTCTTTTCGCTTAGAACGCTCCTGGTGAAGAAGCAGGTAAAATCACTAGATAAAAGGGGAAAATATGACAGGCATTTATACATATAACCATCTTGGATAATATGTACAGTATTTAACAGAGGCACTTGGTACATACGTTAACCAATAGTTAATGAAAAGTAATTGGAAAATGAAAGTACAACTTAACACAGGCACTCAGCATATAATCTAACCAGTATCTAATGAAAACTAATTGGAAAATGAAAGTACAAAGTGATGTTTATTTCTACCAGGGGAATAGCCAATTACTTGGCACACTGACAATATAATTACAGTTAACACAAATCTGTTAGATTTATCTCCCTTGAACAGGATATTGAAGATGTTTTATGTTAATCTAAAGATTTCTAAGCTTTTTAACAAATCAATAGGTTCAGATATACATTTCTCCGCATGTCATTGTAAGGAATGTTTCTACAAGACTTTTAATTCAAATATCCGAGGAATTTAAACTCTTATCTGTTTTTATATCATTTTGATTTGTAACATAAGTCATTTTCCCTAAAATTTGCAAATACAGTAAAACATGTTTAAGTGACCACCTCTCAAAATAGACCAACTGTTTAATAAGAAAATTTTTCAGGTAATTTCTACACAATTTGACCTCTGTTTAAAGATCATCTGCTTCATAAAACCACATCTTCAGGGTCCCAAATTGTCAATTTCTACACAATTTGACCTCTGTATAAATATCACCTCTGTATAAAGACCGCTTGACTATAAAGATCATCATTCCTTTGTCCCTTAAGTGGTCTTTATAGACAGGTTTGACTGTCCCTTGAGTGGTCTTTATAGACAGGTTTGACTGTCCCTTGAGTGGTCTTTATAGACAGGTTTGACTGTCCCTTGGGTGGTCTTTATACAGGTTTGACTGTCACTTGGGTGGTCTTTATAGACAGGTTTGACTGTCCCTTGGGTGGTCTTTATAGACAGGTTTGACTGTCCCTTGTGTGGTCTTTATAGACAGGTTTGACTGTCCCATAAATGGTCTTTATAGACAGGTTTGACTGTCCTATGGATGGTCTTCATAGACAAGTTTGGGTATCCCTTAGGTGGTCCTTATAGAAAGGTTTGACTGTCCCATGGATGGTCTTTGTAGAAAGGTTTGACTGTCCCTTGGGTGGTCTTTATAGACAGGTTTGACTGTCCCTTGGGTGGTCTTTATAGACAGGTTTGACTGTCCCTTGGGTGGTCTTTATAGACAGGTTTGACTGTCCCTTGGGTGGTCTTTATAGACAGGTTTGACTGTCCCCTTGAGTGGTCTTTATAGACAGGTTTGACTGTCCCTTGAGTGGTCTTTATAGACAGGTTTGACTGTCCCTTTGAGTGGTCTTTATAGACAGGTTTGACTGTCCCTTGAGTGGTCTTTATAGACAGGTTTGACTGTCCCTTGAGTGGTCTTTATAGACAGGTTTGACTGTCCCTTGAGTGGTCTTTATAGACAGGTTTGACTGTCCCCTTGAGTGGTCTTTATAGACAGGTTTGACTGTCCCTTGAGTGGTCTTTATAGACAGGTTTGACTGTCCCTTGGGTGGTCTTTATAGACAGGTTTGACTGTCCCTTGAGTGGTCTTTATAGACAGGTTTGACTGTCCCTTGAGTGGTCTTTATAGACAGGTTTGACTGTCCCTTGGGTGGTCTTTATAGACAGGTTTGACTGTCCCTTGGGTGGTCTTTATAGACAGGTGTGACTTTCCCTTGGGTGGTATTTATAGACAGGTGTGACTTTCCCTTGGGTGGTATTTATAGACAGGTTTGACTGTACAATCTTCTTTCAGTTCTAAAATACAGACCACTCAAGTGACAAAGAAAATAGTCTGATATTTAAATCTAACCCGTTCTCTATAACCTAACACCAAATTAGCCTTATCCAACAACAAACCCTTACTCCAGAATTTAAAAGTCTTTTGACCTAATATTGGGTAAGAAATTCAACCATAAAACATTATGGTCAATATTTGACCATTAACAGCTGATACTATCAGGCGGTCACTCCATTCCAGTGACCACTTACTGGTCATTCAAAACTAGGAAGTTTATCCAAACAGCAATGTGTCCAGTTGAAAGGTGCTAAAATATAACAGGGAGTGGTCCGCCCATAATTCCGGAGTCCACTTTCCGATTATCAATATTTGTTTTTATTGACCTTTGGCCTATCGTAAAATCAGATTTTAAACCATTCATGTCCACTTTTAAGCTAGAATCAATCAAGCATGTATCGGAAAATCTATAATTAGAACCCCTAGCTATTGTTGAGTGACCACTTAGCATTATAATGCCTTATGTAATTTTTCGGAGTTATGGCATTCATAGAACTATGAACTTTCCAAATTAGACGGAATGCTTATCACGACTAAGCATTATTTGACAAGTAAACATTAGACGATTTTGTAATGGAAGTAACAGTATGGCGAGCTCTTCAAAAAGGAGAACAGAAAACCAACACAGGACTACCCATGTCAATATTTATCGTAATTCAATACATCAGCTGTACAGTGCTTACAATATTCATTCATGGTGACAGTTTTTCTTGATATTGTACTAGTTTCCTACAGATGCAAAGAATCAGCAATCACATTGGACAATAAATCATAATATAAATTTGATTAAATCTTAAATTCAGTCTCTTTCTTTCTTCTTTTTCAGTTGATATCTTAATTTGGACATGTTTTTTTTTTTTTTTTTGTAAATTTCCAAACAAGAATTAGAAGTCATTACCTTAATTCCCTATTGCATGTCCAGAGCGAAAAAATAATAAGAAAATTAAAGATTTCCCTTTCAGAGATTCAAACCAGTTAGTTTAACCTACAAGTATACTTAGCGTTTAACATACCTACGGATGCAAAAAGATGTTTGATAACATACTGCAGGCATATCCAACCATCCATCTTTATAAAGCATATTCTACATATTTTAATATCTCTTTTCAAAGAGACCCCCACCTAACTTACTTTTTCACTTTTTTTTGACAGATTGCTTTTTCTCCTGCCTCCACAGATTTTCTTTATATGGTAGCATTGTTTTTGTTCACTATTAGGACCACATCACGATTTTGATGCAGGAAATTGATAATTCAAACAAAACCAACCAAATGAGTTTGTTCAAACTTATAATGCATTCTTCCCAGCAATGGCACCTGAATTGTGCATTGTTTTCTGATAAGCCATGTGAAATCCTTAATTGTTTCTTAATTGACCTAGTGAAATCATTCAAGGTTTTCAGTTCTAGGTAGGTGAAATGCATTCCAGCCTTTAGTATGACTGTTATTATCAAACTTGATGATAAAGTTTATCTGATTTTAAAAGGTGAACTGATTGACAAGTTTACTTGTCGTCTATTGATAAAATTCCTGTCTAGATCGAGCTGTTCAGCTCGTACAGAGTCCTCGACTAAATATTCGCCTGACACAAAGAACAATGAACCAATGATATTATGTCAGACTTGAAATGGGGAAAACATCTAATATGCCAATCATTTGTTTATATATGATTCGAAAATGTGACCACTGAAATACTTATGCATTTAACTGCATTAATTCAACTGGCAATTAAGGAATGATGAATGTCAACTGCACAACAGCAAAAGAGCTTCATGCTGGATTTGCCTTAATGTTAATTTGGTCATTCATCGTCCCATAAATGCCACCTGAATGCAGTTCCAGGCTTATAAGTACAGACATTTAAAAATGATTTTTAATTAGAAATATTTTCAATGATTCACCCAATAAGACTTATTACAAGTTATTGACACTTTTTAGGTCATATAACTACGTAAAAGAATACCTATCGGACACAATCAATATCAAATATCTCTTACCATCAATCTTTCCTTGTCATATTTGTCTGCCAGACTTAAATCCTAAGTCATACTCAGCCTTAAAATTGACATGAAATTGACAAGGTATCTTATACAGTATTTACAGAAGATCTTAGCAACCCTATGGAAAGTGTGTCACATAGATCCATGCCTTATATCCTATTGAGATTGAAGTATGATTCATTTTAATCACAGCAAGGTACATATAGGTACATGATCAGTATACTGTTGTAGAGGCTGGTTGATCTCATATACTGCTCCTTTTATGTTCTTTTCAGCAAATTTTAAAACAATTATGACACATTACCACAAACCTTCTCTGGGTCATGATTTCAAACCCAATGTGACCCAGGGAACAGTTGCCAGGTACTGACCAAATGGACAGTGGTTTTTCTCCAAGTACTCCGGATTTCCTCCACCAACAAACATGACACGTCCTTACATGACCTTGGCTGTTAATAGGACATTAAAAGTAATCATACCAAGCCATTTACACAATTAATGATTTGGTTTCTTTGTTTTGAATATGTCCAATTATATTTAGAGGTGGAGACAAATCAGAATACCCAGAGAAAAAACATCACCCTGCAATCAAGTCAGTACAAGACATTGGGTCACATCTGCCCTATAGTAAGTCTAAAAATAAATTTGTTGGAACATCTTAACCTCTCATATATGTTATAAACTATTTTATATCACCTATTCTCGCATGCTGGAAATTTCAGTGTAGCGGGATTGGACTGGGTCGATCATCGGTGACCAGGTAGCTCAGTCGGTAGAGCACTCGGCTAGTATTCTGAGGGTCCCGGGTTCAAATCCCGGTCTGGCCACTACATTTTCTCCTCTCCTGTTACAGAATTGGCGCCCAACTAAATAACCCACGGTGGTGGTGTTTGGAAGGGTCTCGTGTGTCTTGGAGGGCAAAGACTTCGAGAAAGGAGGGAGGAGTGTAGCGGGATTGGACTGGGTCGATCATCGGTGACCAGGTAGCTCAGTCGGTAGAGCACTCGGCTAGTATTCTGAGGGTCCCGGGTTCGAATCCCAGTCTGGCCGCTACATTTTCTCCTCTCCTGTTACATCAGTATTACTGAAAATGTACCTATTAGCGTAATCAGATCCCAAAGCATAAAGTTCTGACAGGAAACCCTTTCGAAATATGATACCATATGTTATCACGATGAAGTTTTCTACAGATTTCATTGGTAGAATGGCGATAGAGAGTCTGGATGATTCTGTGACCTAAACTAGAGAGAAGAGAATGCTTCAATACATCTGTACAAAGGGTTTTAGTACTCACCTGTAACGAGCACTACAGGTAAAAGTTGACAAGTGTCCAGTTACAGGTGTGTGAGGGGGTGGTGGTCAGGTATGCAAACTCAGGTTTTTCAATGTAAACAGACGTGTTACATGTATAACATTCACCTGTATGGTTTACCTGTATCGTGTATACCTGTATTGTTTACCTGTATCCTTTACACCTATATCGTTTACCTGTATATCGTTAATAGATCAGGGAGTTTGTGACACACCCGAGATTATGCGAGCTGACAAAACCCATCAGTAAGGTCTTACTTGGGTTTTGTGAGACCATCAGGACAATCATTACGAGGCCTTGGTAACATTGTTACATTACAATGGTATAGCACTTTACCGGGCGATTATAGCCCAATGTTACTGACACTGACTCAGTTCTGCCTTGAGCAGTCACAGTCGCTGTCGCAACATCAAAGTGAAATTCTCTAAATAGGTAAAGCTTCCTAAATCATGATCAAGATGTCCCCAAGCTTGACCGCTAATACTTATACTCACCAATCACTGGACCTAGAGCTTGACTACTCAGTATTTTCTGCTTTATCATTTGTCCTGGAGCTTGACTTGACCACAAGTCTCTTTCAGATTCAGCGCTACAACTTTTAACATATTTTCACCATTTGTCACTGATATCATCAGATAATCAGATGGTACTGCTAATAGAATTTGACTTTTCATTCCTTAACATAATTTTCACGTGTGACACATCGATCAAAAGATTTGACCTTGAGCATGACCTTCATCTATGGAGCAATTTTAGATAATAGAAACATTCTTATAATTTTCCTCCTTTCTTTTTTTTTATTTTTATTCATCCTTACTTTTCCCCTTCTATCTCAGTTGACTATTACTTTGTATGTTCTGCCCCCCATCCCTATTCTCCCCTCCCAAAATTTCCCCTAGTTTTTGTTCTCAACCCTACAGAACCATTCTCAATTTCACACCAACAGCAGAGGAGGCCAATTAAAGCCAGTTCTTTCTGGTTTAAATTTTACAAACCGACAGAACACAAGGAGTTGGTTATGGGGATACAAAACATCATTACTGTTCCAACATGCTGAACAACTTACCATATCACGAATATCTCCAACAACATCTCGTAGCATCCTTCAGCTCGTAATTTCACACAAAGAGAAGTAGATGATGTACTGCTATTCCATGTACATGAAATACACCATTACACCTGACGACTTTCCTCTAATAACAGCTTCAATCAGGCGTTAATAATATGCAGAACTATTGCTGAGCGTAAAGTTCCTCTTTTTATCCCGAACCAGACAACAATGTTTCACGTTTCAACAAATTCATCGCCAGTACACTAGCTGACCACTATCGAGAAAAGATTCAATTTTTCTCCAACTGTTCTGGACAAACTGACCAGTTGCCTGGAATTGACCATCTGCCCCAGGACAATAAACCTATTGTGTGTCTCATTATAAATCGGCTGATCCCGTTTATTCGAATATTCAAATTAACCTTGAGGGGATGAAATACAAAACCTGCAAACTTCTGAACACCTCATTAAGTCTGAACCTAAAGCACAGCTAACATGGAAGCATCTACGTCACGTCAAAGTTATTTTCGTCTCCACACATAAAAACTAGCATGATTGAAGCCACTTAATTCTACCTTTTTTCTTTTGTCTGTGTTTCGTTTTTACCTGGGACCCGACTTCCTTTTCCAATTTAAATCCGTCGGATCTTGTGATCTTTGTTTTCGACCAGCCGTCACACACACGCGATAGACAATGCCAGCCACTAACCTAATATCCAGCCGATATGCCTTGAAAATGAGATATTTTGACTTTAACTGTTTTTCAGCTCCTGGTGTTCAATATAACCAATTTCCTATCTCGTTTCATCTCAGTGCGACTGAATTCCAGGGCCCAGGTTGACAAATATTAATCAATTCTAACAGAAAGAAATCTTTCTAATAGTGCGACCAATATAAATTCCTAGGCTAAAACGGATTTGTTTAATGCCATCAAAAAAATCCAAACTAAAGTAATTTTGAAAAAAAAAAAAAAAAAATTGTCCATTTTTTATAGTTATTTAGTTTGACAATAATTGAAATGTTTATTTTATTAATAACAGGTCAGTTCAAGGTTTTCGTTCATGATTGAAATATACCCAATATTCTAATGCTTGATTTATTGATTGATTGATGGTGCTTACATCCTGGTTCCGTTAAAATCGTGCCTATAGAACACAATTCTAATGCTCATCAGCGTCACTTCTTATAGTTGCAGTGGCAAAGTGGTTAGGGTGTCGGACATTAGTATATAGTTAAATACTGGTACATTATTTTTGTAATTTGTTCACTTAAAGTACATTTGTGTGAAATATAAACTCTATTAAAAAAGATTGAATTGAACAACATAATGAAATAGTTTTGTATAATTAAGTTTTGTAAGGTCATGCAGCGTTTCCGAGGTCAGTAGCTGTCCAGAGATGGAATGTCCACTCCAGACTCCTATCTCCATCCCCAGGGTTCAGCGTATCTCCGTCCCCTGGGGGTCAGCATAGTTCGTGTCAACATCAGACTGACATTTCATTAATACTCTCTCTAATTCTCTGTTTGTACAGCATTCCAGGACTTGGTGATGTCACCAAAATAACACCTATATATCTACTTACAAGGTCACACAAGGTCACGCAGGAAAACAAAAACAGACGATAGATGTACCTACGTCAGATGTACTGTGTTTCGCTTTCATCTCTTACAGGTAAGATATGACTAGATTAGTTTATCTACAGTCCACTTCTCAAACCATCCCATATTCCCTGACCATGACTGGACACTGGTCCGAGAGAGAGAGGGTGCACTGATCGAGTAACCCTTGCTTCCTGATTAAGAAATATCAATTGTGTATTGAAAAGGAGAATAGAAATTTTAGCGACCAGACCAGGGTTCGAACTTGGGACCTCTGCTTTAACAACTGAGTTACCTGGACTCTGATGATCAACCCATGGCCAGTTAAATGCCGCTTTATTCCTTGCTCCTCCCTCCTTTCTCCAAGTCTTTCCCCCCGAAGACAAAACTCAAAAGTCATATATCCATCTGCTAAGTATATTCCCAAATTATGCTTTTGAACAGAACTTACTCCCTTTTTTTTTTACATTTCTAAGTATAAATCTTTTTAATTTTTAATTGTGAACAAAAACTATAAAAACAGTGACATTATGGAATCATGCAGGTTCAGACTTAGAATGAAGGTTCACCTGAGATAAAGAAACCTCAAAACCTACAAAGACAGATTTCAAACCATGATAGTACGGACAAATTCAAAGTTAGAGTGCTGCGAAATCCATTTATCAATTAATTAAGGCTTTATCAATTGACTTACATGTGCCATTAAACCTTACCTAATATGTCATCTATGTAAATGAAATTTACCATGTGAAAGGATGACATTCCTGTCCGTGATTTTATTTAAAATCGTCCTACAGGCCTTTAATATATCACCTAACACAATGTCTTCAAAGGAAAGGTATAAATTGAAAATTCGAGTCCGAAAGATTTTAACGAAATCAATTTTCACCACAGGCATCTACTTGCAAAATACATGATTAAATTAAAGGCAGAACAATTCCTTGAACTCACCTGATAATATCCATACAGGTCAGAATCTGATCTGTCTCCTCCTCAACTAAATGGTATACTAGCTGTTTCCCCTGTACACAGTACACATATAAACACCTCCTAGCCACCACAAACCTCAGTATGCATGTACTACTGGTCACAATGCACTCTATTCGACCCTCATAACAGTTCTATGTTTGCAAACCTTAAATGTCAAATTAGAGAGAATTTCAAAAATGTTAATCTGTTAACTGAATTTTTAACACGTGATCTATATTAGGTGTGAAACATATGAGTTTCAATTTAATTCAGCCATAATTCTTTGTGTGAAGTTAAACTTAATCAGCTGTCAGAAACAATGGCCACCTGCTCTCTGAGAATGCAGAGGAGGAAAGCTAGGGGAGAGGAGGAGGAAAGAAAGATGAAGACAAGGACAAGAGAAGTAGAAAGAGGATGACAAGGGATTTGTAGGGAGAAGAAGAGGAAAAAAGAAAAGAAACAGATATAGAGAAGCAACAGATGAGAAAGTGGTGAATGGGGAAAGGGGCAAGAAGGAGGGACGGAAGAAAAGTAGGAGGGAGAAAGAAAAGGAGAAGGAGGAGTCCACAGTAACATGGAGGAAGAGGTCAAGGAAGAAATTTATTGAAGGATGAGGAGGAGGACTCTTTCAGATTTTGAAGATATGAAAGGTCTGGACTGATAGGGGTGGGGGTCACTCTGTGGAATTGGGGGGAGAGGGGGAACATTTAAGGTTCAGAACAGAAAGAAAGAGGGTGTGTGTGTGGTGGGTGGGGGGTGTAGGGGGGAGGGGGAGGGGTAGGGGGGAGGGGGAGAGACTTGAGTTACATCACCACTGAAGGAAGTGGCTGGGAAAATGGTATAAGACAGGCAGTCTGTGGTGTCTTTGAGTGTGATACTAAAACTAACTCTGACACTTGTATAAAGAGTCTTTTTAGAATAAACATTCAGAATATTTACCAGAATAATTTAACATGTAAGGCACTGTCAGAACTGATTATCGCATATACAAGTTTATTGAGGACAGCTACATTACCCGCCTAAAACCAGCCCGCCATGGGGTAACCTATATTAACTATACACAAAAATACATCTCAGCTTTTTATATGTCAGATACCATTCACAATATCTTTATTAGAATTTAAAGGTAGGAATATGTATGCCATAGTCAATAGTCCAAATCTTCCCAAGATATTGGGGTTTCAGTGACATAGCAAACCTTGTCCAGGTCCACGCTGGTACAGAACCACTAAAATGGATGTTAGTAAACAAATCGGCCATTTATACATGCATGTAGCCTCCCAGCATAAGAAACACTACTCTCCAAGAAATATAAAGAGAATTTAAACAGAAATGATGCATCATAGACTAACATACAGCCATCCAAATATTCAGAATTACATTATTATTTATGACAGACACTTCATACTATGATTTATGTAGTGGTCATTCGATCAGCTTCCTGACCGGTGAACCCATTGAAGGGATATTCTTGTGAACTTACCTATAAACTCCTGAATATTCCTGGTAGAGATTTCACACAAATTTCACAAATGAAAATCAAAATTTAGATTTAGAATCCATGCTGTCCAGGTTGAGATTCATGGGTACTCCGAGTAGTGGTGTAATGGTACCCGGTGTTGTATACAACCTAGTGGTACAAATCCTATTTAGTTCTGTACTGAAGTCCACCTGTTCTGTACATACACCATGTGTAGTGTGGTAGACACAGGGACTGGCTAACTCAACATGTATCACAAGCTATATACCCAAAAACAGCTCTTTATAGAGCCTGCTATACCCAAGATATAGTTCTCTATACTTTATAACATAAAGGCACAGCCTGCTATACCTAACACAGCCCTATACTATACTATGTATAACATAAGCCAGAGCCCTGGTTTTAACTCTAACAGGTCCCATGTGTACTGTGTAGTCTATCCCATGTGAAGTGTTTTGGAGGACACATATTATAAAACATATGTAAACATTGATTTCTGGGTCACACTCCTAATCAACTACAGTGGCTGGGTAATGTTAAATCCCTGTGTGAATGTCTACTGAAGATTCCCTGTCAATATCTCAGGGTATTGTCTATGTAACCTCTGTAAACTGACAACCTCTCTAATACAACACACTGATAAACCTGCATAAACTGACAACCTCTCTAATACAACACACTGATAAACCTGCATAAACTGACAACCTCTCTTATACAACACACTGGTAAACCTGCATAAACTGACAACCTCTCTAATACAACACACTGATAAACCTGCATAAACTGACAACCTCTCTTATACAACACACTGGTAAACCTGCATAAACTGACAACCTCTCTAATACAACACACTGATAAACCTGCATAAACTGACAGACTATGTGAATGTCAACATCTCCAGGCCTTATTTATTATATATAACTTGTGTTACCCGACATCCTGTCTATTTCAACAGCAGTAAACAAATTACAACCAAATTAACTACTACGTTTTTGATGTATCATGGTGATATTTAGGTCTAAATGTAGATGTTTATTTATAACAAGCCTGTATTGTTATTAAGCTACAATTAGTTGACAGTTTATAGCTTCAGAAAAAACTTCAAAGATGGCAAATTTTCAAATTGACTTGAAGCAGAAGTTATATACCTGTGTATTTAAACAGAGTTGAATGAAAACTATAAAAACCTAACCTAACTTAATTGATGGGCGAGTTGTGAAGGTCATGTTGAAAAGTTCGAGACAATTTTGTGGTACTTCAGAGGATTTTAAAAAGACTGTTTGCTTCCTACATAATATTTTGTGATGTTAACGTCTGCAATAGAGCTGTGAAAAATTGTTGTAGATGTGTGTTATATTTTCTCCTACTAGACTTTATACATTAAAGAGTGACTTTGTATTATTATCTACCCATCGATTCTCAAGGTCGTAAATATTCAAATCAGCATATACCCACATCACAGGTTTACAACAGATGCACTATATCTCATAAATATGCAAATGAGGTGCCTTAGATATTAAATTAAATAGTAAATGTCTGTCGTAAATATTCAACAGTGTGTATAGAACTCACATGTACTCTTATCTACAGGCTAGACTGATGTGTGTATTTTATTTTGAATGAGCGGAACCAATTATTTACACAGATAACAGAAGCTAGAAACTTTATTTACCAATTATCTGACAAATATTCAAATTCATCTACCTCACATCAATTGCACATTGTAAATTTTCATTTCTTTGTGCTTTACTTTTGACAAAAGATAATTTCTTCACATTGACTGATTTATGGTAATGTCTTCCTGTTGACCTTGACCTATGGAAATGTCTGCCTATGGTTGACCTTGACCTAATTAAATGTCTACCTGTTAACCTTGACCTTGACACCATTAAAGCATGTATAGCATCAAACCTTAAACAAATCCCTCCACTTCTGTGGTGGGGGGGGGAGTCTGACAATTAAAATTGCACCAACATTTATTAGACCAGGGCTTATTTCAAGGCTAACTATTTCATACAGGGCTCCTTTGTGAAATGTTTTAATAAATATGTGTCTTATTCGTCTTTTTGTTTTGCTTGTGTGTGGATATGCCTTATTCATGGAAAGGCCGCAGGTTATTTTGCCATTTTTGTGGACAGGACTTATTAGTGCAGCAGCTTATATGTGAATACAGAGCTTTAATGTGAAATTTGAAACTGAAATATGCATATATATATCTATATATCTATATACATATATTTGATTGAAACATGAACTATGAATGGCTGGGAATTTTAAATCAGATAAAAACTTAGAAGACTAATGTAAGATTAGAAGTTGAATGACACAACACTAGCAGAGCAAAATCTCATATAACTTAACGACATAACAATCTTAATATATTTTATATCCCGGTTTAAATTTAATCTTTTTAACCATTTAATCTTTTTAATTTCAACAGACGTTTAAATGTAAATTCTTTACACTTTATTCAGCAATAATTTAATCCAGTGACTTCTGGACTCTTTGAGAAAATGGGGCAGGTGGTTTTCAGATTAAATTACAGGTAAATTACAGGTAAAATTCACGCTTCGTTAAGTTACCTTAATATCAAAATCTGCTCCAGGTCGATCTTTTGAAATCTGTATAGAGGCTGTGGAATTCAACTTTCCATAAAAACTGGTTTGTAGGACACCATGACAAACTTTAATATCTCAAACCATTTCATTATGTTCTCTTTAAAAATAGATCTTTCATTCATTCAACAAATAAAAAAAAAAGGAAAAAATTATGTACCTAAGATTCCTAAACTTCAATAAGCACTTTTGCATTGTATTTCACTTTTCTTTGAGGCCAAATTGATTTGTTGATGAAAACATTTTATTTTAGAAATTATTTACGATAAAATAGCTTTGTTTATTCATTCAATAATCGAAACATCTGTATATATATAAGTAATATATATGTACCAACAAAGACCCTAATGGCTCCCACCCACAAGTTGAGTATGGTATTTTTTCTTTGCCAAGTCTTTTCATTTGTTAAACATGATAGGCTTTGTAAATATACATTCAATAAAATTTTAATTTTCATTCCTGGGACAGATCCAAATGGTCTTATCAAACTGAACGCAATTGAACCTAGTTTAGGGACTTCCCATTTAAGAATAAAGTACAATGCAAAATTGTATACTTAATTCTGCTGCCTTTAATTTATTCACCCCTGAAAATTCAAAATGAACTGGTCTTGTCTTTGATTTAGAAGAGTCTAAATGATTCTTCAGGGGTGAATGTGTTATAATGATCTTTGACATTTGATTATAAACTTCATTTTCTTGTGCAAAGTATTGGGCTACAGTAAAAAAAAGTGAGGAGTCTTTCACTTTTTATAACATTATCTCCTACTGTGGATAAGTCACATAAACTTTATTAAATGTATATGTGAGAACTTAATTGTTTTATGGCCACGAAACCTGACAATTTCAAAGTGTCAGTACCTCACCGACATTCCCTATGTCATGTAAATATTAATAATACAGACCAGACATTCCTACAGTAGGACTTTGACATACATCAACACACAGTCCAGATCATGTTATTGTGACATTTAATCATCATTACATATACCCACTGGCATTCTGACAATGCATCTACCACTGTAGTCATATATCTCTGTATTGTGTTATCCTATTATCAGTCAAGGTCATTTGAGGACATGCCTAGGCTGGGTGGATAAAGAAAGCCAGAGTTCCCAGTGAAAAATGGGGGCTCAGTAACAGTACTATTGACAGCTGTCCATATTCCAGGCTTCCAACTGTGATCAACATGTTGATTTCTTGAATATATTCAGCAAAAACAGCCCTCAAGTATTTCATAAATTACAATAAATAAACGAAAAAATGCCATATTGCAGTTCTATTATTGGTGATTTTGATTACAAATTTATTAATGAAAAGTATTTATGGGAATTTTTTTTATTCTATCCATAGAGGATTAAGAAATTTCCCTTTACCTTAAACTAAAACAATCAGGAATTATTCAATATTTGTCATATTTTTACATCTTTTTTTTTCTTTAATCAAAATCGCAAAAAGTTGAGAAAAAGATATGAAGCTAACAATGCTGAGTGAGTTGGACAGTGGATTGAAGGTCAAAGGTCGTGATACATGTCATTTATCCACGAGTTACATGTAAATCATCAGTGCAAGGCTACAATTACAGTGTAAGATGACTAGGAGATATAGTCAGGGCATGTTCTTATATGTAATTATATAGCTGGTACTGTCACACACAGGTTGGGCAGGAAAATCATAGGCTATAAAAATACCTTGTCTAATACTGGGAAACAACTTAAAATGTCAAAATGCAGTCATAAAATATAACAAAAACTGTGTATGCAAGAGTCTTTGTATCTCTATCTTAAAATAGCCCATCTAAAATAATTGTCAGAACACCAGTCTGATAGAGCCAAAATAGAACAAAAATATTTTCTTGACTTGAGTGTGCAAAGTAAAACTAATCAATCTCAAAAATAATTCTAAAATAAAGTAAAGAAACCTCATGCTTACATGTGCTCATCTATATCCTCATTGTTTCTCTAAGTTTCACTTAATTTTACATAGGCTACAATTTAATCAAAAGTTTAAAACTTAATCTTAGGAAAGATAATTCAATCTAGGGTAGATAATTCAATCAAAGAAAGATAACTCAATTAAGGGGAGATAACGCTGCCTATGTATAAATTCCAAATAAATTTAAATGCTTATCTTTTTTTTCTTTTTTTTTTTAGGGAACAAATCTTGATACAGATCATTTTTAATGTTTCCAATCAAACTTTTGATAATTTTGCAGATTTTTGCCTTAGTTTATCAGAATTTCAAATTTTTATGTGTAATCAAATAAATATTTAATTAATTAAATTCTTATTAAAGTCATTATAGAACACATTTTTGAAACAACCTATAGCCTATACATCTTCTATTATCTGACAATAAATAATTTACAACCGATAACAGCTCTAGCTGGTAAAGTGTCGGAGGATCCATGACCATATCTGAGGGTAATTAATTCAGCCGGCTGGTAATTATAATATACTGTAGATTTACAATAATAACGCGGATATTCATCAATGTTTAATAAATAATAGAAAAACAATCAACACTCGGCGGGCTGTTGAATCGTGAGGCATTACACATGCACAAACATTTAAGTCTATATTAGCTCTTTGTTTGGCCGATAGGACCTTATCTGTGAAATATTTTAAGGTCTTTGTCGTACCAAGTATATGACACTCGGATGACTCAAAGTAAACTGTCAATGTTTGTATAGGGCAGGTTGTATAATAACAAAGATAAACGGTATGAAGAAACAAAATCACAAAAATACAAAAACGTTATTCTTGAACAAAATAAAGAAGGAAGGGAAAAAAACCCCAAAATTCTTAGTTTGAGAATATTGATTCTATCTAGACTATCTTACAATACCAAAACGTTATTCTATGACAAATAAAAAAAAGTTTGACAATATCGAGTCTATCTTATCATGATGTTCTTCAAGTAATCTTTGAATGCCAAGCTGAATAACACTTGTAAGACATTATCATAGAAACAATTAAATATATGTGCAATTTACAAAAGCAATCTCTATCGAATCACCTATAGATTTTTTTCTCTTATGGAATGTAGTGGAGTTCAAAAGTCATTTTGTTACAAACAGTTTGTGTCTTACTATACAACATTGATTCTGACAAACTCTTTGGAGTCATGTTTGAATGGAGAACCCAAATAAGAACTTGAAATCAATTTATATATCAAAGAGATTAAGAATTGTCAATGTCAGTAGACTGTACATCCTAATATTTGATAGTTTACTTGTCTTCAAAACGTTATATCTTTATGACACAGGTGTACTACACACTATATAGGCACCCTCGACAATAATGACACACAGATACTAGTTCGGAAAACTCAAAATCCGAACAGAAATATCAGGGAATGCCATGGATTTGATTATTAGCTACACAAACATAACCCAGCAATACAGAAATTTCGCAATCCGGATGGTTTAGACTGGGACGAAAGTGTTCAGATTATTGAGGGCTCCCTGTAACTATGTAGCATGACATGAATATGGAGTAAAGAAAGTCAGAGTACCTGTAGAAAAAGCACCAACCTACAATCAGTACTAAAGCTTGCCCAACTCAAATCTCAGACCTGTTTATTAAAAGATAATATATAACCACTTTGCTATTTAACAATGACCATACTAGCAAAATTGTACAATATCACCCAAGGGAAAAAATAATAAGAGAATGACCACAACAACTAGTATCAAAACGAACAGCACATGTACATACACCTATCAGGACCTTCATTAATTAATCGTGACTGGTCACTCCCGACTATAATTAATTAAGCCCACCTGGTGGCATTACACCTGCCTGCAGTGGACACTGACCACAGTGTATTCACAGTGTATTAGGTACACCTGTGGACTGACCACAGCTGACCAGTGTCCAGTGGTCTGATTGTATTAACATAACCACCTGGTTATAATCTCATTAAATTCTGTATTTATAATAATCCATATTCTTTTGTGATTATTTTCAAACAAATTATGTCAACTGATACAGTCTGTGTTTGTATGTTACACAGTTATCTGCCCTTGAGGTAAGGTTTGGATTATCACACTATATGTTTGTGAGTGCTATGTCGACTTTTTCAAAGAAAAAACGCTGTAATTTTCGGCCATGTTCTCATGATAAACTTTCATGTAACTGTAGCCACAATATTATCTCAAAATATGTGACAGAGTGCAAGACTTAATCACTGCCTCTGCTTGAGATCGAACTCGGAACCTCTGGTTTACTTGTATGATGCTCAACCTGAATCAAGCCGAAAGGTATATTGCGGCTATAGTATTGACCAGGGTTACAATCACAATTGATACCTATCCACAAGGGCATATGACTCTTTATACTAATCTGGATATTAATTACAATTGCCTATGTGTTTGAAAGCTTGTGGATGGTCATGGTTGTGTAGCATATAGAAGTAAAACTCAAGACGTATCTGCCCTTGGAGTAATTTGTCAAATGCTAGAATATCTGACACCTGCAATTTGTAAGATATATAAGGATGTATGAGGTGATTATCCATACAAAATTTCATATTTACATATGAAACATTTAACTTTCCGTCTCTGATACAATATGATACATTATTCAACCCAGAAAACATGTGCTAGATGATTTTCTGGCAGTTTTAGTCAAAGTCATTCTTGTTAATGAAATGAATGTGGGTCACCAGAAAGCTTCTGGGTCAGACGTAAAAAACAATTTAATTATGCCCAAGATCCAGAAGTTTTCTAGGGTAATGAAAAACAATAGGGTAATATAATGAAATATTATGAGACTTCTTTCAAAGCTAAATGTTAAACCCTGAAAATTATTGAGAAAGAATGTCAAATGATTGATATTTGAGGCAAATTAAGACAAAAGTTCAGAAAGGAATTGTTGGTAAACATCATATATATATCAATTTGATCAAAGAATCAATTTTATGCTACATTGTATAGCTATACAATTACACATATGCAACCTTTAATCGTGACATATACCAAGGCCTACCTTAAATCAAATCAAATGAAGGGATATTCGGGGAAAAAAACCACTAATGGAATTTTGACTTCAATATGAGCATTAACTAAATGATCAAATCATTAAATGCTGGTAATACATGTCTAAAACCCAGACGTTAATATTTTTTCTCTGTCGAGATCAGATGTTCAATCTTTAACGAGAGTGACAGCTGGTGTATTGGTGCATTTCCAGCCATCCTATGAACTCGTAATCTAACGAGGAATCAGAACGCTGATAATTGACATTTAATATATGCGTGACAAAAACACTCCAAATTTGGGGCAAACTCTTTTTACCATGGCAGTAACTGGCGTTTGAAAGGATTTAAAAAAAAGATAAATTAAGTAAAAATCAAGGTTCTTTAGCTGCAGGGTTAATGATTTTAGACATGAAATCGTAAAATGTTTAAAAGCAATATATTACACAAATACACATGTCCTTACCGATATATTATGTAATGTTGTCAAGATAAATTACCCATAATTTCGGCTCCATGGCTAAGCAAACAATTTCAGCCATTATATTACAAAAAAATTTAAGCAACTGATACATGAATATACTTAATTTATTATGTAATGTTGCAAGGTAAAACATGAGATTTCGGGTTCATATTCTTGAAATACAGTATTGAAATAAACATTCTACATTTTAAATGTGTTGAACTTGTCAATAAAAGAATTAGGCAATGACCATTCAAGTCTTTTAACCAATAACTTTATCACAACATTTGTGTCTCTTGCACATTAAAGTTACCAATAAACATATTTTTATAACCCATATCATCCTTGTTGACACAAAAGCTATGAAAATGCAATATAGATAAATGGATTTAACACAAAAACTCTAAGAATGCGATAGAAATAAATTGATCTGTTACCTTTAGCTGTGAGAATTCCGACCATTTGTCCATTAAGTTTTTGTGTCAATGTGTTACGGACCCTCTTAGCACCTACACCCTACCTCTCTCCCCTACCTGTTTACCATCACAGGTAATAAATTGTAATCAATACTATCCATTGTTCAGGTGCTAATAACTTACCTTTAAATCGTTGCTCCTGATAAAGAAGATCCGCAAACTCTCCCTTCAGGTAGATCAACAATAACAACAGGTGAAAATCCTAATCTCGTTAAGCAAACGTAAACACTGAAAATACTTGTTTTCGCAAAAAATGAGGGAACCACGTTAACTGTACTGGCATCCCTGTGAAGTTGTACACACTAGAAAAAAATCTTTTGTGTAAGTAAACTATATCATGGTGTTGAACTTAGCGGTCTGACCCCGACTAATGCCGAATCGTGAGCTTATATGACAAGCCACCCAGTCATTATACAGTAAAGGACAACCTCTTCTATTACACCTGAATATGCCACAATTTTTTTTTACCTGAGTATAGTCTGTTTCGGAAAACTATCCTTCGCCTGAGTTTTAATCTAATCAATTAAACACAGTGACAGCAAGATAACAGTGAACTCTTTAAAGAATATTTAAAATATTTCAGGTTTAAAGCAAAGAAAATGCTTTTGAGTTCGAAGGAAATAATAGTCAAACCTTGAGAAAAGAAATAAATCTGGTGAAATACATTTAATACTTTAAGACGAATGGTCTGACTAGTATTTGAGAGAAGAAAAGTCTTTCCCAGGCTGTTGATTGACATATACGAGCCGTAATAAAGCTAGTAGCTTTAAAACACAATCATCTGTCCCCGCTGGCCTGTCAAACAGACATTCATTTTCATGCCTAAGCAGTTTTTTCCAAGGGTAAAAAAATACCATCAAATTATTATGTATCATTATTCTATGGGGAAAATTTTGAGCTATTTTTCATGAATGGGACATTTAAGATCTCTATAACTTGCAATAAGAGCTGACAATGTATGTTTTTAGCTACCAGAGAGGCAAATTACGAGCTACCTGACTACCTGCTCGAGTACAGCAATTTTAACATAAAGGACACTTTATATACACATATATACCGAATCCAATTTCATATCTTTCTTGGTAAGTGAATATATTTATAACCTTCAAATTCACACAGTCCTTTCAAGGTACAGTTACCACATTGAGGTCAAATTATGAATAAATTTTAACTGGAAACAGCATGACATTATAGCTTCATTACCGACATATATACAGGACCCCTGTGTGGCCAGATACCTGTTGGTTGGTGATTTTTCTCCAGGTATTCCAGCTTTTCTCTTAAACTTGAAATGACTCAGACTTTTGATAGAATGTAAACAAATATTAAATCAGTCTCCAATCACCAGAGATAAGGATCAGAAAATTGCCATTTTAATTGCTACATAAGGAGTGCATTATAAAATATATGCATAAAAAATTTCAAGCCTTTTGTTATGGTTGGGCTTATTACCAGGCATTGGTTTATAGTTGTTTGTTTTTGTTTGGTGCCCTATTTCCAGCGGGGTCATTTTAAGGACATTCTGGGTTTGGAATTGGAAGAAAACCAGATGCCCTGGAAAAAAACCACCAACCTAGTCAGTACCTTGTAACTGCCCCACATGGGATTCATACTCGAAACTCAGAAGTAGAGGGCTTATAATATGTGCTTTTAATGTTCAAACTCCTTAACCACTCAGCCATGTCGCCCCTACCAATTAAGGAAGGGGATATTAATTTTAATTCAATCGTCATTATAACTGTAAGGGTTATCTTTCTGTTTGTCCTTGTACTGTGTATCATTAACAGTCAGTAGATTAAGTATGAATCATTAAGTAGTCCTATCTTTTCACTACCAACAGTATCATAGTCCTTTGTCCCTTTAGTATCCCATTTCTTCATGAACTTTCCTGAAAGATTCTTCAATGAATGTTTGGGGTTACCCAAACAACAGAGACCCTATACTCCTTAACAGACAAATAGATCTGTCTAATCAAGGGGTGTTTTGTACAGAAAAGACGGATTGAATATTCAATAGTCCATTTCAAAATCAAAATATATAGGATTTCTGATACGGAGGAATGTTTCGGACAACAAAGAGCCTACAGGGTGACCAGGTAAGTTGTCCAGGAGAGGTATGATATACCACACCTCTCAGGTAAAAATAAACAGTCATTGTCTACCATTGGTGCGGATGTCTCGTGGATTTGTCACAGATTTAGATGGACGGTCGTGAAAAGTTAACCTTTTGTCCTGTACAATCGGCCCACGAGTAGGAGAATTCTGTCGGAAAATAATCCCATTTTACATTATAATGCGACAGTACCGATATCTGAATCAATCAAATTACAATTTAAATCTTAATGCATACCAATAAACAGGTCAGGTAAAAGGGCAGTCAAGATGGTGGGTGTTGTCCTTAACAACTAAAGAAATGTCAAATGTATTTTAAATGTCCATATTTTAGCAATAATCTTTTTTAAGCATTTTTTTCTGTTATGCATTTTATGATTAATTCCTTCACCCCTGAAGACACATTTAAGCTCTTCTAAATCAAAGATAAGAACAGTCCATTATGAAATCTAAGGGGAATTATCAAATGATTGCCCAAATTGCAATTGTCTATATGATGGTAATGACAGTAAACTCATTCACCCCTGAATTTTCATAATGGACTGGTCCAGTCTTTGATTTAGAAGAGCCTAAATGTGTCTTCAGGGGTGCATGAGATAATATTGCAACTATACATGTGCAAATTCAACATTATCCCAATAAGTTCAAAATAAATTTTGCACTTAAATTTACACTCCATTGAAGGTTGTGATACATGAGAAGTCACTATATTCCTTTAAAATAATTTATTTAAATATACTACGACCTAAAAATTGATTACATATCAAACGCATTAAAATGTTTAAAGCTCGTACTTACATGCATGAAAGAATTTTCTATGGAATTTATGAAAAATGCCTGATCATTATAATATATATATGCTAATGTCATAACTTGCTAACATATGAAATATTTTAATCATTTTGCCCATTAAACTGAAAATACACGGTATTCCTATAACCTTTAAGCAAGACGATGGTTTTAATATAACCTTTGGTATATATTTCAATATTTCATTTAAATGAATCATGAATATCTAAATGGAACTTTATAATATATTTTTTTTCTAATTGATATGCACTTTTCAAGGTTTAATATAAACCAAATAAATGTATACACCAAAAAATATAAGTGTAAAGTAAATGGCATTTGAAATGTATTGAAATCTAATTTGCACATTTAAATGCCAGATCACCCATACTTAGAAATTTGGATATGTTCCATATGTGAGTAAGCATTTAAATATTTTAAACTGAGATGATTTTGAAATGTATATTAGCACTAAGAAAGCATTAATGTTATACCTAATAGTTATGTTCAATAAACAAATTAAGCTTTGATAATATGTTAATACAGCGTTAAACATTACATTTGCCTATCATCATCCAGTTATCTTCGTATTCAATCTTTCGGATATTAAAGAGTTACCTCCCTTGCTGCTGGGTTGACATCATTATTTTGCGAGCGAAATTCACCTTGTTTTCTCTTAAAAGTAAGACGTTAGGCTCCCAATCACATGACGTCACAATTAATACATACAGGTAAGAGCAGATAACTCTGTAATATGCAAAGACGGAAAATTGAGCCTTAATGGTTTCCAACAGCAATATCACCACTAGCCCTATATCTACCTCAGGGTTTAGAGTTTGAAACACCCATTGGGACAGTTGCCAGGTACCCCATGGCCATGAGTTGGTGATTTTTTTCCAGGTACTTCAGTTTTCCTCCACCTCCTTAAACTGTTAAGTCCTTATAATTGATTACCCGGTCTGTAAATAAGGTTATCACCTAGTTATCTCCCTTAGTTTTGAAAAATTCAATGCCATTTTCTGGTACAGTCAAACCTGCCTATAAAAAAACACCCAAAAATTGAAGATAAAATAGTCTTGATAGCCAAGTGGTCTTTATACACAGGTTAAATTGTGTTATAATTGACCAATTGGGAACCTCTTATTAAGACAGTGGTCTTTAAGTACTGAGGTGGGCTCTAAGACAGGTTTGACAGCATATTGCTATTGCATAGAATCTATATAACACTATCAGTGAGCCAGTGTGCAATCGATGACTAATAGTCTCTTCAGATATCTTTTACCACTTTACAACATACAATTCACTTTCAGAGATCACACAGGTCACAAAAAACCCACTTGACGTCCGTCAAATGCTGATAATTTTATACCTGTTTGAACGGAACATACTTTTACTGTATTTATCACATACCTTAGATAGTAAAATTTTACCTGTTGATTACAAAATCTACCTGAGTCGGGTACACCTGACCCACAGGTATTTTACAACAGAGCTATACATTGAAGTGGTGCTTTGGTAATTTTTCCGGACAACCTAGGTCCCAGGGGGTCCTTTTGTGGCATCATAAGTGCCCTGTAAAAGGTGTACTGTTAAACCCTGAAATGGTTTTCTCTGTGGGACGAAGACATTTTCTAACCGTTTAGTACCACTTAGACCAGGTGAGACCGCTGTAATTTCATCAATAACCGTTTAATACCTTGCCAAATTAGCTATCATCAGAATAGTTTATCACTATGACATCCATTCTTAGTAGCATGGTTATAAATTAGATTTTCAAACTGGGGTTTGTGACCACCAAACTCCCTGACCCTTCAAGTCTGCTCGGGGCCCAAAAATCAGTTTCTTCAAGGGACCAACAAAATATTTTTTTCAAATGACCAAATGACCAACAAAATATGTCCTTCAAATGACCAACAAAATATGTCCTTCACTTGACCAACAAAATATGTCCTTCAAATGACCAACCAAATATGTCCTTCACTTGACCAACAAAGTCCCTTCAAATGGCCAACAGTCTGTCCTTCAAATGACCAACAAAATGTGTCCTTCAAATGACCAACAAAATTTGTCCTTCAAATGACCAACAAAATATGTCCTTCAAATGCCTTCAAATGACCAACCAAATGTGTCCTTCACTTGACCAACAAAATGTGTCCTTCAAATGTGTCCTTCACTTGACCAACAAAATGTGTCCTTCAAATGACCAACAAAATATGTACTTCAATTGACCAACAAAATATTTCCTTCAAAACATAACAATTTCTTCACAGCACCAACAAAACAGTTGGGGGATGGATTTGTGGAACGGGTATTTATTTGATAATCTATTTCAAACAAAGCCAAGTTTGGTTTTTTCTTTTGATTTTTAGACAGATATGAAAATGAACTATCAACATTGTCTGTATTTGAAAAGAATGTTTATAAAATATCTTTGTTAAAGTACATACAGTAATTTGTACACTCACAAACAGTACAAACTCGGAAACTTTTTAACTCAATT
This sequence comes from Argopecten irradians, assembly GCF_041381155.1. Lineage (NCBI taxonomy): Eukaryota > Metazoa > Mollusca > Bivalvia > Pectinida > Pectinidae > Argopecten > Argopecten irradians. The sequence goes on along the minus strand of NC_091149.1, from coordinate 4,852,882 downwards.
TCGTATGAGTTTACATGTTTATTAATCACTATAATGAAACTGCTATGAAACATCCTTTTACATGTACGATATGCAATTTTGATAATGAAACAAAATATAGGCCAGCTAATTTAATGAGAGCTGTACAACATTATTGGAAACATTAAACACATGTTCGAGTCATATATTTTCCTAATGTTCCCCTGTAGGCTGGTCTATACTACTCCAAGGAGCTATATATTTAATAAGTACAGCAAAATGTAGTAAAATGTCTCCTGTTTTGATGTTTTTATATGATTCAGGCAAATGCATTACCTAATGTTCTTCGGTAATTAATTGAAATATCCACCATCAAAGGTAAAATAAGTAAGAAGACATACAGGTCTGGAATTGTAGAATTATTTCCACAAACTTCATTATTTCATCCTACGTACACATATATCTGATGTTCTTTATGAGATTTCATCACAAATTTTCACATACTGTCGATACTGGTACTGGTGACATGAGGGTGATGGAGGGGAGATAACTCTTATAAGACTAGGAGAACAGACACATTTTCAACAGTACCATATAGTTGATACTTGTACACCATATAAAGAGCATTATATTGTAAAAACAAATGTATACCTTGATAAAGTGCTCTCGTAACCATGTAGATTTGCTTTATTCAACAAATAGGACCTGGCCCCGATTTTTCGAAACAAAGTTCTGACTTAAGTCTGCACTTTTTACTTTGAGAAATCGGGGCCAGAACTGCAAGTTACACAATGAATCCAAGTAGAACATGATGTGTAACAATGTATACTAATATAAAATCCCTGTCTTATGCGTCAGAATGTATAATTCCTGAAAACAAATATCTCCATATAATGTAATGGAATTTAAAAAAAATGATTATTGACTTACCACTGGCCAACTTCTCCCATCATAGACATCAACCATAAATCCTTTGTTCTCCTTCATGGTAATCCTGAGAAAATATAATATTGTAGTCAATATACAAGTAAACAAAACACAAATATATTGAAATTTTCAACCCCAAAATCATAACTCTCAAATTGTATATATATTTTATGTAATCTTCCAAACATGAAAAGACTGTTTATCAAAAATTAATAATATGCTAACTTTAGTAGATGAAATTTTTTACAAAAGTCTATTGTAGATTTAAATATGCAACATATGGCATACATTTTCCTGAAATAAAATACATATGTAATGCTGAAAAAAAAATACAAGACCACTGTTGTGTACCAAAGCTAATGAAAATTTTTGGTACAGTTGCATTTTTTTTATATATCTAATAATAATTTTTGTTATAGTTGCATTTTTTTATATATGTAAATAAAGAAACTTTCTATTCTAAAATCACCTTGAAAAAAACCTGGAGTAAGTTTCTGCATAACTTCGAAATGAACACTACACCTGAATGAAAGTCTACACACAAAATGCGGACATTGTTGTAAATTTTACTGCAACAACGACGGATAATAATACGCTACTATGGACTTGTGCTTCACGGTTCAATGAATGCCGTTACATCATGATAAAATGACAATTTTCGGTCTAGATAAATGGATGGTGGTCTTGTCAGTCGGTTTACATGCCTGACGACAAGCTTGGTGGTCCGAGGGTACAAAGGCCATTAGACAATACTTATAAATACAGTAGAAAGTCGAGACCTTTCTGAACAGGCGAGGCGGCTGATAGGTGCAAACTGTTGTTCGGTTTAACAGGATAGAAAATGGTTTTGGTGATAGGCGGTTGGTGGTCCAGCAAGGTTCTGGTCGGTGCAGTTTCTGATATGATTTACGATATAAAAAAATCGGAGGAAACATGCTTGACAATGCTTCAGTTATCAACACCAGTATAGTGTGTTGAAGCGTAAAAATGAATCAGAATAATGTTGTAAATCACCGCACATTGTTGAATTTTTTATCGAGAACAGATTCCGGATTATTAGCAGTGGTGTCAGGGACAGGGTGGGGTGGAAGATCATTTTATCATAAGTTTGTGGCTTTTTGTTTATTTTTCTTATTTTTCATACCTGCCTTTAAATTAAGCCAAGGTCATTTAAGAACATATGCCCAGGTAAAAGATTGGATGAAAGCCACAGTACCCAGAGAAAAACCAATGTCCTTTGATCAGTACCTCAGGCAACAGCCCCGGGTGGCCAGGAATTTGAGCTTAGAAATCTTGAGAATGAAGGGCAAATGGAACAAAATGTTGGAACAATGTACCTAATTAACTCCTATTCATCCCTCTAATCCCATAATGGACTGGTTTAGTCTTTGATTTAGAAGAGTCTAAATGTGTATTCAGGTGTGAATGTGTCTACTACTTGGCAATTGCGACCAGTTGGTGCTTTTTGTACAAGGTCTTCTGTGATTCAGTAAAACAGTAGTGTACTGTTCAACTACGGTTCCTTCATGTTGTAGATAAACAAAAATGACAGTTTAAACATGCAAAATAACTGAAGTTGAAACATGATTCCAATGCACTGCTTTACACATATTGTCCAGTTAGAGAACGAAATCTTACAAACTTCCTTATCCGACAAGGAATTTCTCAATGACACCTTAAAATTGAAAATAAACTTAGGTTAAAACGTAATTCAATGAACTGCTTTGAACATTTCTTTATCAACAAATTAAATCTTAATATCTAGCATTTCGTTCATGTATAAAACTATTTCTCAAATTTCAAAGAATTTCTCAATGAGTCCAATTAGGATATCTATCAAAGAGTTCTAGATTAATTTAAGTTTTTAAACGATTTCCAATTAACCTTTGAAGAATCTGTCTACCTGGACTTGACAAAGATGAGCGAGATTGAATTTCTTCAGATCTAATGTGTAAACTTTTAACTTCTTCTCATTGTTTGGCTTGGAATCTTGTAGCAATTAAATTCCTGCTTTTTTTTCTCTCTCCATATACAATTACAATGGGCCTCTATCACCATTCACAAAACTTACGGTAAATGCTCTGAAGTTTTGATATTTTAAATTATAAAAAAACAGATAGTTAAAACTAGAATGATTACCTGTTAAGACATTGGTCTGAATGACCTTATAGGCTGGCAACTTCTTTCGTCAATTAACGACTTCATTCAAAAGCATATAAATACATGAATGTATAAGATTAAAAAAAATAAATGATTCCTTAATTTCAAGAGGAGATTACTCTGAAAACCAGCACTAAAATTTTGGTCAGACAATTCATGTTAAATCTTCACTATTTATGATATTATGTAAGTGGGTTGTATATGTCATTTAAAATTTAAAAACAGGCAGTAAAAGAAATTGCCCAGTCGTTAATTAAGATTGAACATTGCTTGAATAAAATTTAAATATTAAAATATGTATTCTTCCTTTTATATGCTAATGAGACTATGGTCATTAGGTACAATATCGTATATTTGATATTTTAAAATACAATATACTTTATTCAGCTGTATAAAATAACAAGCATTTTAACTGTTGAGTTTCAACATCAATCAAAATGTGACAGCTGGTATATAGCAGTGATAAATACATACCGGTATACAGTTTCAAATGCATACTAATGTGAAAGCTTTGTTGCCAGGTTACGCTCATTTGCATATTATCACAAGCCCTAAGTTTCTACCTTGAATCCCATGTGTGAAATACCCTAGGCCTCTACCTTTGAGTTGTGGGTTCGAATCCCATGTGTGTAATACCCTGGGCCTCTACCTCTGGGTCATGAGTTCGAATCCTATTTGTGTAATACACTACGTAGGCCTCTGTAACTCTAGATCAAAAGTTCGAATCCCATGTGTGTTATAGGCCCAGTCATGTAGACGATAAATCAGTAACAAGCTTACTATAAAAGAATCCCAGGGGGCAAGCTTCCACGCACTTACAGCAGGTTAGAGGTTTTCACCAGGTACTCAGGATTTCGCCCACCAATAAACCTGGCTCGACCTTAAATGACCCTAGCTGTTAATGGGACGTAAATAATTAAAACCAAATTTTTGTACAAAACATTTTAAATAGCTATATGTTCTTTGAGGCTGTTTAGTTGCGCAGTACGTGGCTCTTCCAACCAAACGCAAAAATGAAAAAAGTGCTTAAAGTACGATTGTGTAACATTAAAATGTATTAAATACGATACCAATACCACATCTGATTATCCGTTATGACAAATTACGAGGCATTTTCTACCAATACTTATCCTGAACTCCTGTGATCTATCATTGTTTTAATGTAAAGTCATCTATTCATAATCACGACAGCCGTCATTATTCACATAAATGTATGACAACACATGTACAAAACACACGTTTATGGAAATATAAATGTATGCATGTCTAGTAATCATAAATCTTGTGAAACAGTCGAGATTTGAAATGTCACATTCTGTCACATGAGGTATATAAATCGACCTGTCACAAATCAATACTAATAAAAACTTTTCCTACATGACTTTTATGATCATATGTGGATTTATCGAACTTATTCAATTTTTGAGCTAGATCGCAATAACTGATATACATGTTTAATAAAGGTTTGAAGTCATCTCCCCTTTGAACTCATGGCAATATGGCCTTTAAAATTCTTTATCGATCCTATAACTTCACAGTCATATAGCATGCTCTACTTCACTGACTTTTTGAAACATCTACCGATGACATCATTTCCCAGTCAGTTTGTTCAGTACTACTTCATGCCATGATGGGGGAATAGAGATGGAGAGGCACCATTCATTGGATATGGAATTTATCTCACTCTCTTAAGTTGATTTTTAAGACTACTAAGCTATTCAAAAAGTTGTAGTTTTATGAAAACTCCTTCTAAACATTATATCATAATAAGGTCTTTTAGTAGATCCGTTAATTGACGAATGAAAACGACTATGACAATACGACCTTTAAATAATGAAACCTAACTTTACAATATCCATGCTCTGTTTCGCTGACTTTAGCGAAACTTGACAATACCCTAGCTGGTTTGTACAGTACTATTTGAACAACCATTACTGGTCTTACATAATCTATTGACCCTACACAAAGTATGTATATCTATGTAGATCTATCTCTGTTGACATTCTCCACCTGTTTCCCAACGTCAAAAGTCCCTACCTAGGTATAAAAACATTTGTACAGAGGATCTATAATTATCAAATGGTCCAAAGTTTGTCACTAATCCGTTACTGTCTGCCGAATGGTTAAGTCCTATCCATATCAACGTGTTCGTTTAAGGATTTAGAAAATTGACAGAGGGTTTCGAAGTCACGCTACGATAAAAAAAATCAACATCGTTAGTTGTATCGACATGTAAATAAGAGATTATTTAATTTGTCCGAAATCTGATGAGTAAATACGTTAGAATCACTGCAGGATTAAGTCGTAACCACAAAGTTCTCCGTGACAAATCACAAATGTTTGTTATCTAAATATTTGTACGGAAATGTATCGATTCCAATGTAGATTTAACTTCTATGTAATGTATTTGTACCCAAATATTTTAATGAATTCTTTCGTTTTGAAAACAGGAGGGACAGTTGAGCAAGCCATTAAAAATTAATGTATAAGAAAAACAGAAAGTTTACTAATTGTCACACAAGATTTAGTCATTCATACACATGTATTGTTTTTTTTATTTTTTTTTTCCAAGTTATTTTTTCTAAATGCATACTATTGATTTAAAGTCCAAAACACTTATAGATGTGTCTGTAAGCCTGCTTCATTATTTCTTTGAAGGTATATAATTTTTCATTAGCGTTTGACTTCAGGAGCTATAGATATATATATGGCATAAATGATCACAAATTAATTGTTAAGCACAAAATTTGACTATCTTGTTTTTCAAGAAAACCAGAAGACTGAATATTCTGTGTCTCTGATCGACATTTAAATACAGACTCTCAATCATCACTCTTTGGTTTTATCTTAGAAATTTTGGGTAAAATATATTTTGTTAGTTTGGTTTGGTGTTATTTTGATTGATATCTTTTCAATTACTGGAGTTAGGACATGCAGCCTTATAAGTCTCTCTATTCTATGAACATCAGTGGTGAGTGGGTATGTTTTGGGAGGCTGTGGTATGTTCATGTTGTGTCTCCTTGTGATAGTAGAATCATTTGTCCATTTTATAGTGCAGTCACACTGAAGCATACAGCTCAAGACAGTCTGATTAGTGACAACATGCAGACAAAACTAGTCGTCTAACTATGTCATTGACAAGCTCAGAGCATTGCTAAAGTAAAAAAATTCGGAAAGGCTATGAAATGTTGTAAAAAATCAAGGACTAGTGTACAACAATGTTTCAAAATTTTATAAATAAATGCCCAATACAACTTGTCTTAGCCAGATGTCATCTGGACCAGCATATTTTGTCGGTTGAGACAGGTTTCTGATTACACAAGTTTTAATTACTAAAATTATGAAGGAAAATTCCATCAATCGGACTTGACAGGATTTGGATTAGACAAGGGTCGGTTTAAACAGGTTACACTGTATATAAATAGAATCAATAAGTTTTATATACGGTATATACATTTTCGATTTAATACCACAACAAAACATTCACGCCCAGATCAAGACATTGACCCCATGTTTACATGTAAGTATATGTTAAATACCAATATTAAACGCATGATTTCATCTATGAATAGTATCTAACTTTCTAAATACATCTTTAATATGTCATAACATCAGATTTTTCCAATAAAAACTGAATGTAAGAGGTTCTTGACCCATGACAGTAACTTATTCATATATTTTCTTTTCTGGTTTGACATTTTTTAAGCGTGTCCATTGTCAACTGGGTAACCAAGGCGAAGGTCAGAAGCCATACCGTGAGGTCATGCATGATTAAATATAAAACATTTTTGACAGCAGTGGGTACTTTCATTCGGATGAATAAGAGACAAACATTTTCTATCAAATCATACAGGTATGATTTCATTCAATATTGGCTCCAATCATTCTAGGTATATATATGCACCGTGCATTATAAGGACTGAACTGAAAACAGAGACCGTGTTTGGATAACGAACCATGCATGTGGCTAATAAAATATTGGCATGTACAATAAATTGGAGTTTTTTGTCTCCTATTATGTCATATAATTTTGAAATAGAATCTAAGATATAACTGCTCCCTGTTGACCTCCAAGCTAGACTTGTCACTGCCTAACCAATGTTAAGTTTCAAACTAGGGGGAGATAATCTACCAGTGAAATTCTGCAGAGAAATTCTAGGGCTGTACTTACCCTAAGGAGTGCTAATTAATATAACAAAATCTCAGCTAAAATTTCTTAAAATTATTGTAAAGCCTTTAAATCAATATGCAGAAGAAATCATAGTTTCTTAGCATTTAATTCAAAGTGAAATTGCATGAGGTCTCAAAAAGGGCACTGATAGGGTCAGCCGGTCAAGGGTGCTTACTATTGGTCAAATACGTTATTTAATCATCAACTAAGGATCTGGTGCCCAGTTTGCCTCCATAATGAAATCTGAATTAGACAGACCAGGATCATGGATAACATCCGTAAATACATCCCCCCTCCCCATCCCCTCCGTACATGTACCCCCAAGGCCCCCCCCCCACCCCCTTGTTTTTGTTCAGATGCGAGATATATGATAAACCAATACAATTATTTATGACAACATACCTAACTGCTTTATTTAAGCAATAACTAAAATAAATCTAACATAGAATATAAAACACCTACATTCTAATCATTCTTTAACAAATAAACATTTTTTTTGCTCCTTCCAAATTGACTTTTGAACTCTTCTAGGGCTCACCTGTCAAAGAGATTGCCATCAAAAAGGATCGCATTGAGGAATTATCTGATACTTTGACGGCACTCATACAAAAATTTACATATTTATGCCATTTCTGATAATTGCCGTACATTTCTATACTATCTGTATCGACAGCATGACTCTTCGCTCCCATTTACAACCCAGCATTTAACGGCTTCCCGTTTCATTTACAAAAGGACAACACACATTATGTCAAGATATTCTGTATACACTTTATCTCTACATCGTTTTCACTGATCTCTAAATAACAGGGTAGTTGACGTGTGTAAGTGTCGTTTTTTTTCTCGCCCTTCAATTAAACAGCTTTGCATTACTCTAAAGTACGTCGTGTCGAAGCAACCAATTAAAATCCTCTACTCTCCTGCATTGGATAAGTCACTGTTTGAAATTTGTTGGTTTTAGAATCTTCACGCTTTCTTCATTTTTCTTTGAAGCCAGATCTTGTAAACGGATACAACAAAGTTACGAAGTCAATCTGTACCTTCCATTCAGAAAGTTATCTGTGAATCAATTCTATTATGTTACTTTTTTGACCATAAATTTGTAAAATAAGACATTCAAAGGTCATTACGTAAAGGAATTAAAAGATTCACAAAAATTCATGGTTGATTTTGTCAGGACAAAACAAGATAACTTGCATAATCAAATGATCTAGAAAAGAAATTGAACATCTGCTATCCTGAGACATCCTGAATTTAGACAGTCCAGATGAATTTTTTCATAAGATTATGTGAAAATGTAAATTTGAAAGCTCACTGCAGACAATGCAACCAGCTGGTACTTCACTTATTTGATCAAACTCTTATAAGGATTCAATAAGACAAAGAGTATCAGGAGAAAAATCACCAACCAACTAAACGATTCCTTAATTGACCAGTGGACCACTTGGATCTCTTCTTAATAGTTTGGTTCGATTGGGTCAACATCCTACTATCAGTCAAATTCAATTCAAGGATGTATCAGGTAACCAGAGAAAAACCACCAACCAGTAGTCTGTACCTGGCAACTGCCAAACATGGGATCCGAACTCCCGACCTAAAGGTGTAGGGCTTGTGATATTATGTCGAGACATCTTTTTAAAAAGAATAGAATTTCAGTTTATATGTAAATATTAATCTCAAATATTGGTATGATAAACAATACCTGACATTAATGAATTCCTCAACCGACATCTGACAGTGTGACAAGACAAGACAGGACGTTATAGGACAGGACGGGGAGCAGACATCATGAGTAAATCATCCTCCACACAGCTTCATTTCATGATTTGATCATACAAAATTTGATATTGATACTTAACGGCTAGCAAATAGGGACACAGCAAAATGTCTTTTATAGACAGGTGTCCTTTATACAAAGGTGTCCTTTATACAAAGGTTTATTATATAGTAAATTGTACCAAATGGGGTGTAGGAGTATGTCCTGTATAGACAGGTGTCCTTTATAAACAGGTGTCCTTTATACAAAGGTGTCCTTCATGCAGAGGTGTCCTTCATGCAGAGGTGTCCTTTATAAACAGGTGTCCTTTATACAAAGGTGTCCTTCATACAGAGGTGTCCTTTATACAGAGGTTAATTATAAAGAAAATGGCACAAATTGGGATTCATGAGTCTGTCATTTATAGACAGGTGTCCTTTATATAGAGGTGTCCTTTATACAAAGGTGTCCTTTATTTCAGGTTTGATTCTATCATACAAATGGATTGACATGTATACGGTATATCACATATTCTTTGAGACTTACAAGAGCTCATGACATGCACATAGAACTACACATCTACATAGAAAACAATATACAACAATGGGAACAATCTACTTTGTTGTACACTCATGATCTATCTGTACCTTCACTTTTTCTTGCCCAGATCACTATTTGTGTGTATGTTTTTTACTTTACAGTATTTCTCCTCACAATGTGCTGTGAGTTGTGTTGATATGTAGGGACATTAGCAAAGACAAATAAAAACCAAGAAAACATGCTTATATATTTTGGTAATTAGAGTTTACAGATTGTCTACATGATGAGACATGTATATCTTTATAATTTGTAGCTGATATAGGCTGATCATGAGAAATTAAGGTATTCTTGTCAAGTGACAAAAAATTCCTTTGCACTAGGTGCCAGACTTGAAGCATTCAACATGTTAATGCATACCCACAATTTGCACCATGCAACCAAGCCCAAAGAGCACATCCTGTTTTGTGTATTAATTCACACAAAAACAATTCTTGATCATACTGAAAGTTTTAAAGTACAAAAGTATTAAAGACACCGAAGGTGCAAAGGAATAGTCCTTTATAGACAGGTGTCCTCTAAACAGGGGTTAATTATCAGGGCTCGCATATAATTTATATGGCAAATTGCACCCATTGATGTTGATCGAGAAATCTGTCCTTTATAGACAGGTGTCCTTTATACAAGTTAATTATAAAGTAACTTGCACCAATTGAGGTTGATGAGTCTGTCCTTTATAGACAGGTGTCCTTTATAGACAGGTGTACTTTATACACAGGTGTACTTTATACACAGGTGTCCTTTATACACAGGTGTATATTATAGACAGGTTTTACTGCACTGTTTTTATTTGGCTAAGGATTGGCTACACTGTATATGCATCTCCACAAACTTCATTTTTGTAAACAATTTCAGGAAGAAACTCAAGGTATAAAGTCACCAGTATTAAAAGCTATATAAATATGCCTCAAAGAATCTTAAAAGTTCATAACTAAATACAACCAAAGAGAAATTAACAAAAGGTGAAATATGTATTTGTGCAGAACAAACAATGAGTAAACATTGAGTGCAAATACACACTCGAGGAATCCATCTTTTAAAGCAAAATGATTTGATAAAAAGTCATCAAAACTCTGTAAAAAAGCAATAGCTATATAAACCTTCAAAGTAAACAGAGGTAAACTTATCGTAGATCATTACTGTTGGCCATAACATTAGCATCAAAACAGACAAAAACTTAGCTAATTCAGACTACTCATACATCATCATACATCAAAATATTTTTATTACCTTGTACCTGCCAGCTAGTGAAAAATAATATCCTTGTTTATAGCTGTTTGTGGTGAGGTTAATCCATGGAATATTCTCATAATATCACCGATTGAGGTGAATTTCTCTCAGATAATCCACAAAATATTCTCATAATATCACTGATTGCGGTTTAAGATTCTCTCAGATAATCCAGACAATTCTCATATCACTGCTAGTGGTAAGGTTTTCTCAAATAATCCTCAGAATGTTCTTGTAATATCACTGCTTAAGGTAAGGTCCTCTCACATAATCCACAAAATATTATCATAATATATACCACTACCTTGTTACACACTGGTCACTTGTAGTTGATGAATTAATAGAATTTTGCCAGGTTGCTAATTGAATTCACTTTCACACATTGTTGTCGGTAAATATCCACAGGAATCAATGCTTGAGAGAATTTGAATCCACCAGTCAAATAGCTTGAGAAACAATTTTAACACAAATGATATTCTTCTTGTTTAAAATTTTCCTAAAAATTCAATTAATTTTTTATCCAATAGATAACATTCTATTTCTATCCTGCATTTGTTTCACAAATTAACACATACCTCTCCAAATTACCTCCAACGTTGATTATTAATTCATTTCAGAATGTCCATTGTTAACAGTACGATCAAGTGATTCAGTATATATCTCACACCTATAAACGTCCAGGTTCAATTAGAAATATAAACAAAAATATGAATAAGTCCACATGCCTGTTTATCACTTGACAAACACCGAGAGGGCTGGACTATAATGACCACAGCTGACCGATGTCCTGGACTGGACAACTGGACATAGCAGGGCGTACTGGATCAGCACAATCGTCAGACAGACCCAATTGGGAAATTGTACCACTGGACAATTACATTGGCTGTGGGGCATCAGGGAAGATTGTTTACAACATGGAATGGGGAATTTATGACACAGAACGCAGTAAAAATTACCATGTTATAATACCTAATTAATAAGCCATTACCTTTGGTCAATCAGCATAAACCTGTCCGATCGGTGGACAGTTATTGGACTCAGTGGACCGCCTCAGGGAACAATGGACTTGGACCAAAGACTGCACACCTTACCCACGGGGAAAACTCACACCCGACTACAAAGTCATAGGCACATTATCTTCAAAAAAACATGTGGAAGAGTAAAAGATGTACACATTTCCCAAAGGGAATTTCACACCCAGGTACAAACTGATAAAAATATGCACGTCACCTTTCCAAAAGCCAATGGTTGACAAGACAACATACACCTTAGCTTAGGGGGAAATTCACACCTTATTACAAACCGATATGCACATTATTTTCAAAATACTGCTGAAAGGTACAAAAAAAAATTGTACACCTCATCCCTGGGGAAAATTACATTCTGAACTGCAAACTTATAAAATAACAGTCTCAAAGACCAAAAGCATGTACACATTGCTATATAAACAAGAAAGTCACATCACTCTACCACAAGACCAAATTTACATGCCAACTAAAAAGTAAAATCCTTCTCTGATGCTAATAATTTATCCTGCTTTCAGATTTTGTAAAATTACAAACACAAATAAAAATGATGACATCACATCATTGTTTCCAGTATTTGTCAGAAAAACATACACTATGTCGCTTGTGCATTACAACTATCTGTCTATTATGAATGTTCTTTTTTTTATCCCTTCAGTGCTTTTTGTAAACAGGTTCGAAATGTTCACATAATAAACATTATCTCATCATTGCATCACATTGAAGATCCAAATCAGTTTTAACTTTGTTGATGTTGTGATGGAATGAGATATGTATACATCATGACAGAAGTTCAACTGTCAGTGTAACTACAAAAATATCTTAAAACCATGATCTTAGATATTTATAATAAATTGCTTTAAGCAAAAAACAATGGCAATACAAGGAGGACAATTACAAATTTTTTACATGTCTCTTACATGGTTTGTTTGTTTTATTAGGTTTAACATCCTATTAACAGTCAGGGTCTATTGGCAAACCATGTGGGCTAAAATGCTATGCAGTCATGATTAGATAAAACAAAACTGTATTGTAATTTGAAGTTATGTGAACAAAAACATTGGATGATCTCCCTTCAAAAGGCCCAGAAAATGTCAAGGCACAAATACATCTCCCTGGCATACACATCAATATGCCTGAAAAAGATTTTTTTTTTACCTTAATTGGGTTGTGCTCAAAATACTGGGGAAACAATAATACCTACAAATATAATTAACTTGTACTGCACATTATCTAAGAATGTTTCATTAATAAATTTTTTTTTTTATATATCATTGGAAGACAAGGCTTTACTTTTACATTCACAGTATGTGTAACTACCATCTATAGTTTGCCTGGCTCCAGCTTGACACCTTTAAGCAACTTCTTATCTCCATAGAAAAGCATTATGTTAAGGGAAAAGTTAAGGAATTTTCCTTGTAGCTTTTGCATTAATTTGCTTTCTTTATGAGGATTTTTAAGTTAAGGAATTCCTTAAATGGATGAAACTGAGACCTTCTGATTTTGATTACAGGTTACTGGTAATTGGAAATAATAAAATACTTCCATGTTATATGGTTATTAACCATACAAGCAGTGGTGGTTTAGAAATCACAAAATATTCAAATTCTTACCCATTTCTTACATGTACACAAAATTCAATTTCCTCTACATCTATAAAATATGTACTGATCAATCTATATATTGTATATATCCCAGCAAATGTAAAGGCCACAACATTCCTGGGAACGGCTGATTGACAGTTTGATATCGAAAACAATTTCCATCATGTGGTAGAAATAACAAAAGGTTCAATAGCATATTTTCACTTGTAATTTTGCCATCACATTACAGATAATGAGAGTATATCAGGTTTATAGACATACTTCAAAGCGTAGGTGTTAATATTGGTCTTATAATGGCAAATAAATTGACTAAAATATTTCATCAAGAAAAATTTCTAAAAAGGTATTGTTCGGTGACCTTCTTTAATCTTTCCGATAATAGGTGTTCCCCAAATTTTAGCCTTGTAGAGATAGATGTGCTGCTGTCCTGATATTACACTGGGCTGGATATATAAAACGGGGGTTGCTCATGTTCCAGTTTACATTATAAAGGAGTAGATTTATCTAGATGAATATTAAGGTCATCCATTTTTCTTCTCCTGCATGCAGTTATATCTCGGATAACTTGAGCACCATGGTATCAAAGTTATAATACCTATCATCTTACAGATTACCTAGGTGCAAGTAAAAGTGAAAACAAATATAAGTATAAAATTTCAGAATTAAAGACCTGTAGTATTCATTATGAATCACAAACAAGAATTGTCGTAGCTGGTGACTTCCTCTTTCAGTAGTAAGACAGCAAAATTGTCAAATATAATTGTCCTCAAGAACAAATAAGGATTCAATTACCGTATTCGACCTAATAAGTGCCCATGTCCCTATAAGCGCCCCTCCCCCTTTTTGAGGCCTCGATTTCAATTGCCCAGGCATAAATTAAGACCAAAACTACATAAAAATGTATAGATTTGCAATACAATTTCGTTCTATTAGTACCTTTTCATTCTTTTCAATTTGTATACGCCCTGAGCGCTTGTTGGGTCGAATAGGGTTAGTGTTTTCTACCATGGGACAAATTAAGCTACTTCAGCACAGACCAGTCCTTTTCTGATCCTGATGAGTCTATTAGTTTAGAACCAAAGACCTGTAACAATGTATTATAGCTAAAGCTTATCACCTTGATGTAATAGTGTAGTAAAAATATGCTATTTCTCTGGGTACTCCAAGTTTCCTTCAACATCCTAACTTAGGATGTCCTTGAACAACCCTGGTTGTTAAACAGATGTTTAAGGATTAACTTGCATAGATTTTTTATGTTATGGAGATATAACACAAAAATCTGAGTGTATTCCGTTATTGAACCCTCCCCTTCAAATCACATCATTTATTACTAAGGGTAGAAGGGCTTATAGATTACGATAATCCAGCCAAAACTAATTAAGGGTAACTTGAATGATGTTTATAGTGTTTTCCGAACTACTTCTGTTGAAAATTGAATTTGTAATTTTCCAGAAATATCTTATACAATCTTTCTCCATTCACAAATACTCTTTAACTGGACCCCAAAACCAGAACATCCTGAGAGATCTAAAACTGATTACAAGAGTTTCAAGGGCCTAAATAAAAATATTCATCCGTTTTCAATAATTTACTGAGTTTATAAAACATGTGAGACCATCAGGTTTTTTGGTTTCTTTTTTTCAAATTACCAAACTCATGTAAAAAGTTGAATGAACAAGTTTCCAAATGGTGAATAAAAATATACTTAAGAAGAACATTGTTGAGTCAACTTAAATAACAGAAGCTTTATTCAAATGTTTTTTTAAACATTTAATGACGGAGATTTTTATCAGTATATTTTTAGTAACAATATCAGATCTTTATCACTTGGTATCATGCTCCGCCTCTGAACAAATATACAAGACCGTAATTGTTGATAAAAACAAATATCTTGTTTATAGTGATCGAACACGATTGTTGTGAAAAAAACAATCTGAATTTCTTGAGCATTTAAACACTGATATGTTTTTCTTATCCACTTTAATTACAGAATGTCGTGTGCGCAAATCTTGAAACACAAAAGAGTTTCAGGAGATTTCAAAGCTGGAGGAAACGATTTGACTCCAAGTAAATAAGTTAAGGGCACAACTAATATCACATTGGGGATTTATCTCAAAGACATAATGTTTAAATCACTTGGTCTTTAATTCTAGCTATGACCAGGGGTTCACACTGTATTTCTTATACTGTGGCCCTGTTACAAGTGGGATTTGACTGGATCGATCATAAGTGACCATGCAGGTAGCTCAGCGGTAGAGCATTCGGCTAGTGTTTGGAGGTCCCAAGTTCGAATCCCACTCTGTCTGATACATTATCTTCACTCCTGTTACTGCCCAAACACTAAGTATGGCAACTCATACATGCCATATGGTGTATTGCATGTTTGACACATAAAAGATGTATAATTCTGGATTCACGAAATTGTATGCAATAAATTTTCCTTTAAATATTTTCATTTTTCGTTTTTCTAGGATGCGAGATATCTAAATTAAAGTAAAGGCTGTAAGCCAGCAGGTTTTCTGGCCTCATAGACAACCTAAGTGGCAGTTGAACTAAGGGGTAGTCTGACATGTGTGGAGCTATAGTTTCAACCCCTGATGTTAGCCATCTGTAACATGAGAGAAGAAAATGTAGCGGCAGGACTGGGATTCGAGTCTGAGACCTCAAAACACTAGCCGAATACTCTACAGTCACCGATAATTGACCCAGTCCAATTCTGCTACATTCCTTCTTCCCTATTCAAACTCTTTTCCCTCAAAGACATACCCTTTACCTGACCTATGGACAGTAATAGCATTTATTCTACCTAAGTTTTGAACATGCTACTAAGAAATGAAAAGCTACAGCTAGATAGCTCTGTAATATGCAAAGACGTAATAACTTCACTGTGGCCTCCTCAATGATTATATGTATACTACATATAAAACCAAAGAGAATTAAGCCATAAAATCAAGAATGATATTGATTTGAACCTCTTAACATTTTTACTTACTTTTTAAAAGGTACACTTATCTAAAATACCAAAGAAAATACTTAGCTTTAAGTTAGGTTTTATATATTTAATTGAATATCTAGCCAACAAGAATATTCAATAATGCTAAGATTGTACCCATAGATCTTCGCTTGTCCGGAATGGCTCCTCTTACCATATCATTAATATTTCAGGCTTCCGTTGTGACATTTTTGAGACCCGATAATTATCAGAAATTGACGAGCAGCACATGTCAATAACCAGAAATTACTTATCAGTAAATAGTCCCTTTTATAAGATAATCCTTTATAAAAATATCTTTGTCAGAAACTTCTGTCCAGCCCACACCAGATTTATGGCCATCAATAAAACTCCAGGTCGAATTGGAGTCTGATAAACGGCCAACCCTTATGAAATAAAAATTTTAAAGTTGAAATTAAATTACATTCTAACTGTCAGACTAACATTGAAATTCACAGGTAACTTGGTCCTTAAGTGGTCATTATCGGCCGGAGGGGGCGAAGGTCTGTCCATTGTGTTCACCTGTGTGACCCATCATAGGTGTGACACACAGGTATATGTGGTCATAAAGAATTCAGACCGAGCTGTTGATCGACAATACCAATCGTGTAAAAGTCAAAGATTTCTTAGTCACAATAGCTCTGTCTTAAAGGTGGCCCCTTTAACAGTTATACATTTTACACTTACTGGTGGCAAATAGTTCTTTTATTGACCACATTTTATGATTAACGATGAGGAAAGAGGAATTTCTGAGTCAAACAATACTAAAAGAAAGAATGTTCGAAAGAAAGAAAGAAAGAAAGGATGAGGAATTCAGGAGGAAATATACACAATGTCAGTTTTTCATTCAAAGTTTTTATAAAAAAAATAAGCCCCATTTATGGTAATATGTAACTACTTGATAACAAGCCAAATACTTCATTAAATAAGCTAATAAGCTCCATGCTTACTGATCATAAGTGACAAGACCCAATTGTTTACTAATAAGCTCCATGTTTGGTAATAAGCCATGATTCTTGCTAATAAACCAATGCTTGCTAAATAAGTCCAGTTGCTTGCTTATATGCCCCAGCATTGCTTGCCAATAAGCCCATGCTTGCTAATATAATTCATCAAAACATTGCTTGGTAATGAGCCGCATGCTTGGTGATAAGTCCATGTCTGGTAATAAGTCCCATGCCCATGGTGGTTAAAAGCCCTGTTTAAAAAAGTCCACACTTGGTACTAAAACTGAATGCAATAAGTGCAATATTTTTCAATAAAACCACGTCTGCCAGGTAAATAAGCAAATGTGTTTCATTTCAATATCAAAATACAATTCCTTGACATCGATCAACATATTTATTGTATATAAACACTACAAGCCAGATTGTCCCTAATTTGTATAATTATGTCATTAATTCCGCGGAATTAATTCGAGGTTAAATCCTTTCACATTTACAAACTGTCAGCACTTTAAATCACAATGCAAGAAACACAATAGCTATAACAACTTAATCACTTCTTCCACGTAAGACCTAATTAATCATTTATTTCCTGTATATTATTTACCGACTTAAATCTATAAGGTGAATAATTTTCTTCATTCACTTCATACATGCAATTACATTCATTTTCTGCTAATTCTACCTTGACTCAATATCACTACATCACGATTATCTTTTTCTGTACTTGGGACAATTTCACAAGCAAAATTCTTCAGAATATGCATATTTTACCAGCTATAAACAATGCCACATGACTTTTAAATTCTAGACCTGGTTTAATTCAATCAATATTAAATATGAATGTCAGCTGATCATTACAGCAAAATAGGAAACTGGTGCTTGTGGTTCATTTAATGTCATTTTAATTATTTTGTAGGAATTTCTATTTGGATAGAAATATTTAAAGTTGACTTTAATATCCTGAAATAATCCTCTAACTGAAGTGGCTCTGACATTAATTCCATTTTAATTTCCTTATAGTTATAACAGCCTTCCATTGCCAGAACGTTGAGTTCTTCAAGGTGGTGTCCTATAGCCAACTCTTTACTAGTAATTAACATGAATATTAGAGAATGTTTTTGGCATTTTCATCTTAAGAAAGTACATATCTAATATAACAAGAGGCCCATGGGCCTTAACGGTCATCTGACTCATGGCACAAAACAACAAAGTCACAGTATAAAGTATTGGTTAACGATTAATATAAACAATACAAGGAACTCCTTAGTTGAATATTAAGTTTCTGAAAAAGGTAAACTTTACGAAAATGTTTGCATGTTGTTCGGGCATCAATTAAAACCCCTATAGAACCAATTTTCATGAGTTTTTAAACTGGGCCAAGGCGGCATCTTAATACAAAATAATTTTCCGGCTACAATTGAAAACACCCTACTAGACCAATTTTCATTGAGATATAAAGTTTAATAACTGGAAGTGGGGCAAGCAATAAAATAAGAAAATTTGCACTTTTGGGGCATTTTCAGTTCCAAGGGATCATTCATCTATATAAAATAATAATTGTGGTTCCCCAATGTTGGTGTTTCCAATAATATTTTTGAAAGGATCGGGAGAGTAGGATTTTAATGCTTAAATTTAAGAAAACCCATTTGGGAGCCCCAAATCAGGCCATAGGGGGTTAACATGCTCATTTTGCCAAATTCTTTTTTATTCCCAATTAATCTTATGATGAACCATCGGCTCATAATAGTAAGACCACAATAATATGAGAGATGTTTCTACACCATAATATAGATGAAATCCATCCAAGGATGAAGGAGGAGTAGGATTTTAAAGCTAACTTAGAAAATATGCCCTTTGGGGGGCCCCACCCCTCAGCCCCTAGGGGTTGGACCACACTCATTTATATAAAATATGATTGTCCGTCCCAATGATGTTTCACACCAAATATGGATGAAATCAATCCAAGCATGAAGGAGGAGTAGGATTTCAAAGCTAAAATTAAGAAAATTTGCCTTTTTGGGGACCCAGCCCTCAGCCCCTAGGTGTCGGACCAGGCTCATTTATATAAAAATATGATAACCCTTCCCAAATAATGTTTCACACTAAATATAGATGAAATCCATCAAGGATGAAGAAGGAGTAGGATTTTAAAGCTAAAATTAAGAAAATTTGCCCTTTTGGGGCCCCACCCCTCAGCCCCTAAGGGTCGGACCAGGCTCATTTATATAAAATATGATAACCCTTCCAAAATAATGTTTCACACTAAATATAGATGAAATCCATCCAAGGATGAAGAAGGAGTAGGATTTTAGAGCTAAAATTAAGAAAATTTGCCCTTTTGGGGCCCCGCCCCTCTGACCCTAGGGGTCGGACC
Organism: Argopecten irradians; assembly: GCF_041381155.1. Taxonomy (NCBI): domain Eukaryota; kingdom Metazoa; phylum Mollusca; class Bivalvia; order Pectinida; family Pectinidae; genus Argopecten; species Argopecten irradians. The sequence continues at coordinate 4,833,141 of NC_091149.1, read as the reverse complement.
AAGCTCATTTATATAAAATATAATTGTCCTTCCCTAATGAAGCTTCACACCAAATATGGATGAAATCAACCCAAGGATGAAGGAGAAGTAGGATTTTTTAAGCTTAAATTAAGAAAATTGCCTTTTGGGGCCCCACCTCTCAGCCCCTAGGGGTCGGACAAGGCTCATTTATATAAAATATGATTGTCCTTCCCAAATGATGTTTCAAACCAAATATGGATGAAATCCATCCAAGGATGAAGGAGGAGTAGGATTTTAAAGCTAAAATTAAGAAAATTTGCCCATTTCTGGGCCCCCACCCCTCAGCCCTAGGGGTCGGACCAAGCTCATTTATATAAAATATAATTGTCCTTCCCTAATGAAGCTTCACACCAAATATGGATGAAATCAACCCAAGGATGAAGGAGAAGTAGGATTTTTAAGCTTAAATTAAGAAAATTTGCCCTTTTGGGGCCCCCCCCTCAGCCCCTAGGGGTCGGACAAGCTCATTTATATAAAATATAATTGTCCTTCCCTAATGATGTTTCAAACCAAATATGGATGAAATCCATCCAAGGATGAAGGAGAAGTAGGATTTTTAAGCTTAAATTAAGAAAATTTGCCCATTTCTGGGCCCCACCCCTCAGCCCCTAGGGGTCGGACCAGGCTCATTTATATAAAAATATGATTGCCCTTCCCAAATAATGTTTCACACTAAATATAGATGAAATCAACCCAAGGATGAAGGAGGAGTAGGATTTTAAAGCTTAAATTAAGAAAATTTGCCCTTTTGGAGCCCCACCCCTCAGCCCCTAGGGGTCGGACCAGGCTCATTTATATAAAATATGATTGTCCTTCCCCAATGATGTTTCAAACCAAATATGGATGAAATCCATCCAAGGATGAAGGAGGAGTAGGCTTTTGTATAAATAGTCTTACGCACGACGCACGGCGGACGGCGGACGGCGCACGGCGCACGGCGGACGGCGCACGACGACGGAGAAAACACGATAACAATAGGTCATCCTGACCTTCGGTCAGATGACCTAAAAATCAAAGACTTTGACAAAGGTCCATAATTAATATGTATACCCTCAATTTGGATCATAGCATTTGTGATCAGGGCTTATTCTTGGTAAATATGGTATACAAGCAATCGCTTATTCAAGCTTCATATCGTTAAAACACCCCACTTTATCCTCTTAGAGAGTCCAGACTGATTTTATAAGGTTAGAGGGTTTATAGACGTTAATTTATAGGATTTATAAAGAAAACATTGGTAATTGTAGTGAATGGTCCATTTTGTTGAGTCATATATGACTTCTCTAATGAATTAACGAGGATATCATTTAACCTAATTAATCTAGAATAATTAAACTTAATATTGTCTAAATACTTAATATGATACCAATATTAAAATGGACTTTTTGTTCATTTTTATTTATTTATATATTTTCAAAAATAAAAAAACTATTAAAAATTGAAAATGTTGTTGACCTCAAATCAACTTTACTCACAATAGTTGATGAACATTTTTCAATTTTTGAAAATTTTATTTCATTTCAAATTGAAATATTTCCTATCATAACATATAGCTAAGGATTACATGAAAACCTGATATGGTTGTGTCTCATAAAAGTACAACTCTGAAGAAAAAAATCTTTAAATAGAAAAATCAATTATGATTGGAGTTTTGAATTCTAGCCAAATTTTGGTTTAAGTTCGGGTCAAAACAATGCTGAGGTGTACTAATGAAATAGGTGATATTCCCCAACAGACAGGTACGTAATATGTTACCTGTGCTAAATACCTGCAGTACACCTGTAATCAATATCGACATTACCTGGTATAGGTATAGTTCTACATTTCACTATTCTTGTTACTGTATACTTCCCAGATGAAATCAGATCTGATCAGAAATGTTTCTGTAAAATCAATATGAGCCAATATCCCTATATAGAACGCTATACTTACATTAATATCATGAATATAAGGCCTAATTAAATACCCTTTATACTCCTAGCTAATATTACATAAATCTCTGTATGGATCTGTTGCCTATGGTGGCCGAGAGGTTAGAATTATGTCTCAACACATTACCACAAGCCCTCTCTTGACATATATCACCGTATGCTATAAGCTTTCTGGGTCGTGAGTTCGAATCCCATGTGGGGCAGTTGCTAGGTGCAATGTAAGCCCAAGCTTTTTCTCTGGGTACTATGGCTTTCCCTCACCTCCTAAGGCATGCAGTTCAAAAAACATAATTTCTCATCAATTCTGATCTTGATATTCATTTTTGTTTCACCTTCAGTGCAAATATGACTTCCTGTACATTTCATACAATTGAGACAATTTGGTTCTTTTTAGTTCTAAATAACTTCGAGGTTTTAGTGTTTCCGTAAGTAACTTTGTATTTGACCTTTGAGGTGAAAGCCAATAAAATCAGACAATATTAAATTGTTAGACGGTTGTATTAGCTAAAATGCCAGGAGTAGGTGTTCATCTCTAAGACCGATTGTCCTATTGACCACAGAGTGACCACAGGATTGACCACAATGGTCACACATAGTCCGTCCAATCTACACAACAATTCACCAATTATAGCCACTGAGGGGCTTATATATACAGTCTGAATTATAACATGGACAATTACAACCAGGTACAAAGGGCAATAAATCCCCCGTAAATAGTTCTACAACCCCATAGTCCTTCATCTGCCAGCCCTTTATCCCTTCACCTTGATTACTAAGGGGATGTCCATGCCATGTCATAAAATACCAGCCCTTTCTCCCTAAAAGTAACCCCTAGACTCCCTTTTCCATTAATATCCTTCATACGTTTTTGACAAGTGCCTTAATTTCTCCTTAAAAGTTATAACGGACTCCTTTCTCAATCAATTCCCTTCATATATTGTTGTATCAGCCCTTTTCCCCTTTCGATCACCTTGATTACTCAGTACTAATCCTGTCTCCAGAAAAAAATGCCCTTTTGACCAGAGCCTTCCCTAAAAGTAACCCCCTAAACTCCCTTCTCCATTAATTCCCTTCATATACTGTTGTAACAGCCCCAAAGTTATACCCCTAGACTACCTTCTCAATTAATATCCTTCATATACTTTTGTCTCTCTAAAAGTAACCCCTATAGTCCCTTCTCAATCAGTTAGCCCTTTTGACCATAGCTTTAATTTCTCCCTGAAATTTACCTCTAACCCATTTTACATTAATATATCCTTCATATGTTAGCTATGATCAGCCTTTTGATAAAGTTTTTCTCCTTCCCTTCCATTTTCCAGCCCTTTTAAACATGACCCTATAGTTCCTATCCCATGTGGGGCAGTTGCCAGCTACTGACCAGTGGTCTAGTCTTTTATTTAGAAGATCCTAAATGTGTCTTCAAGGTAATGAGTTAATTAATGTACCAGCCCCTTTAACTCCTATTTGTAAACTTTCAGAACCAAGTTCAAATTCCCTAATTTCTTGAACCATGATATTAACTGTCTCCCACTTTAACAAACAAGTCATTTCAACCACTAGTTCCCAATTAATTTTTATAATCAAATTACAACCCTTTAATTGCGACTCCTTGGCCCCCACCTTCACAAACCCTTCTAAACCATTTTGATCAATTTCATAAAATAACCCTATATATTTAAACCGTAAGTCCTTTTTTTTCTTGTGAAAGACAGGCTGTATACAAACTCACTCTGAAAGAATTTGCATGGAGACCTGAAATTTATTAATGGAATACCTTAAATTTAAACAACCTAATATCTTGAAATCTCCACATAATGGCATGTATTCTGACTGTATATATCACATACATCAGATGTCACTTCCTAAATATATGTAATAGCTCATGAGCGTGACGTACAAAATACCTTTTATGTATAGCTAACTGGCAAACTGGTATATAACAGGAAATGCAGTCATGGGGAAAATATAATTATATATACAACGTTTATACAGGTGTTCATGTATGAACCTCTAATTTCAAGAAAATTTTCATTAAAAAAAACACGCAAAACAATCACATATATAAGTATTGTAGTCACGTTATGTCTCGAACACAAGTCTTTCAGCTTTATCTTATTTTACAAGCATAAGGGCTTATACATGTACATGTAATTTTTATATATTTTTTTTACATTGTCTCATTATACATGACAATTTGTATTTCTAAAAATATGAATATATGTATTTCGTGTACCACATGAATTTTACTTGTTTTGCATTATCTAGCGGTGGTAGTCTCACTTTGTTCTAAAATTTTGACAATTAACGTCAACGCTATCCACATGAACTGTCAACAGTTACAGTTACTTTGTTGTCCTCATTAAAAAAAAATTTAAAGTGAATTATGTAAAGTACCTGTAGACTTATACTGTCACTTATGAGCTTGCATTCATGGCTAATGAGAAACTCAGAAAGTGCCATCAATATCTAAAGTTCCTTTGACACTGAGATATGCACATGCATGTACATTAACATTAATTAGCAATAATTAGTAAATATCATTAAAGCTTAAACTAATTAAACTTTTTTTTAATTAAAATGCTTTAGATACACAAGATTGTAGTGATCTAGCTAATATATATGTCTGAAGAACTCTGAATGATCTAATAAATAAAAAACAAACTAGTTCTACTTATAGAATTTTCAAATTACATATATATAAACGGCTATCAATTATATAGTATAATGGATTTTGTTTAATGTATCACATTTCTAAAGCTTCATTCACCTTAATCATAAATGAGACGATTTGAAGCTGAACTATGTGGAAAACGTAGTTTTATTTTTGAGATGACATATGTTTAGTTTCTGCAGTTAATCTCTTAGCTTGTTTTATTTTTTCATTTATGAATTTAAACTAGAACGAGAGTAAAGATAAAGTTAAATATCTAGTTGACAATCAAAGCCCCCAAAAAAACATTAATCAAATATATATATATTAAAACCTTCACATATTGATATAAACAAAATAATACCGGTACTCACTGTTTCTGTAGTGTTGAGGTAGTATCCATTGTAATAATCAGCGATGGTATATCCACATGATCATAATTAAAGAATTTCACACCAGTTGTACATTCACCATTTAATCCATCTCTGCCATTTCACCTCTATGACTTCGCCAATAACTTCCAAATTTACAGGTGAACACAAACAGTTAAAATCCACTTGAACTCCTGAAGAGAGAAAGCATAAATCCTCAGTCGTGGTGTGAACATGAGTGTATATAGGTCTATCTCAGGAGAGCGGCCGATCTTTGTTGATCTTTTTAAAGCTGTACGCACACAACACTCCAGGAAAAAATCCTGAGACACAATGCTGTTTTGCTATAGCCTAGATCTGTCCTCTATGCTATCCAAAGACTTTATGTCCACTTGTAAGTTTGCTATGAAGATTTTTTTTGAAGCTGTATGCACACAAGACTCTAGGAAAAAATCCTGAGACACTGTTTTGCTATAGCATAGATCTGTCCTTGATGATACCCATTGCCTCTATGTCCACTTGTAAGTTTTAACTATGAAGCATTGTGCCTCTCCGATGATAGACCACACTTGTCTTGTGCCAATGAACGAACAGCTAGCCACTTTGATAATTATTCTAATATAAAACTCCGGACAATGGACTCAAACGTCTGTAGCGGCTGATCCCTTTAAGGTTTTTGTGTGACATTAATTCGTTGATCACAAGGGGCCGAGATTTAATTCTGTGTCATATTCTATAAAACAAACGTCTGTGTTCCCTTTAAAGGTTGCTTAACCTTTGAGACTGTGTACAGGTAAGATCTGATTAACTATAGACAGACAGGTGTAAACAAACCAGGTAAGACCCTCTACACAGGTAATTAATACTAATACATCAGTAGTTATCTCCCCTCTTTTTATGGTTTGAGTGAAGATTTTGTGTGAGGTAAATGTTATCAAATTTCGATTGAATCAAATAAAATATTGCAACAAGTATGCATTTTTATGCAGCAATAAGTTTTACACGAAACAATATATGATAACTAAGTTTTACTTAATGGTTTGGACAAAACTATATAGTTTTTGTTGCCAAATTTTTTGAAAGTACCCGATTTCTCTTTTTTTTATCTACATCTTTTGACTTCATATTTTTCCATGAAGAACACAGATTCAATACATTATCAAACTGTATTTTTCAGTATTTAATTAAAAGTTGAAAATGATTTATCCAAAATAACTCAAAAAGTTTGTTTCTTTCAGTGGATTAAATTTTCAATGCCAACATACCAGCAATCATGGATCTGTTGAGTACAATTATCAATTTTCAAAGTTCAGAGTGAATTGCTATCACATACTATGTCAAATTCTTTTGATCAAGGACTAAGTTATGAACGGTCAACTGTCTCACTAAGTTATGAACGGTCAACTGTCTCATTTACCAAATACCTTAAGGGAGCATGTTGAATAAAATCTATCACCATTTTCTGATATTTACCACAGTCACCCAGTGTAATCAATGAATGATGCCAATAGAGTCAAGCTGAAGAGGACCTTTATCTCTCCCCTGATAAGAGGGTTAAGTGCATCATTCCTACCTGAGGCACATAATTTAGATGTCCAGGTAGGACATCTCTGATAGAGTACATCCAGTAGTGGTCAAATATTGACCATTAGGGCTAGTGTCATATTAATTACATATTCAACCAATTTTTTCTGAATTTAAACACATCATTGCACTTTATATCATAATTAAACAATGGACAGTCTGATTTAACTAAAATATCAACTTGTACTGTATCTCTTTGCTTTGCAGATCAATATCATTTTTAAAAACAATACTTAATGACGTGTTCACAAATTGAAAGTGTTACTGTAATTAAATAGATGTCATATCTGAAACTCTTAAAGGTAGGTTTCGCCCAACCAAATAAATATTTTTTTGTGAAATGCGATAAGCGGAAGAAAAGATGAAAAAACATATTAAAATATCTCAATTTAATTTCTTTATGTGTTTGAGATTGAACAAATGTGTCTTGAATACAAAATTGAAGGAAATCCTTGATTTATTACGGTGTCCGTCAGACAAAATAATATGCAAATGAAGCTGCGATGGATTGCGTTGTCGAAGTTTGGCGCATGCGCATTGTCACGCACTAAAAGTAAACAAAATGGCTGAAATGGATGGATGAAAAAAATATATCTGAATCGGCATCAAAGTGGAGGAAATTATAATGGATTCGGTAGCACCTTAGGATATCTATAGGGAATTAAATTCAGATATGGCATGTAGCAATAGAAGAAACAGAAGCCACATCTCAAGCGGAACTTGCCGGGATCTGTTGGAACTCGTGTAACGGCATTGCACGTGGTGAGTTAAATTTCAACACATATGCCAACGCACAAACAGCCGCAGACTAACTACATGTATATTTGGTGTACAAAGTTAGCGAGCGTATGTAAGTAACATGAAGTGTTTTAGATTATATGATATGTATAAACAGTCCCTCGCACTTCGATTTTTTGTTGTTGTTTTTTAACTAAACATGCCGTGGCAAGACTGTCACTTCTATCTGACATTTTGTTGCACGCTTCCGTTTGTTGCTGCGGCCTCGTTTTGGAAAAAATATGTCATGTTCTATGTAAAGCTTGACTTCGCTCTATTTTTAGAGGAGTATTTTCCTGGTCAAGCTAGGCAACTGACCACCCATATTGTTCGCTGTATGCATTGAAAATGATCTGAAGATTATATCTATGTATAGGATAAATTTCAATTTCGTAGTCTTTATATTTCATTGGGCGAAACCTACCTTTAATTGTTACAAGAGAGATTTACTCTTTGTTCAAAGATTTTGAGCATTGGACTATCGAATTTTCTTATGATCTTGCTATAGACATTAAGTTAAAGTGAATAGTCGGGCAAAGAAAAACCAGTCTAAATGCGTTCATTTGCCTTCCAAAAGTACTCACATATTAATACGACGGTCAAGATCTGCTTAGTTTCCCAGTTCTGACCATTAAAGTAAAGAAAAGTTGAAAGCATTGAAAGCGAGGCTGTGTGGAAATGTAACCACGGACATAGTGAGCCGGGAGGAGAATTCCCATACTTTAAATTAATTTCTTCGTACGCAGACAGATTTTGGCGAGAGATTTTATTTTTCCGTTTCATAAGAAATTATACTGAATACATTCGCACCATTTTTACCGACTTTAGCCCTCCTTGCCCGACTGTTCACTTTAAGGGACACATAGCCTTCGGATTATTGACGACTAACCACAGGAGTTTGACGTTCTATCAATAATATTCTGTATTGTATACATAAATAAAAAATACTCCTATACACTATTTTAAAACACCAGGAATAAAATGCATCGCTGGCCAAAATTTTCACCACCTTCTCCTGTGGACTAACCTACAAGGCATCGAGTTTGATTATGGACTTTTGAGAAATAAAAGATGACTGATTGATAATTGCTAGCGTCCAACTTGAACTTGTAAATAAATCAGAAAATGCTTAACAACGATGGGAAAAAATAACTACCTAAAATGATAATGCTGTTCGTACAATAAGTAAACTAGGAAAGATCACCTGCAACGCAAAGATGAAGATGAAATCCCAATAAAACTTCCGGAGATTTATTTTCCTCTAAAATAAAAGAGTTCTGATTCTGAAAGCGGGAAATTCAAAATGGTTACACGTGCACAAAAGCAAAAACTATGCCCAGTTTACGAACATTCAATAACTTAATTACCTTAATTACAGTACATGTTGGTTAAAAAATAATACACACGTCTGTTTTACGCTATTTCAATTAGACCCTTTTATTCTGCTTTTAAACTTATTTTTTTTTCTGTAAAGGGAATGACCCGTATATGTCAAGAGTTAAGTTATCTCCCCTAGACCGTTCAATATGTAATATTCTTGCACCACATGTACAATATATAAACTTACATTTAATCATATATTATTTAATTCACTTGAATAATTTTGATATTGTTTTGAAAAAAAATCTAAAAACAGTTAAAAGGCCCACTACCTTTCCGGAGCAAAATATAAAGATTTCTTAAAAACATTAATAACGTCAGAAAATATGTACCGATGGCCTAAGAAGAGGTTGCAACACCAAAGATATGCAAGATTTACCGCGTAATATATGAAAACAGTGGAAAGTCATTTCACTGTTTTGCCGTCTGGCGCAGTGATAGTCAACTACCGCGTGGTATTTAGGACGACGGCGGGAATCATAAGACGACCCGCGTTATGAAATTAACATTTTATTTATTTTGATTAAATTGTTCAGAAGGTGATGATATATGTATTATTAACGGTAAGTTAATAACTTTTGCGACTCTACAAAATTATCGATCTCGTTTTACATTCCCATTTTAAAAATAAAAAGCCGTTTCGGAAAGGTAGTGGGCCTTTAATTGCAACGAAAGTTCCAAGGAAGTTGGTTTCAGCATCGAATTTTAAAATCCATGCTGGAGTTCAAGAACAGAATCAATAAGCCTTGAAGACAGCGAGACTAACACTCTTTGACCGTGCTAACACATTATCACAATGCTTCCCTATAACACGATTACGGAAATACCGCTGCTCATCTGTATCTAATACGTCCATCTTAATGTACGCCTACATTACGTCTCCATTACACATAAACACAGATTTAGGTTACCATAGTTACGGATTGAGTCAGATTTAGGTAACTAGGTCCTCATTGTTTGATCACATAGGGCCAATGATAGGGGCGGTGAGTCAACATCACGAAAAAGACAAATAAAAAACAGTTTGTTGTATTGTATGTTTTACAAGTGCTTTGATTTTTTATTACCAGTTGAAGAAAGAAGAAAGACCAAACGACGATAGTTTTTTTTTGTCATGACCTGTTTTAGACACAATGTCATTCTATTAGTGTTTTGAATATAAGGAAGGGCACTTATAATCCCTAAAACGGATCATTAGTGTAACCAAGGCAACTCTTATTAGATTACAAACTTAAAGATGCTCCACCGCTGACAAATGGTATTTTTTCACTTATCAAAAACAGGAGCAGACGTTTTAGTATTTTTCTTCAGTTACAAAAGTTACTTACTTTACACCATTACCAACATTGAAAAGTTTGAGCTTCTAATTTTACTTCAAGTTAAAAATATGAAAAATAATTTATTGCATCCCGAAAAAATTATGTTGCACTATATCCTATATGGAATGAAGTACTGATTGCGCATGCACCAACGGCAAAATGAAGTATTTTATATGATTTTTTGTGTTAATTAGACATATATACACATGATCAAACACCAATGATTGTTCAAGTAATGAATATCATTTATGCTCTGTCGGCGGTGGAGCATCTTTAAAGAAACAGGAGCAGACGAATTAGTATTTTTCTTCAGTTATAAAACACCATTGAAAAGTTTGAGCTTTTTATTTTACTTCAAAATAAAAATATAATTTTTGCATTCCGAATAACAATCCATTGCACAGTACTATGTCCTATATGGAATGAAGTACTGATTGCGCATGTATATAAAGCTAAATAAATTATCTTGTATTATTTTTTGTGTTTATTAGACATATACATAAATATACACGATCAAACGCACCCATTATTGTTCAAATAATGGGTATCATTTATACTGTTGGCGGTATAGCATCTTAAACAAAAAATTATAAAAATAAGATTCCACTACGATCAATGTTTTTATTTTTTTTATTTTAGCAGATGACATCCATACATGAACCAGTAACCCCGACTGCTAGGTGGCATGTTTATACCATGTACGTTAAAAAATATCTGCAGTAATTACACGAAGTTTGTAGATACAAATGTAGAAGAACAGGGAAAATACACAATCCTGTCGAGTGCCCCGACCAGGAATCGAACCCGGGTCTCCGGCGTGGAAATCTACGGCTCTACCGTCTGAGCCAAAGAAGCATGCTCCGTCAGCTGAGTGACAGAGACCGTATTTAACACTATGTACAAGTCACACCGACCCGCTCCTTTTACACAAGCTTAGATTTAAAATCACAGGAGAAGCACTCTTACTATTTGATGAAATAAAAATACCAAAAGAAATTGTCCCCTGTTCCCAAACAATGATCACAGGGACCTGGCATGAATTTCTTACCAACAGTATGTATTATAATACACATATATACACTGTTGGTTAGAAATTCGTGGCAGGTCCCTGTGACAAGGATGCACAAAAGCTTTAGACACGATTCCCCTTCCCGATTTTTTTTTCTGAGTTAATGACACGTGTCTGTAAAGATGTTACGGGGAAAACGCCGGAAGTGATGATGATATCCGAATCTGGAGAACTGAAGTCATTTCACACTTCAATAACAAGACCGCTAAAAAAAGCTGTACTATCATCATTTTATATCAAATTTCATTTTAAAAGCCGAGCGCATTAAAGGGAAAATTGTGTCAAGGATACATCGTCTTACCACAGGAGTTTGACGTTCTGTCAATAATATATAGTAAAAATATATATAAAAATACCCCTATATACTATATAAAAACACCATCGGCGCGGTGACACATGCAGACATTGCCCAGAACAAATTTTACAGAACTTTTACCGAAGGTGGTGAAAATTTTGGCCAGCGATGCATTTCATTCCTGGTGTTTTTATATAGTATATAGGGGTATTTTTATATATATGTACTCTGGATATATAATGACAAACGACATTTTTTATATCGTGTAGTCTGCAAAGTAAAGTTTAGGTCGGACCAAGATGACTATGCTGTTTTGCATTGACGCCCAGAGATGCGACAGATCTAGAATTGCATTCAAACTAAGGGGAGACAATCTAGTATTAAAATTGTTAAGGTCTGGTGGCCAGTCTTCTAGTGAAGTAGTGGTAAAAATTATGCGTTAACGGCAGATAATTTAGATTTTATTCTGTCTAAATCTCTGATTTTAACGGGTACTGTACATGTATGTATACCTTCATTTGTTTCTGTGCCCAGTCACAGGAATCTCATCCTCAATACTCCAGGCAGCTCAGAGGGAAAAATCTGAACCAATCACAGTCCTGCAAAATTTCCATTAAAGACTACAGAGAGAGCGATGTCCAACTCCAAAGCCACACAGTGTGACTCTTTTCATGTGCATCAAAGGACTACCGTAGATTACCTGTTATGTTGCCTTCAAGTTTTTAATGAGATAGTCCAGGGATGTAATGTAAGTGATCAGAACCCCTGGGGTATCAAGGATGCAGAATCTGAGAAGTACTATTATATATCGGGACGGACCATCTGGAGTATCCATATACATCATTTTAGATGTGTTAGGGGCCTAGAACGAAAAATTGTATGAATTATTTTGTATAGGTGTATAAGAAGAGACAGTATATTATGAAGAGAACTTGTACGATTCTTCACGATTTTCTATCTAAACCCCTAAAATGTCCTATAGGATCTATTGACATTATAGAATGTGTCAAATACTGCCTGTAACTTAATTATTCTCATATCCCAATATTCCTTTTTCATATAATTACTATATGTATTGGTACAAGTCAGTAAGAGTTACTTCCCTTCCCTATAAATGTCTCAATATCTAGCATGTTGACATCGGAATATGCCTTTGTTCATATTTTTATTTTAATAATTGACAATTTTCTGGCAGATAGGCTGTTTGAAAGACGGATGGATCATAGATCCATAGAATTATCTTACTAAAAGTCGAATTATTATCACAGATATATTTTTGTAATTTCTATCAAGTCACAGCAATTTGATCCTAAAATACATGGGAAATTAAAGATATTCTGAAAAGTCATAAAATCATGATTCCTTCAATTTCTTTTTCCACTTTGAAAATACAGTCATGAGACATAAGTATTCGTCAATGTCATTTTTTCTCTATATATTCTATGTATTTTCACTTTTATTCTTTGAATTTTCCTGATTGCATTTATTGATAGATTTTGCACAAATTTATTTAGATCAGGGGCGAATACTTATGTCCCATGACTGTTAATCCCTCAAAATCAATACCTACAGAACAAAAGAGAAAACTCGTGATTTGTGGATATTTTGTATTTTTCCAGCTCATACATTTTGACTTGAGAGCATTTCAATTCAATAATGACAATGTAAATTACACCTTTGTTTCAACATCAGACAGATATGCATAAGGTGAGCTGCTACTGACCTATGTATAAAAGCCTATACGATGGTCTCGAGATACCAAAACGACGTGAGTCAAGTACGATTTTGGTCTATTAGTCTCAACCTCTGGTAATCAGAACGTCATATTTGACATGATTTTGTTACTACACAATCACAGGGAAATAACACTTATACGTCGGTTTTGATATTCCAAAACAACGTGGGTAAAGTACAATTTACCGTCGATAAGTCCCACCTTCCGGTGATTTCGACACCATTTTTTACATGAATTTGGATGTCATAATCACCAGAATGTGGGACTAATCGACAGTAAATTGTACTTTACCTAATTCATTTTAGGATCTCAAAAAACCTGTAGAAGTCCTATCTTCCAGTGATTGTGACATCACCAAATCATGTCGCATATGACATCCAAATTACTGGAAGGTGAGACTCATTGACCGTATTTTATTTTCCATCCACATGGTTTTAATATCTCGAAACCCTCATATTACTAATAATTTAAAACTAATCTTGCATACAATCATATGACAACTTACACACAAGGCTCCTTTACCACTTTGGTCCATAATTTACGTTAGGTCCAAATTGCACGCGTCCAGAACAACTAATTCTACACGTATGCAAGAATACACGTCTGAAAAGCTACTGAGGCAGTTTAAACATACATGTATTTATAGATAAGAACATCCTCGATACTCCAGGGGTTACTATCATTGACGCTATATCCACCCCTGGACTATCTCATTGATGAGATAAGACATACAAAGATGAGAATGTGTGAATTCACACATGGTTGTGCATTATGTTATTTTACATATTTACACATGATTCAATCAATCATTTAACATTAATTAAATTCAAAATACTCGGTTCATCCCTGAAATTCTAAAATGGACTCTTCCAGAGTTTGAACTAGAATAGTTCATGAGACTTCAGGGGTGAATAATTTGAGATAATAACAACATACCTAAACACATCAGATGCAGACCAGGAGTTTTTTGAAGCAACAAAACATTTTAGAAAATGAAAATTTAGGCTCTAATTCTGTATTTGTATATCAAAGAGTTGTCTGCCCTTGTGGGGATATATTAATTGTCTTTGTGATTGCAATGTCATACTATGCACAGAGATGCTTTTTTTTTTTTGCTCACAAAATCAAATAATCTTTACCTACTTCCACAAAGGCAGATAACTCTAATATGCAAAGACAGAATATATTCTGTTTAAAGTAAGATGTTTTGAAAAATATGATATCACATGTTTTAAATGTAACAGAAAATATTGAAGTCTATGTCAAATATAACTTTAACGATACTAAAATTCTAAAAGTTCACATTCAAAATTTGACATTACAAATGTTTGGTAATGGCCGATTAAAGCTTAAAAAGTTTTCCAAACCTGGTACTTTCAATTATTTCAGTTTTGAAAATTACACTGGAATTTTTAAATGTTGTCAAAATTTCTGTGTGAAAATTTCATCTGATTTCAAAACCTGTAAACCAACTTAATTATGTCTGCGGTTAAATATCGTTTTATTCACGGATGGTGAAAAATAGCGAAAATTAATTGCCGCAAAAATAACAGTTTACAGTATCCATATTTTTTTTAAAACAACAGTGAATTAGATTGTACCTAGGGACTGTAGCATCCTATATTTGCTGTTTTAACATATACAGCAGCACAACCGTTCATTTGAATAAAATCATCACAATTTTACGACTAGAAATAAGAAATATAATATTCGGCATGCAGCTTGGTATACCAGTTATAAGATAATGTATTATAAGTTATATTAACTAAATGAGCATGCACAATTCTAATATAATTCACTTACAAAGACCTAGCATCATTGGATTAACTCATTCACCCCTAAAAATTCATAATGGACCATTCCAGTCCTTGAATCGGAAGAGTTCAAATGTGTCTTTAGGGGTGAATTTGTTAAACATGTCAACCTTTCCCTAATCATAACTCCAGTTGGCTAGGCATAAGGCCATACCTACATTTATTCTATCTGAATGGTTCAGACAATATGATCTGCTAATTATTATATGAACTTTAGCAGATCTTTCTCCAACACAATATTAAGAATGTCGGAGCCCTTCAGACATACATTTCTTATACACTGTATGCTAAACAAGAGATTCCAATTCTTCACATTTGAAATTACAAATTGCTTTGCAGAATTTTTTATATGAATAATTCATTTTAATGGAAGCAAGTCAGATGAACATTTAATAAAGTCAGATTAGAACATAATGCCTATTGTTAATGCAAAATCCAGATCTTTTGGAGAAATATATTTACAGTCAAATATTTAATTTTTATTTATGAAATTTACAGACCTTATCGTTAAAGGATACAATCCAAAAACTGAAATTCAAGATTGTGGTCATAAGTCCTCCCTTTACTTCTGGTGTATTTGAAAAAAAAGAAGACTTAGTATGATACTTTAGTACTTAAGACAAATCAGGTCATAAATCAAGTATGCCTAATCAACAGCTCGAATATCAGAATCATCTCCCGGAATTGTGACCAATGCAGCATAATACATAGAAGCACCAAAAAGCATGCCTTGTTTACCGATATAAAATGTACATAAGACGCTGCAGGTCGTATGTAAACAAAATCAACTGACGACAGTGGTCCTTCATATTAATATACAGTTTTATATAACACATACAATGTAATATACATACAATGTAATATACAGTACATCACTACATATACAATGATGAAGGTGTAGTTCTTCCATCTTTTGGTTATGTAAAGTCATCTACTTCTCTCAGCTTATAGTGATTGTGAGCGATATCATAAAAAAGATCTGATCGAAAAGCATCCCATAATAGTCTTGTTCTCATCACTTATTGAGTTGCCCGATCAAAGTATTAATTTCATAATTTTAAGAATGAGTTTGGGGTGTAGACCAGGTGATCAGGGGAGAGAACTGATTACCAGGGGAGATAATACATGCTGTCAGAGGAGATAATGCCTGCTGTCAGGGGAGATAATACATGCTAACTAGGGGAGATAATACTTGCTGATCAGGTGAAAGAAGAAACCTGCTAACCAGGGGAATTAATGTATGCTTATTTTGGGAGATAATAACTGCTAGACAGGGGAAATAAGACATGCTATCAAGGGGAGATAATACCTGTTAACAAGATAGATAAAAAATGCTAACAAGGGTAGATAACTCTATATAACCAAAAGACTTGATATCACAATAAATATCTGACCCTGTCTGACAGGGAATTAAATTCAGCACTTAGACTAACCTGTGACTGAAATAAACATACAAGTATCTTGTACTGAGACTCTAAACTGAATTTAATATGTACACAGAGCTCAGACTGAATAAGACCATGATCTACAGGTGAAATAGACTGAAGTCATGATAGACATATGTGGCCGGGACTGAAACAATACACCACAGACTGAACTCAATAGACCTAGATGTACATACAATTACAAGAATTTCACAGCTTCATTAAAGTTGTTAAACTTTATAAAAGATAGCTTTTATGTAACTGACTATATTTAAAACCAAGTCCTATATCTTTGAGTGAAACTTATATCCATCGATATTTTTCTTATACATGGAGTTTCAAGGCAGACAGAATATATCCTAACCCTCCCTACCCCGCCCCTATCCCTCAAAAAAATAATAATAAAAAATCCCCTCCCCCTTCTTTCACTTTTTCATTTTGAAAATATAATCAAATCACCATACATAGTTAATACATTATACAGTAAATCAAATTATCATCACCAGTGAAAATTAACTGATGATAATGTGTTTACTCTCGTTTTATGCAAAAAACACTAAAAAAGATTAATAGAAAAATTACGTGAAAGGTCAAAATGTCTCAAATGACATTCAAATATTACAAATTACAAAAGGGACTTTGATATCTTACCGTTTCTTTCAAGAAAATGACAAAATTAAATATATTTATCAGAAAGAAGGCTGTCATAAACTCAATCATTGGCAAGAATTTAAAGCTTATACAAGACTCCCTTCGACACTGAACACAACAGCTACACAAGTAATTAAAATAATATCTGTGAAAATAAATATTAAGTACTTTTTTTAAGAAACATAATGTTGCATCAACACAAGGAAAAGATAATTTCAAACAGTGGTAAGACAATAAAATAAATGTGTTAAATAGGATAAAATTCCCTTAATTAGTCACTTAATTAATTATAACAAAATCAATTAAAACTAAAATGCTCAGGGAATATGATGCATACGATTTATGTACATGCAAGTTGTGTCAAATTCATAATTTTTTTTAGCATACAGAAATGTTTAACATTAGCTCAGTTTTAACTAAAAATTGTTTAACAAATTTAATGGCGAGATATGAATTATGAAATATTTGTTCTTTGTTTTGAAGATTTCATTGTGATCAGACTTGAAAATTTTACAACTAATTTTGAAATGTGGGGGTCTGTGAATTTGTACGAAGGGAGATAATCTGTTATATAAAAAAACAGGTATAAAACTATTGTTAAATAAATAAAAATCAGTAACACCGCCCTTTTTTGGTCAAAATTTTAAATCTGTGCTACAACCTATTACCTTAATACCTGGATCCTATATAAACAGTGAGTTACCTCCCTTGATAAATACACAACTGCAATTTAAAAACTCGAAACATACAGTTTAGACTGTTTTAATAGAAACTTTTCGAAACTTTTTGATTTTTTTTTTTTTTTTGAAAATTTGAAAATACTGTTAAACAATAAATTTTTGTGTTTGATTATTTTTTCTTTTCTTTACTTTGTGGAAAAACCGGGAAAATAATTTGATGCCAAATCTGGTTTACAGTATGCAGAGACCAGATATCTTGGGATACTTTGACTTTTTAAGCCTATCCACTGTTACATTAACACATGTAAGTGTACTTATAATTTTTTTTTATTCCCATGAAAATGAAGTATGATTAAAGATCATGGCTTGTATCTGCTAACTTTGTGATCACAAGTGACCATGAAAATATTACAACATTATGACACACAGGTAAATAACGATGCATATGTAAACATGATTATGATGAAATGAACATGATTTGTTATTCATATTTACACATCCTTACTACAAGACTGACATAAGAGACAGTTTTTCTAAACACCATATGTGTTTGAACAATGCTATACTGAGCTTTAATAATTATGCTTTAACTTTCTTGCAGACAATGACAAGTGTATTCTGCCTTTGTGTAGTACAAAGTTATCTGCCCTTGAGGGTAGATATTGATTTTCACATCATTTGTTTGCGAGCAAAATGTCATAATTTTCAGAGAAAATGATGTGGGTGTTGCTCACAAAATATTGACTTCATAATCAATAATATCTTGCAAGGGACATAACTCTGTAAAAAGCAAAGGCAGATCACACACTGTGTCACACAATACATTTTTGTAAAAATTTTCACTGTTTTTGTGGATATTCTGTAACCATAAATATAAACACAAATATATTTTCTTACTAAGCTGGCATTTTTGTGAGGAATATTTTTTTCTGATTTCAGGGGTCATAAAATAAAATCCACAAAAATTGTATTAGCTCTAATAGTTCAAAAACAATTTTTTTTTCCTTTTCTCCTTTTAAGTAAAAATCACCAAACGTTGACCTGCAACAAACAAATGGCCTCTATTGTAAGATTTCTATGTGATAACCACAAAAACATGAATTACATCAAATAATATCGAAACAGAAAGTTCACACGAAAATTTCATGTCTTACAGTATATTTGATTCAAAATCATAAATGGCTTACTGGCATAGCTCACACTAAAAGAGCAAAAAAGGCATTAATAATGTATACATAATGTTGTAAGATAAGCCATTTCTTTTAAATGTTCTCAATTGAAAAGATTTCAGAAATTTTCTAATTCAATTTTCACATTCATGTCCAATATAGGATACGTAAATTTGCCAAAAAACTCTTAAAAACGCTATGATTCATATGGCTCAACAAGCTTTTAAATATTTGTAGTGTTTTTGGATTTAGAGAATCTTTCCCTACCTTGTAGGTGTGACAACAAATCACAACCCAAGGCTTAGTTAAACGTTCATGATTTACCCCTCGGGTTGCTATTTAGTTATTACATTCATACTCAAGGTAGAATTTTTTTTTTCTTCCACACATAAAAATAGAGGATTGGATGGCAGTCTCAAAAGAAGTATTCTCACCGCAACATGAACATAGATC
Organism: Argopecten irradians; assembly: GCF_041381155.1. NCBI lineage: Eukaryota > Metazoa > Mollusca > Bivalvia > Pectinida > Pectinidae > Argopecten > Argopecten irradians. The sequence goes on along the minus strand of NC_091149.1, from coordinate 4,813,818 downwards.
AGTCAACAGTGTGTCAATATTGATGATATTGACAATGAATGCCATACACTGCATGGATTCATCACATAATTGTTTTGCCTGAACTTCTGGTTCAAATGGTTAACCATGAAATGTCATACCCAAGGGATTGACATGAGACATATTTCATGGCTTTAACAGGTGAGAAATCAGTAAATGAGATACCTTAACTCACAAGAGAACCATACAAATTGATATTTATCAAAATATTTTTCTTGGTCTTGACAGAAAAAAATCTGTATAATATGTACTTCATCAGAAAATGAATCTTATCCAACAATTATTGATATGGATGAAGAAATAAAAAAGTGTTTGTTTAAAACAGAATAAATCTTTGAGATATGAGGTCCGAATCAACAGCATCCCCATACGGTGAACTTTAACCCTAACACTTTTCTGATGACCTTGACGCTGCTGGTGTCATGACAAAATGGCCACACTGAGTCTGGGATTCGTTGTCATGGCGTCAAGGCTGTTTGATCGAAGTAAGGTTGGTTTCTGCCAAAGGTTGGAAATTGTACCATCATTGGACATGGCCTGAAAAGCAAAACAAAAATCGTTAAGACATATCATTTAAACGTTTCATCTATTTCTGTGATTCTGTCAAACACCCTGCAGTATTTTCAATGGAATAATAGACAATCAAAATCAAGTTTATACACATAAATTACAGGTAATATACGATATTCTGTATTTGCACATAATAGAGTTATCTGTCTTTGCAGATATGTATTGATTGTGATGTCATGTGTTTTTGAGCGTAACGTCATTCTTTTCGAGAAAATGACAAAAATTGCTCTAAAAAACAATGACATCACAATCAATACCTACCCACAAGCTGCAAAGACAGAATACCCACAAGTTGTTAAAACATCACAGTGTCATAAAACATTTTTTAATTGATATCTGAAGCAACATGCATTTGCTCTATTCACAAAAGATGAACCTTATATTTATTTCCAGTAGCAAGCGCAAAATTTCTATAAGTACTAAAAGAGTTAATTTTAAACCATTTTAAATTTTTATAAACATTTTGGGGAGACATGTTCTGTATCAATATTATTGAACCCATAAGTCTAATACTTTTCCTTTACTACTAGACATAGGATCCTGTTGTAGCCTTAGCGAGATATATACATGAAATATGTTATTTCAGCTAAGTAGGGCTAAATGTACCAACAGCATTGATGCAAAACATGATTCCTAAAGATACTTTTACAAACCTCCAGTTTTTCTGCCCTTTCTTTACTGAGTGGCTCCAGTGGGAAGCTCAGCTCATTAGCGTCGGCCAAAGCTCTCAAATCGAAGTAGTATTTGGCATATACACTGGAGGGGACGTTGATGTTGAACTGTAGTAGCTCGAGAAACTGTCGCTCTAACTCATTCCTTCAACCAACAAAATCATACTAAATATGAAATATAAATTAATATGAATTTAAAAAGCAAAACAAAATGTCTGTCTTAACTGGGAAGACGTTTCCATAATTCTTGTATGCTCTTCTCTCCCTTACTACTAGTTCATAACAAGAATAAGATCTACATTCATTTTAATAAATTTGAAAGGTTTTCTGCAAATTGTAGACTTGTACAGTTACATTTCATTAATATTCCTTTATATTGAAGAAGTTTCAATAGGAAATCACTCAATAAATTAACACGGGAAAATCTGTGACAAATCTAACAGAATCTTTAACTTCGTATGAAATCTCCTATAGTGCCGAGCGTAAGGAATTTTACGATATGATACATATCGCGATATTGTGTTACATGATACGAAAGTTCAAGCAAGTGTTTATTTTGTATTTTGATATTACTGACAAGTTTAACATTGTATTTGATTAACTTGAGTTCATTTTATGACTGGAATATTTTCATTTAAAAGACTTTCAAAAATATAAACACAATACTACACAGAAGCTAACAATGCTTTTCATACTCACACATCCTCTACTGCTATATCCTTAAGGATTTGACAGTAGTCAACATTCCATACGGCTTGATCATCCCAAACTTTGGAGGACAACAGGATTGCTCCCAGCACAATCCTCTTCCAATTAGCCGGCATAATACCGATTTCAGCATAGTGGAGCAGACGTTCCAAATATACCTAGAACACATCAAAGAAATGTAGAAATTGATCCAAACACACACAGAATACTCTACCTATTTAAAAGACTCCCTTCTTGAGTTGGGAAAATATCCACAGGAAATTTAGAAATACTGCAAAATTTCTCTTTTCTGAAGAATCAAGAGGCCTTTAATCAGCCTCCAATGTATACAAAAGGTCACTGGCTACACTTTATTTTAGACCAAACAGTGCTCCAGATAATTATTTGAGCAATGGGTATTTGTGCAGTTTTGAAAGAGAGGGGTAAAACTTCCGACTTTTGTGCAAACCCAAAACTTAACAGAGATATTAAGTAAAAGTTATGTGGGTATAGTGTAAAGAAATCAATGATAAGATAGAAATTGTGCAAATATCTCTCTGAAACAAGAGCACAGTTGATGCAGACTCTTAAACATAACTGGAATAAATCTGAATTTTATTAAATTTCTTCTGATTTTATTTCTGGATATAAGCGCTCATACTAAACGGGTTGAGAATATCAAGTATTTTACGGGTAATTTGTACACGTTCATTCAAATTTTAGGGGTAATTAACAGGTTTTCAACGGGTATTTTACCTGTGTACACATTTTAACTGGAGCACTGACCAAAAATTGTCTGCGATTTCTCACAACTAATAGCATATCCATCAGCCATCCATACACAAATCTTTATCAAACATGTTTGTCATGACATTTCATTTTGTAACCATGATATTAAAATTGTATTTAATTTTGGTTAAAACTATAAACCGTCGAATAAAAGTCAACCTTCAAAATGCCTTCATCACATTTTCCAGCTAAATTAGACATCGGCTTTTAGATAAACAGTCAGAGTGCATGCATTTATAACTCATGCAAGCATTTGCACGACAACATCACAAGTTGTCTCCCCATCCTCGATACTCCAAGGGTTACTATCACTGATGTTACATCCTCCCCTGAAATACGTCATTGCAAAACTGAAGGCAACAGAAGACGCAGGTAATTTTGTCCTTTAATGTACATCAAAGAATCAAATACGGTACATTATGGTTGACTGTGTAACTTTGAAGTTGGGCGTCGCTCCCTCTGTAATCATCAAAAGCAGACTCTGCAGGCCTGTGTTTGGTCAGTTCTTTCTTCTGAACTGCCTCCAGTTTTACTAGGAGATAGTCCAGGGGTGGATATAACAACAGTGATAGTAACTCCTGGGGTATTGAGAATGGTTGTCTCCCTTACCATGAAACTACATTCTTAAATCAACTCACCAAGGTTACTATTGCACATTCAGCTGTCAACTGTGCAGCGCTGAAAAGGTTCCTGACAAATCGGTAGATAGATTTGTGCTCTGGGTCTCGAGAGTCGTAATCTTCAGGAACTATTTCCCTCTTCTGAAATATGACAAATACATTCATTATTCCTATTTTCTTCCAAGTTTTCCTTTTTTTTCCCCCATATAATTTGAGCACATATATGAACACATTGAAGCCCCCTAAACATTAAGTCCACAGGATAATAAAAACCTCAATGTATTTCAGTAGCTATACTGGAATACATAGTAAAAACATTGGTTTGAAAACCAACAAAAAATCAGAGACAGTTTGAAACTTCATATCAATTACTGTAGTGAAACTAAATGAGGGAAATTTATCAATTTTTGATTTTCTGAGATGACAGAAACTAATTGTCACAAAAAACTACATTTGAATTATGGAAATGTTGAAATCATAAGTTCCCTAAATTATCATATAACGTATCATGTTCCCTAAATTATCATATAACGTATCATATCCGATTCAATATTTCTGCTGGACAAATCTGCTGGAAAATTTTAACTATTTAGTCCTAAAATCAGAAAGTCAAATTTTAGAAAATCACAACATCATAATGTGGTTTCAAGAGTGCTGTATATATAATCTATTTCTCTTTTTTCTTCACTTCACAGTTGAAATTTTCACAACCATGGCAATGACCCGTGTAATTGCGAAAATATCATCCCGCAAAAATTAAGTGCCCATATGGTATGTTTAATTTTTACTTACTGACAAAGGGTGTAGTTTTTCATCAAAAATCTCAATGGTGCGATTACTTTCCCGGTTCTTTATATGAAAGTAAATAGCGTACGCCACGGCTTTGATTGTGTTCTTCAGATTAGGCTGGCTAACAGTGGAATCATCTATAAATATCGTTGAACAAGAGCTGAATTTTTTCAACGCCGTCGGTGGAGGTGCCTGGAATTTAATCACAGAAAAATAAATATATACATATGGATTAATTTTGTTTCACTAGTTAAACATCCTTGTAACAGCCATGGTAAATCAAGGGTGTACAATGTTTACAAGTGGAGGAAAGCTGAAGTACCCAAAAAAATAACATCAACTGTGGTCAATATCTCTGTAACTAGCTACTACTCAACATGAAATTTGAACCATGACCCAGAGGTGGAGGGCATATGATTGAATGTTGAGACATCTTAACTTAAAATTCTAAATTTCATCTATAATCCAATAAAAAATAGCAAAATTGTGAGATAAGAACTGAATTGAATCATTAAGTCACTAAATTGTTTCACCCCTAATTATAAAAAATATAGATATATTAGAGCTACAAGGTCTGGGGTGCATATCCTTACCTGAACTTGTAAGATTCTATTGTCATATTGACTCCTCCTTCTGTTTTTGTTGTCTGTAATAAATATAAATATATAATAAGAACTAATAGCAGTAGTACGTTCTGATGTATCTCGGACATTTTTTTCTTATAATTTGAATGATTCCTAGCTATATATAGTGTGAACTTACGTTCTGATGTATCTCGGACATTTTTTTCTAATAATTTGAATGATTCCTTGCTATAGTATGAACTATATCAACACTATTTTCAAGATGAAGAACATCAGATTACCCATTTTCAAAAGAAATTAGTTGCTTTATATAAACAAAAATAAATATGTCTTTATAAGTTGAATACAAAAATTGCATACAATGAGAAAATGATCTAAAATCAAACACTATTATCATTAATGAATATACCAGAGTATACTATCAAATAAGTTTCGTCAGTTTTAAATAAAGTATAAAAATTAAAATACTCAACAAAACGGGGTTATTTAATTTCTAAAGGTGAACTTAAAACATTCCAGGGTGCCGATTCGTAACAGATTAATCATATGTATACATAATGTGAAGGTTATATTTATATATAATTTATAACTATAGATATGTGAAGGGGGTAGTCCATCAATACACAATCTAAAGTTATCTCCCTTTCGGTATCAATTGTGACGTCATTATTTTGTGAGCTGAATTTACATCATTGAAAAACATGATGTTATGCTCATGTACCACATGACATCACATTCGATACCTCACCACAAGGGCAGATAACTCTTTAATATGCAGATGGAAGACCGAATGATACATCTGATCATAACATACATAATTTGTAACATGGTATAAATAATAAGGTCTGTGAAGGGATTATATGAAATGCTATATATATGAGTTAAATGTGGTAAATTTATTTCTATTAAAATGCTACCCTTTTAAATATTTTCTGGAGTATTTTGTAATCATGCAGTATAATGATACAAATGACAATATATCCATTGTGTTAGGGATGGGATGATTTATAGACTGTAACATGGGATATCTTTTTATCAAATTTTTAAATAACTAACAAACTTTGTAGACTATTATGCTGCTTTTTCATTCATTCAATCTGAAAGTGACATCTAAAGGCTGATGATTTTTTGCATCAGTTTAACTTGTTTTCCATATTTACCATTCAAATATATTTCCTCCCCCCCCTAATCTTCTTTATGTACAATGAAGTACCATATTAAATTCATATCTTTGAATAATAAATTTCCATAATCCCCTGTCTTATATTGTTGGCAATTTTGTCTAACAACATTTCAATTTCATGTTATTTCTTCAATGAGATTAAAAATCATTTTTTCCCTTTTTAATTTTTTTTTCACAACTCTCAGCAAATAATACTGGAAAACGAATATTAGCAATGCCCTTTAAAAATTATTCGTTTAGACTACATATAACATTCTATATACATGGAATCCTTTGTCAAATTCCACATGCTATTTAAGGAGCATTCCCGGATAGCCCGTGCTTAAGAACAAATTTATTTTATACCAGCATGTCGGCTCCGGACATCTGCCCTGCGGCGAGACTTACTTCTATTTATTTCACTCTGCGACCGTGATGAAAATATTGGTTTTGCCAGCGGATGTATAGAAGGATCACCAACATTGTCTGAAATAAAGAATATCATTCATGTATTTGAAACAGTTATAAGATTACATCAAAGGGATGGAAGCATGTTTTGATGTTTTAAATCAACTTATAGTCAAAATTGTATGATGTACTGTTGATTAGTCTCAACTTTCTATTTTGATATCAAATTTTGGGGTGATTTTTGCGATGTCATAATGTACTGGAATTTTGGACTTATCATCAATGGTATCTACATATACGTAATACATTGTTTAAGAATTTCAAAACCCTCCTAGTATAGCGACAAGACTGAAATCTTATTGCAAATGTAAGGTACAAGCTAGAATAGATGCAGATTAACTACTGTACCTCCCCCAGTTTGGACGATGTTTATATATAGCCACCAACTAGCTAGCTAACTCAAAATTTCAAGTGAAGATCAAAATCAATGATATTTTGACGATTCAATTACTTTAATGTGACTACCTGGTATTCCATTTTTGCATATATCATCTACCTTGCGGGTAGATATATCCATCCTTATGTCATTATTTTGTGAGCTCAATTCACCTCATTTTTCTACGAAAAGTATGGCGTTTATACGCTTGCAAACACCTGATTTCATAATCAGTGCCTTCCCATAATCAGTGCCTTCCCCCAATTGCAGATAACATGCACATTCAGATACCGCGAAATTTTAAAAAATGGCTGGTCAATCGGACCGGCAAGGACTGTGAGTAAGCCGGACCAAACAAGATTTTGCTGGAGCAAACGTGTACATTAACGTGAATTTTTGGAGTAAATATAACTTCCTGCTATTAGTATCCAGGTAACTTTTTTGCCAGGTTCAGCACCTGCGTAATAATTCAGAGACGCCATTTCTACCGACTTTCAGTACTCAATAATTAACAGACGGTCGGTCCAAACCGGATTTCAAAATAGGCGGTCCGAGTCAAATTTTGTCTGACATGTCCGTCGGACTGGCAAATTTCGTGATGTCTGCACATGCGCATTATGAGAATTTCAACTGGGGTGAAAAGCTTCATAGTGGAACACAATTTAATTACTAAAGTGTTTTACATTAGACATGTTATCAATGTTCTGCCAGTTATGCAGTTTTAAATTCAATCAAATACACCTTGACTTTGGACCTTGATCCAAATGTCCAAATTTTGCAATGATATTTCAATTATGACCGCGTACTCACAGGGACGCAGATGATGATGATGATTTAAGTAACTTGGGGTTTTGGGCTAATACATCGCGAGCGCTTCTAGTGTTTGTGCACCGACCGCAACTTATTTTCTTTTGATATCCGTCTGCGCAACTTTGATATAGCTTGCGAATGTGAGGGTTGCCTTCTTTCTTTCTGAAGCGGGCATGCAGTCATTAAATAAAATTGTATTTTATTTTAAAGAAAATTTTTGACATTTCTTCTTAATCTTCTGTCCTTAAAGCAAGGATTAACTGTCATACAATTTGTACAATAGGTACGTGTCTCACAATACAGGACTTACATATATGCATGTACATAAATAGACACACCCACTTGTAAGTTAACCCGCTTTGGGAAATGGTACCTGCTTCCAATCCCAATTCATTACCAGACATTAAAATTTTCAAAAAAATATTCCAATTAAAAGTATGTTTTTAAATATATATAAATATATATATATATAAAGTGGGTGTGGCCCAATATTAACCTTCTGGAAGGATCTCTCTGTCACTGATGTGAGGTACCCCATGAAGAGAAGACAAGCTTTGATTCTTTGGTTCCATCCCCACCTCCTCGCTCCGAGGTTGGGCGGCTGGGCGGTATGCATCTTCGGGTTTTCTTGACTTTGGGCTGTAGATACAGCTGCAAGAGTTTTTGTTACCCATGTTGAACTTTCAACGAGGTAAAATACTCCTGAATGTCTCAAATTATTAACATCACACACCTCAGATTCAGATCATCGTCAAATATAGCAATTATTAAAACATCTGAAAGTAATCAACAACCAAAATCATCTCATTCAGATCAAATTATTTCGATGTCAATGTAAAAAGTCTGAACCCGTGCGATGCTGCAGTATCTCGTTATCACAAAGAAAAGTTGACCTTTTAAGAAATCAAATGAGTCACTATCGGGCTCAACAAGCACGTCTTCATCTTCTTTCTCACTTATGGCATGTTGTTGTGCATAAATTGACGCAAATGTTGTAAATATTCCATGAATATTAGCTCTGTATCACTTTCATCAATACCGACAATCGGCAGTCGGTCTTCTCAGTATCCGAAGTTAATTGACAGACGGTCTCTGATTGGTCGAAATTATCTGACGGAAGTTGTCTCGATTTCCTGTGTTTTCCCCGCGAAAGAAGAGTTATCTTTGGAGAAAAGATGAAAGCACTGGAATAATGTAGAAAATTATTATTTTTCTGTCTGATCGTCGAGATGGTAAGGGTTTTATCATATATTTATATTGAATCAACTGGTAGTCGGAAATGAGAGTTGGGCTATTCAGACAAAATGAATCGCAATGGCCGCCGCCTGCCGCAACCCCCCCCCCTTGCATCCCGGCCAATTTGTTATTGTTTTAGAAAATGTCCATTATGTACAATATAACAGTAGATGACGAATTTTTTTATATGTGATGCTGGTTGAACGATATTCTTAGAACTTTATTATCACATTATAATTATTTGGTTGACCACCAAATTCTAGATTTTAGCATAAGTCCGTTATATTTTAAGGGGACCGAAATGTCTAATTAAATTAATATTTCTCGTACCCACGTGGGCTATTCGAATACAATATATATATATTTATTTATATCATCAAATTATGTGCATAATATTCATTTTGTGAACTGATTAAAAATCAAAGTTGAGCGCAAAAAAAATCCCATGAACATTAATTTTATTTCCCCTGAATAAAATTTCCTGGAAAAAATATAAAATAAGAAACTTTTACAAACACCTGAGTTTTATGATGGACTGTATGTGGTATTTGTCTTTTTTTTCGTTTAAAATATAACGAAGGCAATTGAATCTTGTTACATTTCCATTTTAAGCTGTATGATGTATACAACAGAAATATAACACATTCTAATTAATTGAAAAAAATGCTTTTAATATTTTATCTGCTTCAGCTGTTGCGTGACCCCTTTTCTTGTGATCCAGGGTGTAACATTACAACATACTATCGGTAGATTGCGATTGAATGAATCTCTATCAACTTGAAGTTTCAAGTGTATCTTAATTGGACTAAAATGATGTACTCATGCATGATCATATAGGTTTGATTCAGTAACAGACTAACACACATAAAATGTAACTTTTTCCATTTTGTTTAATAAAAAAGCAAACACGGACATTGTTCTTGGTCAGGATCGGCAGTGTGTCAGATTTGATACTGGCACTAGTAAGTGAAGGGAAGTAACTCTAAAAAACCAACATTGAACTAGATGTAAGACATGCCGACCAATTCATTAAATGGAATTAAATAGAATTCAAAATGCAATGCTATTGCAATTGTGTTTTCTCCAATAGCAATGTGTAGCAGGCAAGGAGAAAATATAGCGGTCAGACCGGAATTCAAACCCAGGACCTCTGAGCACTAGCTGATCATGAAATGCTCTACCGCTGATATACTTGGTCACTGATGATTGACTCAATCCGGTTCTACTACATGGTCAGTTTTGGTGATAATCACACCTATCCAGGATGTCCTAGATCACAATAATTTTGTTTACAATTGAAGCTAATTATAATAATTGATCCCAATAAATAAACGCCATATTTGGTATGATAGGTGATGAAATGGGATGTCGGTAAGAAGTATGCCTGCCAAGGTCAAGTAAAGCAGAGAGGGATTACAATAGGATCAGGGAAATGGAAGACTGGAAGTGTTTGTGTCCACTTTGTGAATGGCCGATGGAAACTGGAAGTCTTTTACTGTACGGCGCCAAACAAATCTGTCATCTCAACTGAGGTAATGATTACTCAAATAATATTTGACTCAAAATAAAAATTGTAATATTTATATGTACATGTGTCACAATAAGTTTAACTAAATGTTGAACTCAATTGGTGTAATCAGAGTTTATGTTAACATTCCTAGTTTGCTTTTCCCCATTTTCTTTTCATTGCCCTGTAACAAAATTTCATGTTTCATTCATGTTACAAGTATATCAAGTTAAAATAAATCAGTATTTGTAAAGAAGTTGTTTTTAGAAAAATAGCAGAAAAAATAAGATTTGAATTTTTGAATTCATTTTTGATTTATACACCATTTATTTGATTGACAAGAAAAAAATAACGTGGTAAATATTTGGTATCAGTGTTGTGGCTCTTATGTGATATCATCTGTGACTGAATTATTAACACAATTGTCCAAATGTTTGATTTTCTTTGTAGGTGAATAAAACAAATATTGAAGGAGTTATCTGTAAAAATCAACTCGTTATCAACCTGAGAAACAAATCTGAACATTCAGCTATCCAGTTTAAACCTGAGGGCAGTGTGAATGGAACGCAATTTTCTCAACCAATGTCTGTGATAGACCAACTGATTAAAGACATCTGTGCTGGAAAAGCAGGTATATCCTTATTCTTCTCTATATGGCTATTTTAGCTTAAATGTTAAATTTTATTTGAAAAAAAAAGCTTCACAGAAAATTCTCTAAGTATTCTTCTGTTTGCTTTTTCTGTATCCTGTATATTATGGTTAGGCCAAATAAAAAAATATTCTTGTTTCCAGTAAAACCCTTTAAAAATGAAGGGTCAGTAGGTAGGGATTTTTTTTTTTTTTTTTTTCCTTTTAATATTTTTTCTCTTTATCCCAGTTTCTTGCAGTGAAAAACTGAAATAGACTTTATTCAACCTTATATAAACCATGGATTTGAATCCTAGGGAATTATTGGTGTCTTAAATTTACAGAATTTGTACCAAAATTTCTGATTTTGTGCAAAACCAAACAAAATTTAGGTTTATATTTGTTTGCTTGAGGACAAAACTGATAAAAAGTTTATGAGTAGGCACTGATTTTTTAGGGTCAGTCGGGTTACCGGAAACACAAATATTTTTTCGTATGGCCTTATTTGCCCTTGCATGTAAGTATCAATGTGACAATTATTTCAGGTGGTGATAATTCAAGAGAGCACTTTGTCTTCAGTTTAAATTATTAACTTGTTCACCCTTGAAGACACATTTAGACTCTCCTATATCAAGGTTTAGAACAGTTCATTATAAAATTTTAGGGGTGAATGAGTTAAAAAGATCATTTACAATCAATGATGTCTTAACACGACCATGATTTCTGGGGATATAAATAGTTATAATTAGGACTGTGGATTGTCTAACATGTGGCGATCCGATCCACGATTCAGGGTTGACGATTCACAGATCGGACCACGAATCACCAGTTAGATACAAGCAAAAGATTCAATTGAAGTAAAACTGTTTGTATTGATAATGAAACCAATTTTAGCAATTTTACATTATATCATTAAGCAATAGAGTTACAGGTGAAGTACAGCAGGATTCAGGCACAGCTGTAACTGTAAAAAAATCAAATCATTTGAATTTTGAAATAACGTCATCTCAAAAATACTACTGCACATCAATAACGGCATGAATCAAAGCCAAACCATCTGTGAACAGGTACACTGTATATAAATTATCATGGTAAGGCATAAATCACCATATCAAAACATTTCATTGTTACTTTTATTTTGGTCAAATACAGAAAAACATTGAAATTAAGAAAAAAAATATTTAAAATCTATAAGAGTAGTTACAATTTACTTTGGTTCTAGGCCTATAGTTTTTATTTTTAATCAGGTGATTTATGATTTTGACTCATAATTAGCCTACCTTTCGTTTTTGACATGGGGTTCACATCTACAGTACTCAGTTGCCTAATATAATATATTCGTATTTTTAGATATTTCCGACCCGTAAGGAAAACAAAATTGATAATATTCTTTTGCATCTCTAGAAGTCAATAATTATATTTTATCATTATTATTTTATGAAGAATTCACAACATTGCATCGAAGCGTGGGTACGAAAATAACATGTTGCTAGCTTTACTTCACGCAGCTCTTGTGTACTTCCGGTCTACTTCAAAGTAAAAACATCGATGATATTCAGACTTTAGTGTACATTCCGTCACATTTTTGAGCAATGACAGCATTAAAGAAGGTATTATTTTTTTGCTTTTGAAAGATCACGATCCACAAATATCAGGAGTAACGAATATTCGTATCCGATCTTTCTCAATAATTCGTGAATACTCGAGTACTCGGATACTCGTAACAGCCCTAGTTATAATACGATGTAAATATTGTGATTGTAGCGTCTGACAGTCAACAGAACGCCGCTACAGTGTGTGTTAATGGTTGGTCACAAACTGGTACAAAGACACCTTCTAAACTGGGACTTGCAAAGGACTCCAACTTTACAAGGTATTACTAGTAAACATTATCGGACTATCTGTGACTTAGTCATTGAAATGCCCTATTTTGAGGGACGTTGGTGTGGCACAGTGGTGTAACCTGCTGGTTTGTTTGGCCAGGTGGTTATGTGCCGTAGATAGCAAGTTTGAAGGCCAAATAGGACAAGAGTCATAAAACTGTCTTCCATCATCACATTTGTTTCCAAGATATGTATAATTATTTACACAATACATGGTATACATATACACTGTTGATCGGTGGGTTTCATATTTGAATTTCCTGTCATAATTATTCTTAGTTGGTAGTCATATAACTTATTAAAAGGCCACTATCTTTCCGAAATGGCTTTTAATTCTTAAAATTGGAATGTGAAATGAGATTGATAATTTTGAAGAAACACAAAAGTTATTAACTTACCGTTACTACTACACGTATCATCACCTTCGAATTCTGAACAATTTGATTTAAAAAATAAATTGTTAATTTTCATAATGCAGGTCGTCTTATGTTTCCCGCCGGTGTCTTAAATACCGCACGGTAGATGACTATCACTGTGCCAGACGGCAAAACAGTGAAATGACTCTCCACTGTTGTCTTATATTACACAGTAAATCTTGCATATGCTTGGTGTTGTAACCTCATCTTAGGCAATCGATACATATTTTCTGATGTTATTAACGTTTTAAAGAAACTTTTTATGTTTTGCTCCGGTAGTGGGCCTTTAAATATCATTATATGTAAACTTATGTCCAGCATGCTTTTAGATCAATTGTTTGAAAAGCGGTGGCTAATTTGGAGCATATATGATAGCATTCAAACATTACTGGTTTCAAAATTTCAAGTTAGTTTAAAAGAAGATATTTTAATTGTAAATTAGTTATATCAAGATTATTTAGAAGAAAAGTATCATGATTAGATTTAGACCCTGTTATGATTTCAGTGTGAAGAAGAAACCAGAAGAGATATCGTTGTTTGAAGATACAGACGATGAAAATGAGTTCAAAGAAAACCAGAACAGGTAAAACATGTTTTAGGAACATGATTGATTTCCTAAATGTCTATAAAATACTCATGTTATCATAAATACATCCTTGATACTCCAGGGGTTACTAACACTGCTTTGATATCAGATGATAAACCAATTAAACAAAAAAATTTAACTTTTCCTAAACCATCAATAAAAAGACAGCAAGCTTATACAATTTATAGTTACAGGTTTTGATAGCTGTACAACTGTTATTTAACGTTTATGCCATCATTTTGTTTAACAAAGGCCAGGTTTCTAAGGAGAAGTTATAGGTTTCGTTAGCTGTACAACTGTTACTCAATGTATATGACATAATTTTGTTCTACAGAGGCCAGGTTTGTAAGGAGAAGAGCCAGAAGTATCTACAGAATGGAATGGAGAAGGCCCGTAATCACCTCCAACAGATTGAGACCTCAGGATTCTACAGTAGTTCAACTACCTCCACTCCTCGTAGTTACGGGGCTTTTGCAATGTCAAGGTATTCTAACTCAACTCCTCATATAGTTGTGGGGATTTCGCAATGTCAAGTTATTTGTATGCTATCCACCTCACGAACATTGATCTTCATGAACTTGTATTGGAATGGAAATAGTGAAGTTGAGTAGTAGCCATGAAAGAAAAAGTTGGCGTACTGTACTTTCCGATGTCCTCTTATAAATGTTAACTTTTAATAAAGTACACTTACTGGTATTTTTGATTGGCTAAGTCTGAACTTTAAGACGGTTTTTGACGTAAGATTGGTTTGTGATCTTGCCACCAAGATCCTGCTAAGTTTTAGTTAGTGCAGTCGTATGACTGTATCATAAAAATTTTGAAGTTGTATGAATATATCGTGTTGCAGTAATTTGAAGCGGACACCTGGTATGATGCCGGACCCAACTCTACAGAAAAGACCTCGTTTGTCTGACTCTATCAATTACACTTGGAACAAGTCTAATACCACTCCTTCTGGGAACAACCAGCTTCAAACCCAGCCCAAAAGTTTACAAGGGTAATTACTGTCCATGGTCCGGGGAAAAAAACAAAATTCATTTTTTTGCAGCTGAAGAATTCTTTACAGGATTAGCAGTATTAGATAATTTTGTTGAAAAAAATTCTTAACATAATAATACTGTCATTTGCATATTAAAGAGTTATCTCCCTTGATGATAGATATCGTTTGTGATATCATTATATTTTGAGCAAAAAAATGTTGTTTTTTTTCTGTATTTCATAAATATCATTTGAGATATTGTCAGATAATTATCCCCCACCCAACGAAGTTGGCGGGGATATACAAATGGGTTCCGTCCGTCCGTCCGTCCGTCTGTCTGTCCGTAGGAATCGTTTCCGGAGCATAACTCTAAAACCAGAAGAGATATTTTCACGAAACTTCATACACACATTGGTCTTATGGTCTAGTAGTGCCTTTTGCTATTTTTAGGCTTTCATTTTTTGCATTTTTTCCGTAACCATGGAAACATTGCTGAAAATATATTTTTGTACCAGGTTCATTCCGGAGCATAACTCTAAAACCAGCAGAGATATTTCCATGAAACTTCATAGACACATTGTTCTTATGGTCTAGTAGTGCCTTTTGCTATTTTAAGGTTTTCATTTTTTGCACTATTTCCGTAACTATGGAAACATTGCTGAAAATATCATATTTTTGTACCAGGTTCGTTTCCGCAGCATAACTGGAAAACCGGTTGAGATATATGCACGGAACTCCATAGGCACATTAGTCTTATGGTCTAGTAGTGCCTTTTGCTATTTTTAAGGTTTTCACTTTTTGTACTTTTTTCTGTAACCATGGAAACATTGCTGAAAATGGCAGATTTTTGTGTAAGAATCGTTTCCGGAGCACAACTCTAAAACCAGCAGAGATATTTCCATGAAACTTCATTGACACATTTTATGTAGGACTTCTAATTTTGTATTATGCTTTACTTTTTATTTAATATGCATGCAGTAAAACTCAGATATATCAAACTCAATTACTATGAACATTCACTTAATTCCTATGTAACTCGTTGCTGTTTAAAACAAATCAAAAATCACACTTTTAGCTGCTGAACTTTGTTAAAGCTAAGATCAATTCTGGTATTTTTCAAAGAAGCAAATATTTTCAAAGTTGGTTTCACTTTGTTAAAAAAAAACATAAATATGTTTTGTATATATTCTTCAATTGCAGTTGGGTTTTAATACCTATACTCTTACTAGCATATAAAATTAATGCATGAATTGATTTAGTTCTCCAGTGGCGGGGGATCTGAATGACTATGTCCTTGTTGAGTGTCTAAATTACCTACCTACAAAAAATAGCTAAAACAAGTACTTATTTATTGCATTTGAATGGATAGAAATATTATACCCAGAAACTTTTACATGACGGTACATTAAACTCGTAGAAATATTAAGACAATTTCATGTCCCAATTCATATTGTTTTCCCATATTTGGAATTTCCAGCAAAAAATGATGCTAAATTAATTGACAGTCAAGTCAGAGAAACTTTTATTTTCTACTTCAGGTTCTCAAACCTCGGGAATACATGCTACATGAATGCAATTCTACAGTCACTATTCTGCCTGGATACATTTTCCAACGATTTACTATTCTCCAATAGCCGAGTGATGAAGTCTCTCCATTCTCAGTCTCTCTACAGGTAATGTGTCCTCCTTTTATACCATTGTAAGGACAAACGATATATATGTCCCTTTCAAATTACAGTAAAACCACATTATCCCCCTGTGGACAGATCTATGGTAAATCCAAGGATTTGATTTAAAGTGTATAGTGGGCCCTCCATGATCCAAACCATTTGGAATGTAAACTTTCTGTACTGCTGGATTCTGTTTACTTGGTCAATAATGAAATCCAATCCGGGATATTTTCAGGGTTCTCACTAATTTTTTAATAGATGGTTGAAAATTAATAATAGGTTGTTGAGGGCCACAAAATAGTTCATATGATACAAATTTGAGCAATCAAGGTAAACTCGAAATGGCAAGCTAAGTGCTCTGAAGATCTTTCAAATAGGTCAATTTGGATATGACAAAATGACTTTGGTGAAGTAGAATTTACAGTTTCTGGTAACTGTGATGTCATATTTTGACGTCGCATTCACTAAAAATTGGGACTAATTGACGGTAAATAGACTAAATACTTAAGCCATATTGTCTACCCACAATGTTTTGGTATCTCGAAACTCCTGTATTTAATCAATCACTCTTCGAAATAAAATACATTTATTTTGCTATTGTGTAATTTATAAGTTTAATCTCTCTGAGATTCATGGCAAAATAATGTTTTCCATTCATAAGAGTTGAAACATCT
Organism: Argopecten irradians; assembly: GCF_041381155.1. Classification (NCBI taxonomy): domain Eukaryota; kingdom Metazoa; phylum Mollusca; class Bivalvia; order Pectinida; family Pectinidae; genus Argopecten; species Argopecten irradians. The sequence goes on along the minus strand of NC_091149.1, from coordinate 4,796,696 downwards.
GACAGAAATGTTTGTTTGAATTGCAGTGCTCTGTATAAACTACTCCGATCTCGGAGTAAGACTGTACCTGAACATGTGAGGCGAGACATGCTGCGAAACGTCAAGTCTGCAATATCCACAACTGCCAAAAGATTTTCAGGCTATCAACAACATGTAGGTTACTTTCTTGATAAAGTTATGAATTTTGATAGATGTTTATAAGCTTGGTAATTTTTTCAGAATTTAGTTTTCATCCTCTATCCTCCGCCATTGGACTGAATAGTAAAGCTGTCTGATTGTACACAACCAGTCTTTCACCTCTGAGCTGAACAGGCAACCTAACCTGTCCTGACATCTACAGATATCCTTCCGACTTAGGGCCGGCTGAACAGTCAACCTAACCTGTCCTGACATCTACAGATATCCTTCCGACTTAGGGCCGGCTGAACAGTCAACCTAACCTGTCCTGACATCTACAGATATCCTTCCGACTTAGGGCCGGCTGAACAGTCAACCTAACCTGTCCTGACATCTACAGATATCCTTCCGACTTAGGGCCGGCTGAACAGTCAACCTAACCTGTCCTGACATCTACAGATATCCTTCCAACTTAGGGCCGGCTGAACAGTCAACCTAACCTGTCCTGACATCTACAGATATCCTTCCGACTTAGGGCCGGCTGAACAGTCAACCTAACCTGTCCTGACATCTACATATATCCTTCCGACTTAGGGCCGGCTGAACAGTCAACCTAACCTGTCCTGACATCTACAGATATCCTTCCGACTTAGGGCCGGCTGAACAGTCAACCTAACTTGTCCTGACATCTACAGATATCCTTCCGACTTAGGGCCGGCTGAGCAGTCAACCTAACCTGTCCTGACATCTACAGATATCCTTCCAAACTTAGGGCCGGCTGAACAGTCAACCTAACCTGTCCTGACATCTACAGATATCCTTCCGACTTAGGGCCGGCTGAAAATTCAACCTAACCTGTCCTGACATCTACAGATATCCTTCCAACTAAGGGCCGGCTGAACAGTCAACCTAACCTGTCCTGACATCTACAGATATCCTTCCGACTTAGGGCCGGCTGAACAGTCAACCTAAACCTGTCCTGACATCTACAGATATCCTTCCGACTTAGGGCCGGCTGAACAGTCAACCTAACCTGTCCTGACATCTACAGATATCCTTCCGACTTAGGGCCGGCTGAACAGTCAACCTAACCTGTCCTGACATCTACAGATATCCTTCCAACTTAGGGCCGGCTGAACAGTCAACCTAACCTGTCCTGACATCTACAGATATCCTTCCGACTTAGGGCCGGCTGAACAGTCAACCTAACCTGTCCTGACATCTACAGATATCCTTCCGACTTAGGGCCGGCTGAGCAGTCAACCTAACCTGTCCTTACATCTACAGATATCCTTCCAACTTAGGGCCGGCTGAACAGTCAACCTAACCTGTCCTGACATCTACAGATATCCTTCCGACTTAGGGCAGGCTGAACAGTCAACCTAACCTGTCCTGACATCTACAGATATCCTTCCAACTTAGGGCCGGCTGAACAGTCAACCTAACCTGTCCTGACATCTACAGATATCCTTCCGACTTAGGGCCGGCTGAACAGTCAACCTAACCTGTCCCCGACATCTACAGATATCCTTCCGACTTAGGGCCGGCTGAACAGTCAACCTAACTTGTCCTGACATCTACAGATATCCTTCCGACTTAGGGCCGGCTGAGCAGTCAACCTAACCTGTCCTGACATCTACAGATATCCTTCCAACTTAGGGCCGGCTGAACAGTCAACCTAACCTGTCCTGACATCTACAGATATCCTTCCGACTTAGGCCGCTGAAACAGTCAACCTAACCTGTCCTGACATCTACAGATATCCTTCCAACTTAGGGCCGGCTGAACAGTCAACCTAACCTGTCCTGACATCTACAGATATCCTTCCGACTTAGGGCCGGCTGAACAGTCAACCTAACCTGTCCTGACATCTACAGATATCCTTTCCGACTTAGGGCCGGCTGAACAGTCAACCTAACCTGTCCTGACATCTACAGATATCCTTCCGACTTAGGGCCGAATGTTCTAACTATCTGACATTAAAGGGCTGTTCTCCAGTCCACAACAGGGCCAAATGGTTGACTATCTGAAATTTGAATGGTCAAAGTGTCTGAAATCTACAAAATGAAAGTACTCTCATGTGTTATGTAGTAAACCTAGAAGTGAACTTGTTGATAGGCAATCATTTTCTAAATAACAGAAAAAGTTTTACTGTTGGTGATATTCCAGGACGCCCACGAGTTCCTTGGTCAGGTTTTGGACCAGCTGAAGGAAGAAGTGACAAAGGTTGCGAGCTCCACCCCCAGTCCTCACAGAGACGAGTCGGACACAGATACACAGTACATCAACCCCACTGTACAGAACTTTGAGATGGAGGTCCTTCACTCGATCACATGTCTCAAGTAAGATCTCAAGTTGTGTTAATCCTCAAATCTTCTCTGCACACATTGATCGGAATTATAGTTTCTGTAAGCTATCCCCAACCCTCAAATCGTTTTCTACACATAGATCAGAACTATTATTTAAGGCTTCGCCGGGGTTACATAATTTACACGTGCTCCATTATCATTATACCCTCATTACCTCAACAAAATAAACATCTATTCCTTATATTTACAGTTTTTCAAGTAAATGAATATTATTTTTTCTCTCCCATCATCGTCAACGAATTCGATTGAACAGTTGATTGGAATCGAGTCATTCATATGCTCCCGCCAAAAGTGGGGTCATGACCCCACGTTGCTACACCATTGACTATTCAAGTAACAATAGAATCGCCGCGCGTGTTGTGCTAACATTATACACTGATAAAGATAATACTAGAAAGCATGATTATTGAGTCCATGTCAATGCAAACTGTAAATATTATATTATAGCTTCTCAGTGTTATCTTCTTTTCTCAAATCTTTTTCTACACGCTTTGATCAGAAATTGAATTAAAATTTTATCCCTGTTCCTCCTTAAATATGTCTCTACACAGACGGGGATTATATCAATATTAATTTCATAACGTGAGAGATGTTTTCTAGGTTAGCTTTTTCCAGATTTTGTATACTTTCAATATTTGAAATTGGAAATATGAATTAAAACTCTTGCATCAATACATATAAGGTACACTGAAGACTCTTTCCAATTGGGACTTGCCCCTTAGAATCAATGCAATTGACACCGTCTGATAGAAAAGTCCACTTGAAAGTAAAGTAGATGGGTGTGTAAAGGTCATCAGAACATGACCTAATGACCTCTTAATGACCTCTTAAAATAATGTCGTTAGATCCCCTAGGAAGTGAACTGAGGATGAAGGCCAGTAGTTGAAACCAAGTGATTTGAACAGATCTAAGTTTGAACATTTTTGCTCTTTTACAATAAAACAAATTACAATTAAAGAAATTTCTTAAACTGGATTGAAAATAATGATCGCCAATCTAGAAGAATTAGGTGATGTCTTTTTTTAATCCAAGTAACATTTGTAATATATCTATAGCTATATATATATATATATGGGAAAATAGTGATGATTGATACCAATTAATCTGTTAATGTAATGTTCTCTTTCCAGTTGTCAGGAAGTGGTTACAAAAGCAGAGCAGTTTAATGACCTCTCTGTCGACATGCCAAGGCGAAGGTTGGTAGAACTCACAACATAATTTAAATTTGTTCAGTTCAAATTTGAAGGTTTTAAAGTCTTATGTTTTACTAAAAGTAAAAGTTGGTCTTAACCTTAAAATGAGAAAAATACATTGTAAACTTATTTAAAATAAAATGGTCTTGAGTATGACTGTTTGCAATATGTGCATCTGTTTTGCAGTTATGAAATGCTGGAAAAGTATAAAAAAAAAAAATATTCTTATTGTTCAATATAACTCAAAGGGGAGGCAAACTGCAAGCAAGGAGAAAAGTATTTTGTTAAAAGAAAACGCTTTCAAAAGTTTTAGTCAGTCAGTGATTTTATTTTTCATTTGACTTTAATTTAGATAATATTTTCTTTTTCTTATTAGGAAAAATGGTGATCCGTCTTCCATTCAGAATGCACTGGATTTATTCTTCCGATCCGAGTCCATAGAGTACACCTGTGAAAAATGTGGAAGTAATAAATCTGAGGTCACTCATAAATTTACCAGGCTTCCAAGGTAGGTGAAAGATATATATACTGGAGTCAAACCTATAAATAACGACCACCCTGAGGACAAAAATCCATACATTGAGACCACCCCAGGGGCAAAGTTCCACAAAGATATTTATCTCTATAGCCAAGTGGTCTTATATACAGGGTAAATTGGGTTGAAAATTTCGATTTTAGCACCCCAAGAAAGTGGTCTCATCAAACAGGTGGTTTTGCTGTATAATGTGTTTGATTACAGGGGGATGGCATCTCACACAGAGAAGTTAGAAATTAATGATTTTCAATTCATCTGTTGACATACATTTGGCTATTCTACAATTGGCACAATTAAAAATTTAGTATTACAAGAAAAAGGACAGCAGGGGAGTTGCCTGTCTGACTTCCCCATGTAGCATTCCATTTTCATGATAGGGACATTTATCTTTTAAAGACCATTTTTGTACTATTAAAAATTATATTTTAATTATGATTTAATTGCTGATGTTATTTTCTGTGTCTCTGATATTTACCTGATAATTTGTTTCAGGGTCCTTGTGCTCCACCTGAAGAGATACAACTTTGACCAGAGTTATATCAACACGAAGACGGCCCAGAGTATCAGTATCTCTCGCTTCCTGTCGTTAGACCCACACTGTGAGGAGACCACGTTTCCACCTTACCCGGCCCTGCTGCATTGTCCTGAGCAATATAAAACGTATGTACAGACCAATAATTGTCTTCTTACCTAATCATGCACCAATGTCGTGTCATTCCCTGAGCAATACAAAATGTACGTACAGGGCCCAATTTCATGAACATTCCTTAACTTTAAGGAATCCTTAAACTTAAATTTCCCCACCGGAAAGCATTACAAAGGTCAAGAAAAAAATCTTAAATTAAGGAGCCATCCTTAAAATCTGTATGGAAAATTTGAAGTTAAGCGATTAAATTTAAGGAATGTTCATGAAACTGGGCTGTAAAATACAAAACAAAAACAGACCAAACAAGTTGTCTACTTACCTAATAATGTACCAGTGTCTTGTCAAAATGAGATATACTGCACAACATGAAATATTCGTGGATACTTACTTTTTGTGAATTGTGTGGTCTCCAGATTTCAATGCAAAATAAATGATGATATCACATCATGATTTGACATGTATAATTTCTGAATTTAACCTTAAAGGCCCACTACCTTTCCGGAGCAAAACTTTAAAGGTTTCTTTAAAACATTAATAACAAAAGAAAATATATATCGATGGCTTAAGATGAGGTTACAACACCAAACATATGCAAGATTTCCTGTCTAATGTACGATAACAGTGGAGATTCATTTCGCTGTTTTGCCGTCTGGCGCAGTGATAGTCAACTACCGCGCAGCATTTAGGACGACGGCGGGAAACATAAAACGACCCGCGTTATGAAAATTAACATTTTATTTATTCTAATTAAACAGTTCCGAAGGTGATGATAAGTGTGCTGGTAAATGTATAGTTAATAACAAAATTATTGGTCTCGTTTTACACTCCTATTTTAAAAATTAAAAGCCGTTTCGGAAAGGTAGTGGCCCTTTAATGATAAACTTGAAGTGTTATAAATATATGTATTAACAGGGGTGTACAATTCTGAAAATTTTGCACTAGCCCAAGGGCTAGTAGCATCAATTTTTCACTAGCCCTGATCAGAAGTCTACTAGCCCTATTTTTTGTTAGTTTTTAGCTCACCTGGCCCGAAGGGCCGGTGAGCTTATGTCATGGCGCGGCGTCCGTCGTCCGTCGTCCGTCGTCCGTCGTCCGTCCGTCCGTCCGTCCGTCCGTCAACATTTCCTATAAATCGCTACTTGTCCTAGAGTTCTGCATGGATTGTAACCAAATTTGGCCACAAACATCCTTGGGGGAGGGGGAACAGAACTTGTATAAATTTTGGCTCTGACCCCCCGGGGGCATGAGGGGCGGGGCCCAATAGGGGAAATAGAGGTAAATCCTTTAAATCGCTACTTGTCCTAGAGTTTGGCATTGATTGTAACCAAAATCAGCCACAAACATCCTTGGGTGAAGGGGAACAGAACTTGTATAAATTTTGGCTCTGATCCCCCAGGGGCAGGAGGGGCGGGGCCCAATAGGGGAAATAGAGGTAAATCCTTTAAATCGCTACTAGTCATAGATTTCTGCATGGATTGGAACCAAATTTGGCCACAAACATCCTTGGGGGAAGGGAAACAGAACTTGTATAAATTTTGGCTCTGGCCCCCCGGGGGCAGGAGGGGCCGGGCCCAATAGGGGAAATAGAGGTAAATCCTTTAAATCGCTACTAGTCATAGAGTTCTGCATGGATTGGAACCAAATTTGGCCACAAACATCCTTGGGGGAAGGGAAACAGAACTTGTATAAATTTTGGCTCTGGCCCCCCGGGGGCAGGAGGGGCGGGGCCCAATAGGGGAAATAGAGGTAAATCCTTTAAATCGCTACTAGTCATAGAGTTCTGCATGAAATGTAACCAAATTTGGCCACAAACATCCTTGGGGGAAGGGAAACAGAACTTGTATAAATTTTGGCTCTGACCCCCCGGGGGCAGGAGGGGGCGGGGCCCAATAGGGGAAATAGAGGTAAATCCTTTAAATCGCTACTAGTCATAGAGTTCTGCATGGATTGAAACCAAATTTGGCCACAAACATCCTTGGGGGAAGGGGAACAGAACTTGTATAAATTGTGGCTCTGACCCCCCCGGGGGGGGAGGAGGGGCGGGGCCCAATAGGGGAAATAGAGGTAAATCCTTTAAATCGCTACTTGTCACAGAGTTCCGCATGGAATGTAACCAAATTTGGCCAGAAATATCCTTGGGAGAATAAGAACTGAGTTTGTATAAATTTTGGCTCTGGTCCCGGGGGGCAGGAGGGGCGGGGCCCAAGAGTGGAAATAGAGGTAAATCCTATAAATTGCTACTAGTCATAGAGTTCTGTATGGATTGTAACCAAATTTGGCCACAAACATCCTTGGGGGAACAGAACTTGTATAAGTTTTGGCGCTGGCCCCCCAGGGGCAGGACGGGTGGGGCCCAATAGGGGAAATAGAGGTAAATCCTATAAATCGCTACTTGTCCTAGAGTTTTGCTTGGATTGTGACCAAATTTGGCCACAAACATCCATGGGGGAAGGGGAACAGAACTTGTATAAATTTTGGCTCTGACCCCCTGGGGGCAGGAGGGGTGGGGCCTAATAGGGGATTTAGAGGTTAATATTAAAATTCCTTCAGAAAAGAAACAATGAACCTGTATTCAGAACATTACTTGGCATTACAAACCAGGTGAGCGATACAGGCCCTCTGGGCCTCTTGTTATATGTGCATTTTACTCGATCTGGATTTTTTACAAACCTGTACAGAACAAGTACATGTCTAACAGTGTGTTAAATACCATTCTGCTAATAAAGATATCGCACAGATTGTTTCACAGGTACCAGGTATTCATTTAGTAAAAACATTCTTGATTCAATATTGACAAGGCAACAATGCCATCACATGCAAAATACTTTAGATTTAAAATTATGGTTCTTATTTCACTCAGATATTTCCTTTAAAACTATCAGTAGAAAGAAAACATAATCCGTATATATCTAATAAAGTTTAACTTTGATATTAAAAGCTTAGCAGGAAAATGTAAAGTGAACAATCAGTATTTATTACCTACTGTTTTCATTTTTATAGGTATGATGAATTTAATAAATAGTACAGTTCATGAAAATTCTGTAAAAAAATCTTTAATTGAAACTACTGTTTTACTGAACACTTACCTATTTTCCCTAATTTTCTGAGCATTGAAAAAAACCTTTATCTAGTAACATTTGCATGATACATTCGTATTTGAATCAAATAATGCCATTTTCATATAGATTTATTCCAAGAACTACACAAAATCTATTTTACAATTTACTATGAAATATTTTGTAAATGATTATTAATTAGTACTGCTGATTTTCATTTACAAGTTTTCAATATATCATAAAAATATGCGAAAGATAGATGAAAATATGCAAAAATATTGTACCTATAATTATGAAACCATTATTAAAGTTATTTTGAAAAACATTCAGTGGGTTAATTTGTGTCAACTGTGTTAACTAAGCATACCTATGTATCTGCAAGTGTACATGACAACATTTTACCGTGTATTTTAATCACTTCAAAATGATTCGCTATCCATCTCACAGCAGTAGTACTTTCTGAATCCAACCCTCATATACTCACATTTATAACACTAAAATGATAATGATGCTAGATAATAAAACTGTCACTTCATAATTGATTCTTATCTAGAGTCAAGAAATCTAGATTTTCCCGTATCCTGTCTGTCAGCAACATCGGCAAACACATGGCCATCTGGGTCACTCAAGCGCTTAACTTTCATCAATTACATAACAAAACGTTTGATGCACCTAGATGAAGAATGTTATTTACGTTTGGGAACCACCTGTGGTATGCATCGATATCGTTTGCTTCAGTTTTGACGACACATTTACTGCTAGTAGAATTCTAATTGGCAATAAAAAGCTAAACTGCTGATTTACAACTGAAATTTCAATGTGAATATAGGATTTTAACAGAAATTTTCACTAGCCCACGGGCTAGTAATGATCGTGAAGCCACTAGCCCTGACCTGAAATTCACTAGCCCCGGACGTCGGGCTAGTAGAATTGTACACACCCCTGATTAACTTAATCCACAGACCTGACAAGACTCTGTCTTCTGAGGACAGTGCACCACGGCGACGATTACAGCTTGGCGACAGTTTCAGATTTAAGAAGACAAGACCACTGGAGGAGGACGAGAAGGAAGATGTAGCGACCAGTACACCCTTCAAAAAAGCCAAGATTTTTGATCTGGGGGTGAGTTAAGATTATTTAATGACCAGATTTTGTAAATTTCTGAATAAAAAAAAATAGCTTTAAAATGTACCTCTACTACAACCACAACACTTTCTTCAAGAAAAGATGTTAAGCAATGAACGTCAACAAAAAAAAGAAGATTATAAGTCTGCTCTAGTTGGTGTTTTCTACAAACACAGAGAATTAGAAATTTACTTCTAGTAATATTAGGTAAATTTCGAAACTCACCTTATGGCTTAATTACGTCAGAAAGAAACTTGGCTTACATTAGAGCTGAATTGAAATAACCTATATCATATATGGTTCTATAAGGCGAATCATATTTGGTACCCGTTAGTATGAAAAGAAGCTTCTATGACACAACATTCAATTCATAATATTCTAAGCTATTAACTACAAAATGTCCTTGTTTAATTGTCCGAATTGTAAACAAATCAAAATACAAAGTTTTATTTACAAATGCTTTGATAACTTGGTCAACATAAATCATTATGATGCAAAATTTCAATTCAACATCAAGTGAAATATGTTTGAATTATGCCGAATTGCTGTAGTATTTGTGCATGAAAATGATAAAAACCTAAAAGAAATTGTTGATGTTGGTTATTTAACATTTTTGAAATGTCTGCCATAAGCCATCACTTATGTTAGGCTCTGATGTAAGCTATCAGGTCAGTATCGCACTGACATAAGCCAAAGAGTGAGTTTGTGATTTACTGCGAGAGGATGGATATAGAATGGTAGCCTCTTTCTCTGTTGACAGGAGGACCACAGCATCAAAGCTGATATGCCTCTGATGATAGAGGATGCACCAGATGATGAAGAGGACAAGGATCTGGCTCGTGCCCTGGAACTCAGTCTTCAGGAGGCTAACGATCGCTCACAGGTTAGTTTTCAAGGCTGGAACTCAGTCTTCAGCAGGCTAATGATCGCTCACAGGTTAGTTTTCAAGGCTGAAACTCGGTCTTCAGGAGGCTAATGATCGCTCACAGGTTAGTTTTCAAGGCTGGAACTCAGTCTTCAGGAGGCTACTCGCTCACAGTTAGTTTCAAGGCTGATCAGTCTTCAGGGAGATCGCTCACGTTTTTTAGCTGGACTCGTCTTCAAGGATGACGCTCACAGGTAGTTTTCAAGGCTGGAACTCAGTCTTCAGGAGGCTAATGATCGCTCACAGGTTAGTTTTCAAGGCTGAAACTCAATCTTCAGGAGGCTAATGATTGCTCACAGGTTAGTTTTCAAGGTTGTTATAAATTTAACGATCTAGGATCTGCCTTGATATTTTTATGAAAATTTTTGATTTATGAAAAATACTGATGAGGTAATAATTCAGCATTGTCAGTCTCAACAAACACTGATGTTGCCTGGATTTGTACCATTCGCCTTCAGAATTAGTATTCCGTGCACTAGATTAACCCACCTTCTCAGTGATAGACATTCCAAGATGGAGGAGCAGATTGTTCACGATAGAAATCGTGTTCATTCTGCCTGAAAAAGTAAAATACATGACAAAAAGTTGCAATTGCTAATTACTTGACCCTCATGGTTTCTTCAATATAAAACAATATTAAAATTAAGAAAGGATCTACCAACTGCTTTTTGTCGTAACATATCAAATTCTGCTAACTTTATCATAGTTGCCGGAATCCAGAATCTGAGAGTTACAATCAAGTTGTTTTCTAGCCTAAACTATACTACTGGTTCATGAATGATACGACTTATTCAATCAATCTCTGATTACAGCATTATGTAGATGAGACCAAAGAGTCCGAGTTACAGAAGGCATTGGAGATGAGTCGAGCAGAGCAAGAGAAGGCGTCGAAATTTGATCATGGTAGGTACCTTTTTTACAATGGGTACATTTTGAATTTTCTTGAATAAATTTTAATATACTGTATATTAGGTTCAAAATTTAAGTGATTTAAAGTGAATTGGGGAAAATGAAATTTCAGCAATTTTTTCGCGATTTGGATATCAATGTTTACTATGATAAAAACATTTCTCATTATTTTGGGGATCAAATTTCCTCGACCAGAGCAATGTCCCATGAAATTGGCAAAACACCATCATATCTGCAAATTTAACCAGCTATACAGTATCATAAGATTTATTTTATAGGTTCATATTTCAGTGCTCAACGTGCAGCCCTGTCACAGTATTCTATTACAGTATTTGCATATTACAGAGTTATCTGCCCTTATGGGTAGGTATTGTTTGTGACGTCATGTGTTTGTGAGCGTAACCTCATACCTTTGGGGGAAAAAACGACGTGAATTGCGCTAACACAGTACTGACGTAACAATCGATATCTACCCGCAAGGGGGCTAACTCTGTAATAAGCAAAGATGAAATATTTGCAGTATGATCCCAACTTAATTTGAATAATAGAAACATGCTGTAACTATATAACTAGTTTGAATATAGAGTGGAAGTAATTAAGCATATCCATGCTGTATTTATACTCCCATTTATACTGAAACCATGCTGAAAATGCATAAATTGCCCAGGTTATAACAGAGCTTTTTCTCACTTTGGGAATGGGGCCTGTGGCTCTTAGTTTGGGAAAATGTGCGACAAAACCAAGATTTGGGAAAAAGTATGAAATTTAAAATAAAGATAACAAATAAGACTTTTTATTTTCAGTGTAGTTTATGTACTTTTCTGAAGCCAATTCACGAATATTTAAAGCCTTAGCCAACTAAGTTCATACAATGTTTTTGGATAGTCTTCAATAAACTTAGATTATGGGAAATTTAAGGCTTGAATTGGGAAAAATTAAAAGGATTTGCCATGGGGAATGGATTCAGCCCCAAATCAGGCTGAAGAAAGCCCTGTATCATGTCAAAAAAACATCTGTATTCCTTCTCATTTATGTCTTTCAAAGCATTTCTAGGTAATTTTAATCCTAATTCCAGATTACGGTAAGACCATCCAGAATATGTCAGAAGAGGAGCAAATGCGTCTGGCTATAGAGCAAAGTTTGATGGAAACAAGTCGCATCCCTCACATGGAGGAAACCTCGGAGGTTGAACATTACCACCAAACACCAGAGGACGACGATCTAGAAGGTGAAGCAGCCAGTAAGACGCCAGAGGAGGACGTGTATAGATCAGTTTCTTCACAGACTAGGGAACACAGCGTTAAAATAGACAAAACTTTGTTCTCAGGGAAAACTCTTCAAAAATCACCATTGTGTATCAGGAAGTCAAGCAATATTCAGGAAAAGAGCAGTATTGATGGGAAAGGGAGGTTGTCAGACGTCAAGTTGGATGTGATTGAGGAGGAAGTGGACAACGTTTTAGGTGAAACATCCACCTCTGAGGTAAACAGTGGACAGTGCATAGATCTTACTTCACCAGAGACTCCGAAGTCTTCTAAATCTGAATCATTGAGTGACTCTGTCACAACAAAATCTACACGAACCTGCCTCTTTGCGAAAGAAAAACCTGATAATAGTTTGAACAAGGAAGAGGAATTCAAAACCGAACTTGTTGAAAATTCAACTGATGATTTAAATAAAAAGTTTTCAAATCCGACGTCTGATAAATTGTGTGAAAGTACGATTAAAACTGATACTTCAGTCGAGTGTCCAGAGGTGAAGGGGGAGATAACTCTGGACAAAGATGGATTGTGTAATGGTCAGGCGGACGATTGTCCAGTTGTCGGTCAACCTGATAAGGTGGACGATACAGAGGATAAAGAATTGGCCAAGCTACTTTGTGAAGATGAAGACGGTAAGTTATAACACAGCTTAAATCTAAAGCAGCATGGTTTCTGCTTAATACAGGTCTGAATGAAAAATAAATTCCATGAAAAGCATTATATGAAGTCGAGGTATAAATTTTCAATAAAGAAATCTTTCTTATATTACATTAGAAATCTAAAGCAACACAAGTCATACTTAAAGTAGGTCTGATTTGATTATGTTTCCATGGAAAGCATTATACAGAGTTGAGGAATAAATCTACAATTAAGGAAACTTTCTCATTGCTAATATTACAGTAGAAATCTAAAGCAACATGATTCCTACTTTAAAAGTAGGTCTGAATAAATTTCATTTCCAGGGAAAGCATTGTAGGAAATTGAATGATAAATTTTCGATTGGGGAAACTTTCATTTGTGGTAGTACAGTAGAAATTCAAAGCAGCATGTTATCTGCTTTAATTAAGTCTGATCTTCAGTCAAGGGTTTCTCAGTGTGTCTAATTCCGTCTTTGCATATATATTACAGAGTTAGCTCCCTTGCGGGTAGGTATCGATTGTTACGTCATTATTTCGTGAGTGCAATTCACGTCGTTTTCTCCGAAAGGTATGACGTTACGCTCCCAAACACATGACGTCAAAGTCAATACCTACTCGCAAGTGCAGATAACTCAGTAATATGCAAATTCGGAATTGTACAGCAGAAATCTTAAACAGCACATTTTCCTGCTCAGAATGGGTTTTGAAAGGATAGGAAATTGTACATGTTCCTACTGAAATTGATGAAATGTCTGGCAATATCTTGTCATTTATTATTACAGTAATCCCCTGATGAGAGATTCAAACTACATTGATCTACATGTATTTCCTTAACTTTGTTTAATAAATATTAACAAATCGGGGCCATGTGGTCTAGATCTATAGTCAATAAATTTCAAAATTGGGAGAAAGTTATTCACAAGTGTTTGATTTATTGACAGATTTCCAGATGATGTTGCTGGAAGATAAAGAGAATGCTTATCCTGAACAGAAGGAAGCACAAACACAATCCGGCGAAGACACGGAAACCTATCTCGACCTTCCGATAGTGGAGAATGAGGTTTGTATTTAGGCTGTCCTTCTAGAAATGAGACCCATCCATTTCTTCTGATATAGTATCATTCATGTTGAGGACACCTTCAAATTCCATGGCTTCAATAACTCTTTATGAAACAAGTAATTCCTTCACAAAATAATGATATTCTTCTGCCTTTCTATTGTTGTCCTTATTGTTCAGGTTTAATCTTCTTGTTAGATAGTGTATTATACAGTTGTTGACTGGGATTGAGGGCAACAAATCATCTCAGGCCCGAAAACTCAGTCAATAATTGTTTTGTTATACCCATTGACCCAAAACAATGCATTGACGTCATGAACGGTAGGTGTCACGTCATTCTGGTCCAACAGCACATTTTAACAGTCAATTTTAACAGTTCTTGGACCACTCGACAGAACAGTTCATTTATTAGCCTTTTTGTCTATAGAGTTTATATTTAGAAAGTGTTTTAGAGGGGTATAACAATATACAATGTTAATTATTTCTTGTCTATACAGAAAGGTGACCTCCCGTACTCGTACAAGCTAGTGAGCATTGTAAATCATCAGGGTAGCACTTCTGTGGCAGGTAAGCTTAGGATTATTTTCTCCATCAGAAGGTCAAAGGTCAAGATGGAAAAAAAAAATAGAAATTGTGTTTCCAAGCAATACAGTTATTTATAAAATAAGTTCACTTGGGCCAACTTCAAACAATATTTTTGACTCTTTGCATATTGCTGTCCAGGCGATACATCCAAATCTGTGAATTTTTGTCTTGTTCTGTGTAATTTTGTACAGACTATCTGCTTTACTTTCAATATTCAGATGGTTTTTAAGGGGATACTATAAATTGTCCTGGTGATACATCCCAATCTGTGGATTTTTGTCTTGTTCTGTGTAATTTTGTACAGAATATCTGCTCGACTTTCAATATTCAGATGGTTTTTAAGGGGATACTATAAATGTTTATTGCTATGCAAATTAATTTATTGTTTGAGTGCCCTCCCCTGAATCTGATTCGTGTATTTCAGGGCATTACGTCACAGATGTTTATGATCTCAAGAAGGGCGGCTGGTTCAGTTGTGATGACTCTCACGTCACCAAATCTACAGAGGCCGAGGTACGCTCCAAACGCGAGAGGAGTGGATACATTTTCTTCTACCTTAGCAAGTAAGGCCATTAACTTTAAAGTTTATTTTAAATTGATTGCTAAACTAGTTAACTTATACTTGCGAAGGCCTGGATTTAAGTGGGCGAGGGGTTTTAGAGTGGGAGAAAACTACTGATCAGGCAGATGACCCCTGACCTTTTGAATTTCACACCTGAGCCAGAAATCACAATGGTTGGCTTGTGTTGAACCACAAAAGAAAAAGATTATCCCCCCCAAAAAAGAACCATTGAGATCAGTATTTCCTGATATTTTAAAAAATAAATAAGTTAAATCATACAAATACAGTAAAAATATGGTATTCATAAGTTTAACTGAAATTTCAAAAATTTTCAGAATTTGAAATGTATGAAATGCTTCTTGAGTTGCAATAACATTGCTCGTTTTAGTAAACACAGTATAAATCATCATTTTTCAGATGCGATTAAATTTCATGTATTTTGCAAGCAATAAGATACAAGAAAAAACTCTAAATCAAGAAATTAAATCGCTTGTGAAAATGCTTTATCCTAAAAAAAGTGAATATAAGTTGCTGAGAAAATAAGTTGGTGTACACTAGGTCTGTCATCCTCTATACACAAGGGGTTACAATCACTTACAATCTCTACACCCCTGGACTATCTTGTAGTAAAACTGGAGGTAACATAACAGAACAGGTAATTTGGTCGTTTAATGTGCATCAAAAGAGCTGTATAATGGTACACAGTGATTGAATGTGGCTTTGAAGTTGGGCTTTCTTCAACGGAAATCTTTGCAGGCCTGTGATTGGTTAAGACGTTTTCCCCTGAGCTGCCTTCAGTTTTACTATGAGATAGTCCAGGGGTGTAGAGATCGTAAGTGATTGGAAGCCCTGGAGTATCGAGTATGGGTCTGTTGGTGTGTCTGAAAACTAATTGATCGTTTTTGTGTATTTCAGGGATATATATGTGGATCTGAAAGATGAATTTGCCATTCAGAGCCAAAAAAGGAAGCAATAATAATTTAAAACTTTAATGTGATTTGTTTATATTTCTGATAATGTTGTAAATTGTATATTTAGTGGCAAATTAAAAAAATTGTTAGATTCTTATACTGGTGTTTTAATTCGATTTTTTATACCATGAACATTTTTGCATGTTAAAGTCATTCCGATGAAACATCCTCCCTATCAAAGAACTTTAGGTTTTGTGTAGTTATGCTACCACCTGTAGAATTTACTCAATGACATAAGCAATATTTCTTCACATGAAAAAAATATATGAATTTAACATCTGTAGAATTTACTCAATGACATAAGCAATATTTCTTCACATGAAAAAAATATATGAATTTAACATCTGTAGAATTTACTCAATGACATAAGCAATATTTCTTCACATGAAAAAAAATATATGAATTTAACATGAAATTCATGCGAGAATTTTTCTGGTGAAACTCACTTTTTTGCCCAGTTCACATGAAATTCACATGTAATTTTCACATGAAGAATTATTGCTTGTGAAGAAGTAATATGAATACCAACAATGGTTGGATGAAATTTTTATCAATTCTGGGATTAAGAAGAGACTTTACTGCAGTGCAACAGATAATTTGAAACTTGTATCAGTGAATTTTTTGTTATTTCCCTTCATTAGATCCTGACAAATAATCCGTCTTTGCATATTACAGAGTTACCTACCTTGTGTGTAGGAATCATGTAGGTATCAATTGTGACGTCATTTATGATTTTTTGTGAGTGATATGATTTTACGCTTAACACACGCACACACAATCAATACCTACCCGCAAGGGCAGATAACTCTGTATATGCAAATACAGAATATCACAAGTTCAATTGTGATATGCGAATATTTATACACCCCTGGCCACCCCCACCTACCACACAAACACCCTCACCGAAACGAAGTTAACTAGAGAGGGTCTGGAATCGGGTTGTCCCTCCGTCCGTCCCTCAACTTTGTCAGGCGAAATCCTCCTAAACTACTTGACAGACTTTTATAAAGTTTGGTACACACAACCCTGACATAAAGGTTATAAATGCACAGCACAAAAATATCGCACAGTGATTTGGAGGTCGAAAATTATTATATACACACGCACTTCTGGATATTCACAGTAGCCCTTTCATAATTTCATTGGTTTGTATAAATTTGCATAAAAACGCCTTAGAAGCAATGCGTGCAATAAAATTTTGCCTATTTCGTGAGACGCCATGAAAATGTCTCCACAAGAGAAAGTTGCTTTGCAGCCATGGACATCATGAGGACACCAACACAGAAGGAATTTACACTGGGTGTAGATTTCAAAGGCTATGATTGATGTAAAGATACTTTCATAATTCATTTGATAAATTCTTGAAACCAAGAGTTGAGACAAACATTGATTCCTTTTGCCCGAGGATGTTTCGGGCCAAAATGGTTACAATCCATGCATAATTTTATGACTTTTCAATTAAAAGATATTGACCTCTATTTCCCATATTGGATCGCGCCTCTCCTGCTTCTGAGGGACCATACCAAAGATTTATACAAACCCTTCCCATAAGAATATTTATCTAAAGGTGACACTTGCATGTGAGCTTAAAAACCGGACTAAGGCACCCACATCTCCATGCCAGGTCTTAATTAGTATTTAGAAATTAAAAATAAAAGGAAGTAAGAAGGTTAAGACAGCCTCACATTAAAAAGTATCACATAGCAATTAAAAAGAAAGTACAAGGAAACTACTCACGAGGCCATTCAACTCACGATTTCAACTTTACGCCGATTGCATATGCAGGTTGTCATATACCTGAGAGATAAACATTTAACATGCCGGGAGTTTTATTAAAACTAGTATGAAGAAGTAGAATTGACATTACAGGTTATTGTTGAACATTGGAAGTTAAACCATTTAAACAAAGCGAATGTTTTTTCTTGTACCTCCTTTATTAATTAAGACAATCATCGGCAAAACAGTTGAGGGCACAGGGATCTGAGGATTACCATATTCGACCCAATAAGCGTCCCTCCCCCTGGTTAGACATTAATTGCATTAGCATTAAATTAAAATCAGGTTGAAATATGAAAACTGTGGATTTTTATATTGATTTCTTTTGCAAAATGATATATTGACACTTTGTGCAGTACTGTTATGAAAAGCTAGTCCAAATAGGGTTTTATTAAGCGCCCCTTATTAATTTCAATTTTTCAAGTGGCCTCGGCGCTTGTGAGTCGAATACGGTAGTTACAGTTTATATAATTATGGACTCACCATAGCGCCCATAGAAAAAATTTAGACGTATTAGGGATCTAGGTCTAAAATCGGTAAATGTAAAGTGTGAAAAACTTCCAAACACAAAACTTCCTAACCCACATAGCTACATTACAGGGACCTGGCACTATATTTTTAACCAACAGTATATACATATACATATATTATAGAATCCTTGATTAAAAATTGTTGGTTAAAAATTTCGTGTCAGGTCCCTGTGAGCTACATGAGGCTTTTACGGCTAAAATTACATTTCTAACAGGTCGTCACAAAAACAGGTTACTAACGTTGGAAAGCGCGATATTCCTTTCAAAATCATTCTACGTAACTACATGTATGCACAAAGTGCCGTCACGTAGACGGTATAGAGGTTAGACTGGATTACCTGTCATAGTACCAATTCTCTCCGCTAGCCTGCGCTCATATGTACTAGTATTTTCAGAGCGAAGCCTAGCGGAGAGTAGAAAAACTACGGCAGGCAATCCAGTCTAGTATAGAGGTATCCGCATCTATAACGCCAATTGCATGTGGTTGAAAAGCGAATGCCTTTTTTGTATATCCTAATTCTCCTCTATTTTTAATCCACCAACCTTTGAGGACTATTAGCCAACTACAAAATGCAGTTACAGACTTGCAGTAGTTATTTTTGCGCCAAGGCTACGAAATCACGGTTTTTCTGCTCGAGACCCATTTGAAATTATTTACAAACATAAATGCGGTTCTGATCTATCGTCTGCCATATTGTAGTACCTAGAGACACCATAGAAATCTATTTATGGTACCACGTGTGAGAATTGGCGTGTAAAAATCTTAATCCCAGTATTAAATGGTCGCTAAGGTCAATTTATAAGGATTTAGGTGAAGGGAGATTCCCTGACATGTAGAACCATAAAAGGATTCTAACACATCTGGAATACATTAATTCCAGATTCCCTGACACTGTAGCAGTTATATACCACCTGAATTAGGATTTACTGAGCCATATTTAGAAGATATAATACACCAATGTCTTCTTAACCTTGACTTTGGTATCACGCTACACTGACACATGTAGACGATACCCATGCCGTAAGCTTCCATTTACGGATTCGTACCATCTGAAATGGAGCGCGCCGTACCAGCCGAACCGACTTTGAAAATGGACCCCGTCGAGAATTACCCTAGGTATTTTTTCAAAGTTGAAAATCGACCCTGAATGCCGTTGAAAAACTGAACTTTATAGTGCGGTGTTTTTTCTTGGCGAAGGTTGACACTGTTTATCAAAATGAAATGATGGTGTCCTTTTTTTGACAATATGGAGGGGTAAAGGTCAAAGGTCAAAAGTCAAGTATTCTTCACTCAGTGACCACATGATGTTGTACCATTACGTAACGTGACACTACTTTATATAACCACAGGGACTTGTGACGTAGAAGGGATGTGTCTGCTGTGTACATAGTATATAGAGAATACATGGTTAGTATCTTACAATACAAGGTTTATTTTGGTGCGAGACTTAGGAAAGCCGAGATGACGAGGCTTTGCCGAGGCATCCCGGCTTTCCGTGTCGAGCACCAAAATAAACCTTGTATTATAAGATACTAACCGTGTATTCTGTTTATCCTGCAACCATTTTGGCATTCAAAACGAAAGCAAATTGACAGTTATTTACTTGGTTTCGTTCGAAGCGAGACGCTTCCTTGATGCGGAGGTAAAGATTCATTCAGTATTTAACCCACAGGGACCTGGCACGATTTTTTTAAACTAACAGTATACATATATATATTATAGTATCAAGGGTATGAACTCGGCGGTCGAGAAAAACGGACCTATTTTTTTA
This sequence comes from Argopecten irradians, assembly GCF_041381155.1. Classification (NCBI taxonomy): domain Eukaryota; kingdom Metazoa; phylum Mollusca; class Bivalvia; order Pectinida; family Pectinidae; genus Argopecten; species Argopecten irradians. The sequence goes on along the minus strand of NC_091149.1, from coordinate 4,776,668 downwards.
AAACCATGATTATTTTAATAAATGGGTTATATACAACATTGACAGATATATTACCTTAAAGAGAAATAATTTATCTTTCCATTGAGTGCTTGATGAACAAAATTGGCCAAGTATTGACGAAGTTATGGCTTGATGAATCGAGAAATTTACGAAAAATATGCTAGGTAGACATTTCCCTGTCCGGTCGAAATGTCGTCTCGGCTCTAATGGGCACCTCAAAAACCAAGCCAAAACCACAAAATCTACGCTTGTGGTGGTAAACAGTACCCATAACTGTGTTCATCCACAACCTCCTTTGGAGGTGTCATGACCCGTACTTTGTAGAAACTCCATTTAAACATCGTGTAGCTCACTTACTTAAACCGTCACCGCCATGTTCATTTGTTTTTCGGAACGCTTCTCGAGTTTACCTATAAGCACAACATTACATAATTTGCATAATGTAGTCACGATATGTAAAGTCGAGAAGCGTTCCGAGAGAAAAATGAACATGGCGGTCACGGTTAAAGTAAGTGAGCTACACGATGATTAAATGGAGTTTCTACAAAGTACGGGTTATGACACCTCCAAAGGAGATTGTGGATGAACACAGTTATGGGTACTGTTTACCACCACAAGCGTAGATTTTGTGATTTTGGCTTGGTTTTTGAGGTGCCCATTAGAGCCGAGACGACATTTCGACCGGACAGGGAAATGTCTACCTAGCATATTTTTCGTAAATTTCTCGATTCATCAAGCCATAATTTCGTCAATACTTGGCCAATTTTGTTCATCAAGCACTCAATGGAAAGATAAATTATTTCTCTTTAAGGTAAGATATCCGTCAATGTTGTATATAACCCATTTATTAAAATAATCATGGTTTTAAAAAAATAGGTCCGTTTTTCTCGACCGCCGAGTTCATACCCTTGATACTATAATATATATTTGTATACTATTGGTTAAAAAAATTTCGTGCCAGGTCCCTGTGATTTAACCGAATGAGAGTATACTCCTTTTTATTGCCGTGGGAAATAAATAAGCGCATTCACCAACAGTATCCGTAATATTATTCAGTGTGATATATATCACTGAAACAAAATGAAAATACTCAAAAAACAATAAATACCCATTAAAGAGTTACTTTACAGTACATACCTTTGCCATGAGCCAAGAAAAAGACGACACCGCCATACGAGATTTTCGATAGCGTAAAAATGACGTCATTCCGGTGAATGTGACGTCACGTTTTAGCGGGACTGAATGACGTTCCATTCACCGGAAGGTTCAAGTTCTGTGTCAAGTTAGAAAAAGTTCCGTCAGATATGGAACAAATTCACGTGATCGTATTGACGGATAAAGCATTCGTATTGACGGATAAAGCACAAGTTTATCCGGCAGTAGTTATCGGTCAGTATGTGGGACAGTTGCAGGATAAATATATTTACACTTACTTGTCACTTCTACTGTATAAACTAACAAATGCAAAGTGAAGAATGTGACGGTATAACTGACACCCAAAACGTGACCATTATGACGTCACAAATATTGACGCGGTGACGTCAACTGATCACCGTCAAAATGGCTGTTCCATCTTGTGGATTAATTCGTCGTTGATAAACAGTTTTCCTGGTCTAGCTTAAACAATGTTAATGCAGAGATCCTAAAATGAGTTGATAATGTAAGTATATCTTCCTATGGCATCTATGGTTTAGATAGATGCCAAAGCTTTGCAGACAATCATCTCATAATGCGCTAGCGCGCATTATGAAGTTTGTCTGCAAAGCTCTGGCATCAAACAACAGACCACATCCCTTCTACGTTACAATTCCCTGTGCATACATTAACATCTAATTTAGGAAAATTGATGGAGAATGAAAAATACTATATATACGTTAACCACGTACTCGTTATAAGCGTGCTTTACTATATTTAAAAAAAATCTTCTTCGAAATTGATCATTTAAGGAAGTTTAGTTTCTATATTTTTCCAAGTAAAATGTCAGATTTGATGTTTCATTTCGGATTAAATTCATTTTACATTTGTTCGACAGCAAAATTAGACTAAACCCACATGGTAGAAAATGTGTTAGTATGTCGTACGTCGTCTAGGTATAGGGGATTCAACTTTTAGATTAGATCCTGGTTTTTTTTATTTTCTACAAAATACAACTAATTCAATGAAATTTGTCGGCGAATGAGTCTTTGTACGTTTCGAGATTGAAGGGGAAAAAACACGACGGAAAAATCGGTCAAAGATGTTTTTTTCCGAAACAAATTAAAGATTGCTTCGGCAAAAAGTACATCTTCTGTAGCGAACACCACTCTATATACTTAAATGACACGCAAGTTTTGTCTAAGGAAGCCGAAATGAGATTGCACGCACTATGAAAGAGACTCAATGTTATAAGTGGCAGCCAATTCGTTGCCCCGTAACCCTTACACGGTTTTCTATTTGATTTGTGTCGCTAAGTTCCCACATCATTTCTGAGTGAATTGTCTCGCGCATGATCTTCTCTATTGGATCACGTGCCTGTACATATATAGACAGTGAACGAGAGAGCGCCACCTACCGTGCTAAATCAAACGTAATTGGACATGTCCTCGGGGACAGAGACAAGCGAGAACGTCACCAATATGTCATTGACCATCACGCGCCTCGGTGCAGAACACGCGCGGTAGTCCTAGTTAGCGGTCTGAGTTGTCCACTTTGGTGCCTCATGGCGACAGATTTATCAAGTTACGCGATGTTTTTCGGAATATAATGAAGTGACATCGGTGAAGAATCAGAATATGTACACAGAACGTCTGTCTTTTATCTCCCTGGGATCAGATATACATTAACACCGGAAAATCAGTAGTTCATCGTCATCATCAGGACAATTTACTTTCATTTGGAGTCGCATCGGCCGAATGGTCAGTCTCACCTATTGTCCGCGGTGGCCAAGTGGTCGGTCTCAGTCAATGTCCGCTATGGTCGTGTGGTCAGTCTCACTTATTGTCCGCGGTGGCCGAGTGGTCAGTCTCAGTCAATGTCCGCTGTGCATTGGCAGTGGTCGTGTGGTCAGTATCGCCCATTATCCGCGATGGCCATGTGGTTGATGTGTTCCCACATTTCATTTGGTGGTGAGTGACTAGTATGTTCTAGTTATCCACCTCTTCTTGACCACGACGGCCGTGTAGTTAACAACGTATACCGATATTCTACCACGTCTAGTCTCAATCTGATTAAAACACAGATCCTTATAACCACTCCGTTCAATAGAGGATCTGACAATATCCCATAAGGGGTCACGTCCAGATGACCTTTATACCACGTGTACTTCAGAGCAAATGCAGTTTCTACACCTAACAACATCAATTGAAAATATCTTTTCGCCCCAGTATACATATACAATAAGCTTTGTTGTGCACTTTGGGCGAGATGGCTACATACACGAAAATAATTTGGACAGCTTTTTCAAACTATTTCGTCCCCAGTCAAGATTCTGGCAGTGTCAATTTGATTGGCCATTTCTAAAGGTCATCTTGACGTGACCCCTAATGGGATGTTCTCAGATCCTCTTATCCAACGTAGTGATAATAAGGATCTGTATTTTAATCAGATTGCGTCTAGTCTTCGACCTCTTGACCTCTTGATCTCTTGACCTCAATGGCCTTAAGCTTATGGTATCATTACAAGTAACCACTAGCCGAGAGTCATGATAAAAACTTATTTCATGTTCGGAGCTTGTTTGAGCTACAAAGAAATGCAATTTGGATCATTTTATTTTTAGTCCACCATCTGGTGATGATGGGCTAGCCTATTCAAATCACCTTTCGTCCGTAATCCGTCCGTTAACAATTCTTTATACCGCTATTTCTCAGAAAGAACTGAAGGAATCTTTCTCAAAGTTCATATTTAGGTACCCCTTGGGCCCTAGTTGTGCATATTGCATTTTGGGACCGATCGGCCGGTATATAGGTCTTTTGACAGTTAAAGTTATCTACCGCCATTTCTCAGAAAGCACTGAAGGGACCCATCTCTAATTTTATATGCAGGCTCCCTCTAAGGCCCTAGTAATGCATGCCTGATATTATATTTTGGGATCATTCTGTCTACAAAATGGCCGCCAGGCCTCCATCTTGGATTTTGATAGTTAAAGTTTGTTTCACTATTTCTCAGAGAGTACTGAAGGAACCTGTCTCAAATTCCATATGTAGGCTCCCCTAGGGACCTAGTTATGCGTATTTTATTTTGGGATCGATCGGTTTACAAGATGGCCAACTGGCCCCCATCTTAGATTTTGAAAGTTGAAGTTTGAAAAGCAAAGATAAGATCCCGGGCATAAATCCATCTTCGGTGGGAGCTAAGATCCCTCTGTGATCTCTTGTGTCGTAGACACAATTCAGTACCAGTTGAATGTGATTTATGAGCTATATTATTCGAGTAAATGGGAAAACCCCATAATGCGCAGCGTTGTGAATTTTAAAGTCTGAATTACAAATTTGAATTACATGCAATTTGTAAAATGATTTTTGAAGTGCATCCTGCGAAACTTTGTCTCAGATTCATCTAAATATTTAAATTATCCAAGCGACGAAAAGCGGACTGATATTTGCTGCAATATATCCGCCCACGTGGCTGAAAGTCGGTTACATTTTTTTTTTCAATAAAACTGATCATGAAATGCGATTCTGTTTAATTTTCAAATTAGAAATTGAAGTTTGTAATTATTGTTCTGCCGTACACACCTTGTAGCGTCTACGCATGCTCCAAATCAGGACCAGAAAGCTAATGAAATATCCAGGTAATATACACCCCACTCGTTTGTATAATTGTACACGATCAGAATGATTTGGTGTTATTTTAAGTGCTGACAAACGATAAAGCCATATTTGTATGAACTAATTAAGGTCGGCAGCTGGGTCCTGCATGACGAAACTGTGTGCTAAATACTCCCAATTTGTTTCCTTAATCATTTTACGGCTGACGCCCGCAGTCTGGGTCACTTGGGAAGATGTCAAATGGCGGGAACTAATGTAACAAAGAAAAACATCAAACGGTTGACTTCATCAGCTTTGGGGTGAACCTAATATAAACAAATGTTATGAAAGATGAAGCATAGGATTTTTATCGTGGAGATTAATTAACTCTGCTACCATCTGAGGCTAAGGCTGAGTTCTCAGATGACCTTCGGGGACAGTCGTGTCGTGGATTATTAGTAATGAATAAGAATTTAATACAACTTCTCCTCAGTAATCAAAAAGCCCAGGGTCACGGATTCATGGGGTTATGTCTGCAATATGCCGCAATAAAGTATTTTTTTTAGTATTTTTTTTTCAATGGCACAACCTCATCATGTATTGTCGAATCTGCTACTGGGTCGATCAGCGGCAACCATGAAACCGATTGTATCTGCTATCCCCATTAATTGCGCATAATTCTGAGAGGCGACTAAATTTAAGATGTTGTATTTTCTTTTCGTCCTGACCCTACGCACTTAATTACTTTTAAGGCCTTTAGTTGAGCGCTCCCTTGTGAAGAGGGTTCTGGGTTCTGTTTCTTTGCTGAGACACACCATAGTCTATAAAAATGGTAGTATAGTGCTCCGTATAAAGGGTTGTTTCTTACGGTAGGCCTATGCTCTAGTGAAATAGCACTAAAAATGAGCAAGAATTTTCACTACATTGCAAAGAGCACGAATATACTGCACTTTCACAAAACAATTCCTACTGTTGGAAAGAGTGATAATTTTCATTTCAAAAGCATCAGTAAGATGACAACAAAAACGACACAAAAATGTCCTCAACTGGCTTTTTGAAATCGAGGTGCACAACTAATTCTGAGATCCCTGTGGTTCATGAACATCACATGTATCCACGAGACAGCGTACAAAAATACGAAAGTATCAACATGGCGGAAAAAATGACGTGTCAGGATGACATGACCAGGGTTGCTATGGGATACGTACGGATCAGGATAATCAAGTTTTCTGTTTTTATTGAGACAGGGGATCTGACATTATCTGACAATGGTATAAAATCCTTTGTTGTTCATGTTTATTTTCGAACTCGTAATCAATCACACCGCGGTAATGATGCCAAAACGCATTAACGAACAGTTAGAATGTGACGTAAACATCATCAGAAGTTACACAGAGAGATATGTTTTATTTCTATGTTGGATAATTATTTCATGTAAGGGAAGTAAGATATATGGTCCGTTTATTAACCATGCGACGCAGGGATTTATTTCTATTTAAATGACTTTGCATGTACATATATCATGTTCTTCAAAATAACCACAGGAATTTGAAAATTAATTTATACATATTTGGACTAGGATACGTTCTTAAAGCGTTATGATATAATGATAACAAGGGAATGTAGAAATAATTTATACGATTGATCAGATACATGTGAAAGTAGAAATTATCATTGGACAATTTGACGGGCTTTTCATCAACAAGAAAAATTTCGGTCAAGATAATGCATATTAATTAACTTGGTAGTTTTTGTTATCTCAACATGCTACAGGTTCCAATTAAGGTCTCTATGCCTTTCAGAATTTGACAAGAAGTAGTTTTTTGGTTTATTGGCTCCTATGACATTGAATATATGTCAAGGTCATTCATATTAACAAACTTGATAGCCATTTATGTCAGCATGCTACAGGCCTAATATTAAGTCTCTAGGCATTCTAGAACTTATCAAGAAGACATTTGATGATTTTTTTGGATTTTTGGCCCATGTGACCTTGAATGAATGTCAAGGACATTCATATTGTCAAACTTGACCGACGTTGAAGTTGCTGGGCAGTGACGTGTTACTCCAGGCTGTATTTAGGATAACATTTAAGTAGATACACTCAAGGCGGTATTTAGGATGTCATTGGAGTCGCCGGACAGTTACAATCTACTCCAGACGGTATTTAGGACGACAATGGAGTTGCCGGGCATTGACGGTCCACTCCAGGCGGTGTTTAGGACGACATTGGAGTTGCCGGACAGTGACGGTCCACTCCAGGCGGTGTTTAGGACGACATTGGAGTCGCCGGACAGTGACGGTCCACCCAGACAGTATTTAGGATGACATTGAAGTTGCCGGTCAGTGACGACCCATCCAGGCGGTATTTAAGATGGCATTTGAGTTGCCGGGCAGTGACGGTTCACTTTAGGCGGTATTTAGGATGACAAAGTCAATGCCAGGCAGAGACTGCCTATCCAGGCCGTGTTTAGTATTGTAACCGGAACCGGAAATTAATTAACGGTCTGTGTACAGTAGATTTGTAAAATTAAGCAAAATAAAGCGCACGATTTGATCATATAAACACAGCTATATCACCTCTAATTACCTATACGAAAGTATATATATTTTTAATCTACACAACATTTGCAATTGTTTTGCAGTGTTCAATTTTGGACAGGTATGATTTTTGTAGGGGTTTCCAAATCTGCAATAATCACTGTAACCAAATTTGAGTTGCAACCCCGCCCCATCTAAGTTTTACGCAACATTTATATGTAGTTATGGAGATAAGCCGAAAACTGTACAATATGTGGGAGAGATAATTGAATCGAGGCCCGTCAGGGACGAGATCTCTTCTCACTCCCACATATTGTAGCATTGCAATTCTTTGTGTAATATAATATTACACTTATCTTTAATGTACGTCAGATTTTTTGCCTTGGTCTATGAGCTCAGGTAACTCTACCAATGTGCATTCATCAATGGCAAATCCAATATAGACAATGTCAGTTTGTTAGAAAAGGGTCCTGCTAAAATGACCGTACAAAGCAGTGATTCCCAGTACAGTTCAAAACAGTCAGTGCACTCCAGAACTGTCAAAGATTAAATGAGGTTTTTAGTTATATTTCTTATAACTTATTGTTGAAAAGTTGATAGATATTAAAATAAATACAAGTGTATTGTACTTTTAGTAGGTAGGAAAAGCCAAGTTTTTTTAACAACTTGGTAGACATTTATGTTTGCATACTACATGCCTTATGGCAAGGATGGCTAAAGTCGGTAAAAATGGTGTGAATGTATCCAGTATAATTTCTTATGAAATGGAAAAATAAAATCTCTCGTCAAAATCTGTCTGTGTACGAAGAAATTAATTTAAAGTATGGGAATTCTAAAACGTCCTCCCGGCTCACTATGTCCCACAGGGACCTGGCACGAAAATTTTTTAACCAATAGTATACATATATATATATTATAGTATCTACTATAATATATATATATGTATACTGTTAGTTTCAAAAAAAAAATCGTGCCAGGTCCCTGTGCTATGTCCGTAGTTACATTCCACACAGCCTCGCTTTCGATGCTTTCAGCTTTTCTTTACTTTAAATGGTCAGAACTGGGAAACTAAGCAGAACTTGACCGTCGTATTAATATGTGAGAACTTTTGGAAGGCCAATGAACGCATTTAGACAGGTTTGCTTTGCCAGACTATTCACTTTAAGGAAAACAAAATTAAGATTTTTTTTTTCGAAAAATCGCATTTTTGAATATTGACCCTTATTTCCATCAATTCATCTTTAAACCAATCAGACCAAGTCAATTTAAACAGGTACACTGGATCTGTTCCCCATGTCCCAGTGGGCTCGATTCATTCTCGCTATCCTCCTTCCAAGACATTACTTTGTCCCCATCATTTCCCTCGCATGATGATTCGGCTAGAACATTCCTGTTATAAAGACTAGCTCGACAATAACAGTTTATAGTAGTCGAGCTTAAGCAATCGAGGAAAAGCTTAACAGCCTTCCTCAGCGAAAAAAAGGACATTTTTTTAATTTCTTTTCTTCTCTTTCAATGATGTTCTTTACGTCTAAGGTCGCGTCCTTGCATTGTTACGTAATATTGCTTTATTGACGTTCACTTCCTTGTCGGCTTCACAACAATGCAATATCGATTCTTGTGTATATAGTTTCGATATGTGTAGTATCTTCTTGGTTGCCAATGGATTTGTCAGGTTAAACCATTTCCAATCAAAATATTTCATCTATTTACGGTTTACGGTCTCCTATTCGATACTAATTCAAATTTTGAAATGGCTTAATTAGCTCGATACAGCTAAAAATACTGGCGCAGTGATGATTTCAGTAATTTCTGAAAATCTTCATTTAAATATTTCTATTAAAATAAAATATAGAAATGTAATTTTTGACAAAATTTGCAACTGGCAAGTTCCTACAGATATTGATAAATTGTTTTTGAAAATCTCATAGCTTCTTTGATCTTTGTCGAAACGAGACTTCAACGTGAATGAAGCCTCAGAAGAATACATCCTTAAAGAGACAATTAACTCAGGTTAATTCTTTTACATAACCAAGAAGCAAACTATGGCATAAATGTATTGTTCTACATTTCTTATGAAACATATAACACAAAATATTGACAAATTCCACGTCAATGTTAAGTATTTTAATTGATACCGTTGTAATTACAAATCGTTGATCAATACGATTAAGCAGGTACAATATGTACGCTTTACTCATACCCGAGCCAAAGTCACGAACGTTAAACAAATGAACTACATAACCACTAAGGAGGTGATGAAATGATTTTGAGGCAAGATAATTCACCTAATAATGTAAACACACTACTGTCAGAGCGATTTGAGCAGTTCTAGACAAAAGTTGCATTACTCTACGAGCAAGGGAAAGGGTTCGGCATACAAGATGTTCGACCACAATGTGTAATGGCGGATAGCGAGCGAGTTAGAACATTTCACCACCATGGGCTTTTCTGGCATATCACAGTAAAACCGGCTGATCTAATTTCCATTAGAACAGGGGGTTTTCCGATATTTGTACAAATTTTAATGTTCTCTTAGACTGAATTGTCCCTTTAAGGTAGCTCCATACTTTTGGTAAAACCCATGTCATTTTTTTTCTAATAGGTCTTATTTTCTTGCATTTTTCATGTAGATTTCAAATCTGTATAGAAAAATGGGTGTTCTCGAACTACTTTTTGAGATATTTGAGCTTGAAATATACCATCCGTACAAATTTGCTGGCCGCAAGGAGAAAATTTCATAAAAATATGTTTTCCGTAATATTACGGTTAATGTAGTCTCAATCCTGTTGATTTTTTATCCTTAATTTCTAACGATAAAACAATATACAAAAGTATTGTATTTTTACAAATGCTTACTAATGTTCATTATTTTCGAGGAACGTTTCTATACGCAATTATCATGTTTTGCCATGTTTTCGCCCCTAAAAAACAACGAATAGGCCAAAAAAAAAAAAAAAAAAATAATAATAATAATGAAAAACCCATGTCAATTTCACAATATTTGTATATGATATGCCCAAGGTAATACATTTTTCAAATATCATATAAAAACATGGGGTCCTCGTTCAAATTTTCACAATTTTGTAAGCTTAAATTTGTAACTCACAACCCTACCCCCATTTCATCCAGAGCTAAGATTGGTCATATTTGATTTTTTTTTTAAATCATGAAACAAAAAAACATTCTACATCAATCCATATGCTTTTGTCATATTCTATCTGGTTTATGTCTGTTTATTTTTATACTTTTCTCCAAATTTGGTTTTTTAAGGAAATCCGTAGGCGATTTTTTTTAGAATTCCGGAATTTCAGTCCGGACGGGTCTCCACTTATCATTTATTATTACGAACGCTACTTCCGGTGTTTGAAAGTCCATTCGCATTACGACAGGGACCGCAAAAACCTCAGAGATAGCATGTTATATTCACTTCATTGCTTTTATGTGATTTATTTAATAATTTAATAATTATGAAGTTTTATGTGTGCGATATCACACAAGAATATGAGTGAACTCTAAACATAAACCGCTTTAAATTACACTCAGAATTTTTATCTTCATAAGGCCAAATAAAAATGTCTGTTTAGGGTTACCCGACTGACCCTAAGTCGAGATTTCGATCTCAGACTCCGGTTCCGGCCTTTATTTTAGAGTGAAAGACACGCACAAAAATACTCCCGACCCACCGACCCTATTTTTGGCCAATGTAACCTTAAACAGACATTTTTTTCGGCCTAAGATAGAAATTAATAATTTCGTAAATTATTGGATGAGAGGCAGAATTTATTTTTGGTTTTCCTCCCAAAGTATTGATAAAATTAAATGAAGCCAATTTGAGCCAACTCATTTTCTGTCAACGAATTTAATTTGCTAAATATTATATTCCAATACATTTATTTGTAGACATTCGTCATTTTCGGAATCGCCGATGGTGTCTCTGATTGGGAAAACAGTGAAATGGAACGTGCAAAACATAATGAAAAAAGATATTTTCGGTATTTATATTAACAAATACTTCGCCCAACTTTGATCAGACAATTATCCAGACATACTCGTATATTTTCTGTATAAACTAATATCACACCATAAAATCTAAACATGAGCATTAAAGAAATAAAATAACTTACGAAATCCAATTTGAGATATAAATCAGGAATTTTCAGGCACAAAATCTTCCACTGTATTAAATATCACACTTCTTAGCTCTAAGTTTTCTCTAATGCTTTCCAAAGTCTACATGTTGTTAATTGTATGGTATACAACCTCAAAGTGACTATATATCGCTATATCTGTATTATAGATCTACTGACGCAATAAAAATAAATATTATACCATTTCAACGGCAGGTGTGTTGGGTACTTCATGTCATTGTCTGTGAGAGTTTATTATTTGTTGTTTATAATGTATAGGGTGACCTTCAAGAACAATCAGCATAACCAATCATGTCAGTATAACATAACTTAACGATAAACAGTGTCCACGCAGACCGGTTCGTTTCTTGTCAATGAGCATAAAGAAAAGAAGAAGAAGAAGAAAAAGAAGAAGAAAAAAGAGAGAGAAAGAAGAAGAAAAAGAAGGAGAAGAAACGAGGGTTTGGAGAGCCAAATGTATTTTAAAAAACAAATAACGACGCAGTGACATAACGCACAATGTTCTGTCACTTTTACGTCACGCCGGAATTTCTTTGGAAAAAGCGTTGAACAGTAAAATAATATAAGCGCAATACTATTTTTTTAAATTGAAAAACAGAAAGGATATATTTATTCAATTACGGGAGGACTTTTATCAAAATATTTGTAATATTTATGTTCTATTGATGTGTTTTTGTTGAGAAAATGACGTTTTTTGGCGCGACAGATGTAACACGCACCTGTATGCGGTTTCAGTTAAAGTGTCACTGTGGTCATACTGAACACCACATGGCGGTAAAATTTGACAAAGAGATTCCCCAAAAACGAACTATCGTGATGTCATTTCGTTATAATGAATTGTGACGTTATACTTCAAAATGGTGGACTTTGTTTGTAGACTTGCCGATCGACAGATCCGAAGAGAAAAGATAAAAAAGTGAAAAAAACACAAATACACACAGTACAAAACGGTACTAATACATGAGATAGAGACATGAATTGTTAATATAAAAATACGTTTTTCTTCTATTTTAATAACATGTCAGAAAATATAGACTGCGACGTCGTTCTACTTTTTTATCGAACAAAACCTTTGTCTTGCAGAAATGACACAAAATGAAATTCTTAAATTGACTGTTCTGTCACGCAAGTTCACGACGTTGAAAAATGACTTTATATTAGGAAGTATGTTTTCTATTCAGAATAAAAAAAATACGTTTTTGCTCAAATATACGTGTGCGAAATCTCTACTGAAAATTCAAAAAAGTATTCGAAAAATTGCGTTTTTTCTTTGTCTTGCAGGTTTGCCGAATGTCGGAAATGACGTCAATTGCGCTCGTCATGTTATATAAGATAATGACGTCTTTTACATTAAATAACGTTACATAAAAGTGACCGAACATTGTGCGCGACGTCAGTGCAAAATATAAATAAAACGTCCCCTGAAAAAGCCATAACCAGAATGAAACAATGCGCTCCGGAACCGGAAGAGTAATGTTTCTTTTCTTCATTGATGTTGCCTCCGCATGTAATTCTAAAATCATGAAATAACGCTACTTGAGGTCAGACAAGCAAGCTTAAACATACATGTTGAGATAAATAAAAGTTGTCTTTCAAGTGGTTTGCAGATGACCCCTGTATATAGGCCACCGTTTCTAAAGACAGTGGCGGTCATTTTTCTTTTGGGAAGCCTTGTTACCAATGTTGGACTAGAAGGATATAAATGCAGTCTAATTGATCTTGATGGGGGGCATCTGCAAACCATTTGAAAGAAACACAATCTATCTCACGACGAACTTTTTTGAATTGCATTGTCAGCACTTTAAGTATGCACTTTATACAGTAATAGAGTGAGAACTCGTTTCCATCCCCTACTAATTACGCCGTGTGTTTTACAACCGTTGTACCACACCGGCTATTTTCCTGCCTTCCTAGAAGTTTATACGTCCCCATGTGAAGTCGTAACACTGAATTAATGTCACCAGCTTGTTTGTAATTGTAGCATCAGGTCGGCGTACCTACATACGCATTGATTAACTCCCTACACCCAAAGTAAATATAAAACCACTTTTTTTAAAAAGAACATCATCGATTTTCCTTCGTCCTGTCGCATTAAAACTGGTTAATGGTGATTGCCATTTGTCGGGCGTAGCCCAACATGGCGGTTATGAAAGCGAACTCAGGGCAACGTGAAACTTAGCTGCTCTTTGGAATTTAAGACCACAGGTGCATGCTGGTGTCTTTTTAAGATGATTCTAGAGCAGTATAATTTGACGGAGTGGGGTGTCCTGTTTCCATCGCTTTACCATCGTTTTTTATAAAGGTTTTGCGCTGGTGAACGCCCTTTGATTTGATATCAATTTCTCATTTCCAGGTGTAATAGTTGGCAAAGATAATGGGTCAAAACGTCTGTATAATATGAACAGACGGAGCATTTCAAAACGCCGTAACGTCAAAATGCCCCAACCGCCAAAGTTCAAACATGGTTCAAACTGTTCAAGAGAGGTTGGTATAAAGATATTGTCACTTACAAAGAAATCTCTCGCGATTTTGCAAAAATATCGTTCCCGTAAGTTTTCATTTCTTTGTTGAATTCGGTCTTATTTGACTGGGTCCATTGTATTATCATAATTTTGTATATGAATTCTTATATTTTTTTCTCAGAATTCTTTTTACTAATGTTCTTGACGAACCCCTTAATTTTGGCATTGAAGTTTGGTTTGGTTTCCTCATAGGGGTAAACGTTCAAATCAAGGCTAATAAGTTCAATCTTAAATTTTAATTTAATTATAGTGTCATATGTCAAATGAAATAATTCATAAAAAAATATTAAACTAAAATCGGTAAAAATCAATTGTTATCCAGCCGCCATTGGCTTATGAGACACTTAAAATGTTTAAAAAAATACAAGTTAAGGCTTTTAAGTAACTATATATTTACTTTGAGTCTTACATATTTCCGTTATGACTTAATGAGGTAGACGTTTGGGAAATTCCATCCTCGATACTTAAGGGGTTCCGATCACTTCTGATCTCTACACCCCTGGATTTATCTAATAGTAAAACTGAAGGCAGCTCAGATGAAAAAATCTGAACCAATCACAGGTCAGCAAAAATCCATTTGAAGACTTCAGAGAAAGAAAAGAGAGCAACGCCCAACTTCAAAGCCACATATGTACAGTCAACCTCAGTATACCGTTATACGGCTCTTTTGATCTGCACCAAAGGACTAAATTACCTGTTCTGTGATGTTGCCTCCAGTTTTACCATGAAATAGTTCAGGGGTGTAGATATCAATAAGTGATCGGAACCCATGGGGTATCGAAGTACTATTTTTACACCCAGTCATTTGGTTATATTAATCGTCATCATACCAAATGCATACTCTAAAGTAGTAACAATTTGCTCCAACATGATTAGATTTCGTTCGAATGCTATCATATTTCGTTTACACATAATCAAAATTCCTTTCCACGCATAATATGTCGTTTAAGCGCAATAAACATTCGTTTCCATGCAATATCGTTTCGTTCCCACGCAAGACTACCTAAAAAGTCGATTCTTCAAACGGAATGACGCAGCAATACCTGGAAATTCGTTCGAACGCAGTACACGTGAGATATCATCCCCACGCAATAATATTTTGTTCCATCGCAATAACAATTGACGGATATCGTCAGCTGTCAATCAAACTGCATGTGACTTTGCATTTGTATTTTGTAAGCTATGTTTTCTCCGACATTGAATAGTTACACATGCTTTTGAGGGTACGAGGTAGGCTATGTTACACCTGACGATCGGTCAATTCGTTCAAACGTTATAATATTTCGTTCCCACAGAATAATATTTTGTTCACACACAATAATATTTCGTCCCAACGCAATAATTTTTCGTCCCCACGCAATAATATTTCGCCCCAACGCAATAACATTTCGCCCACACGCAATTATATTTCGTCCCCAAACAATAATATTTCGTCCCCACGCAATCATATTTTGTCCCCACACAATAATATTTCGTCCCTACGCAATACTATTTCGTTCACACGCAATAATATTTCGTCCAAACGCAATAACATTTCGCCCAACGCCATCATATTTCGTCCCCACACGATCATATTTCGTTCCCACGCAATCAAATTCGCCCACACGCAATAGTAATATTTATTTTGTGTCTGTTTCAAGCTAAAGTTCATATCCATATCGAGAAATATTTTGTTTTTTAAAATACCGTTCAATAGCTCTATTTTCTGTTCCTGTATTCCATCCTTAATAGCCTTCAGTGCACTGACTCTAACTTGCCATTACTTACGTTGACTATTACTACGAAGCCTTGAACTTCTCGAATTCCGACTACATTGTAATTCAGTAGACTTGCTGATGTATTTTTTATTCAGGGTTTTGATACTGTAGCCCAAAAATCGTTTTTTATATGTTATGTAACTATGGAGTCTTACAGCTCAGCTTATAAATTCTATTTCAAACCAATGAGGTTTCAAATGTTCCTCATTCATCCATGGTTTATATCGTCTAGAAACCATCAATCCAGCTATGATGTAATTTATAAACGTGTCTATGTTTAAACTGGCGATACCGGCAGATTTGTGTCCAGTAGTATTTAGTCTGGCTTCCAGTCTGGACAAATTTACAACATGGTTGGGTGAAGAATTCCCTCTCGACAAACGACAAGGGGTCTAAAGCCATTATTTATCTGTCTATTCCATCGTAGGCCTTCTTATACTAAAGTCACTGTGATTATTCGTCGCGTGAATCTTCCACGAGTTTAATCGTCACTGGCATTGATTATCAATACTATATAAAATGAATTATCTGTGGGTTCTTTTTTTTCGTGATGTGAACTTTCGTGAGAAGAGAATTTCATGGTTAGCCGTTCTGAAAATGATTTCGGTGATTTATTATGGGGAAAAAAATGTTGTTTTTAATTTTTGTGGTTTCATAGCCGCTAAAATACCATGAAAGTTGTTACACAACGATTTCATGTTACTGTAGAATCGTATATTTTGTTGGGTTCAATTTTCGTAGATTTTCTTTCGCAATATCATTGGCACTTTTGCGGAGAAGATTATCAATCCAAACAAATTTTTAGCTCCTATGTTTGGTAAAGTGAAACTGACGCCAGGTTTGCAGTTGTTCCAAAGTAGCTGCAATATTGTAGCTCAAAAGACTTTTAGACAGAAAATGGTGTCGTCTTTGAAGCTACAATTGGTGCCTATTACTGCTAATGGAGCAAAGTAACGATTATGCAAACCATTATAAAACGTTTGTTTGCATTTTATCGTACTTGTTTGATATCGCTTACCTACTAGGCAATAAAACTGAACCACATAAAATATAAAATTCTCATCGAGGCATTTTTTTTTACATATGAAGGTCTTTCTGAAGGGAATTTATACGGCAAGTCCACAAATTGTGAATTTGACGTCTTGTGAGCGGTACGGTAGATATTAAGAATGGTAGTTATGTTTGTTTTGGACAAAAATAATATGTAAATGCATGTATACGCATAAAATAATTGGAAACCTACAAAAAGTATAGAAAACTGCCCGAGTGATTTTCGGAGGCAGTGCTTCAGTACAACACATAGGGACCAATTCGTACCCGGCCGAAATATATAGTAGGCCTGGTACGTATATTCGTTCTAGTTTCAAAGGTGATAACAACATATGCTAATAACATTTTAAAAACGATGCATGTATTCAAATCAAGATAAAATGATCTACAAAATTTTACTACATTATTAAAAACTCCATCGCTAACCTATTCAATGATTCTAGGGAATATATAATCACAGGTTGTGTAGCAAGTGAAAGTGAAAAATTATTTTACTTATGAAATTATTAGGTAATCACCTTTTGAACAACTTGGCTCATATAACGAAAACATTAATATCAAACAATTATAATGTGCATGACTTGTATATATCGGGAAGGTTTATATTCCAATCCAGTTGGGAAAATGATGAAAACAGAGATTTATTATTTTCTTATCTCCATATTTATACATAAGTTATGTAAGCGTTAATGTGGTGATTTTGGAATCTGTGGTGTATGTATATTCATTTTAATATTAGAACTATGTATTAGTGCTATCTCACTGAAGCATGTTGGCAAAGACACCGAACAGCACACACAACCAGTCAGGTTATACTGCCTTCGGAGAAACCAGTCGTCCCACTCTCTTTTTGCTGAGCGCTAAGCAGGGACAGAAACTACCATCTTTATTGACTATGATGTGTCTCGGCCATGGGACAAACTCAAATATTCTACACAGAGCGAGCGCACAACTGAATGCCTAAAGTGAGGCGGTGTTATGGGAGATGTTAAGAAGAAGGCGTCATTTGTGACGAGTGAAATAGACGAGACCTCAAAGTTGAGTATGGTTTAAATGTAAAATACACGAGAGAATAAAGATTGAGGAATGCAGATCATTTTTATTTAAAAAGGTCAAAACAAAACGAAATTAATCAAAGTATATTTCAATAAAACATGACAATACAAATATATACCATAGTAATGCTATCAGATATATGACTATAGTTGTTAAGATAATATATTTGCGGTCGTCAAGCTGAACAAAAATTATCCATACATGCAAATATTTCCAGTTTAACAAAAGAAAAAAAAAGAAGAAAAAACCAGTATGAGAGTAGAAATGATACTATAATTGAACATGATTGTTTGAAAAATAGAATAAATAAGAAAAGGAAAAAAAAAGGAAAAAAAATACCACAAGAAGTCGTAAGTAAGAAAAATAACGAAAACGTCGGTGTTTGAATTGAAGGTTGTACACAAATAAAACTGATCCCAGACTAGAATTGTAAACCAATGACTAATAGTTTATATATTTTAAAAATAAACCAATGAATTAAAAAGATATTCAGTAAATAATATCTCATTGTAAAATTATTTCTTATTAAAATAATTGACATTTTACCAAAAAAGAAGACTTTTTTTAAATATTTATTTTTACATTTTATAATTGAGCTAGAAACAGGTCACATGACCTGTTGAATATGGAATTTATTGCGCACTCATGTATGTACCGTATGTTCAAAAAGTTCCAAAATATACTAGCTAATGCTGGTATGTTTTGCAACTAATGTACCGTATGTTCAAAAAGTTCCAAAATATACTAGCTAATGCTGGTATGTTTTGCAACTAAAAAATAGTTTATTCGAATGAAATAAATTCCATAACCAGCAACTACTTATTGTGTAATATGTATTCCTATTCATTTTTCTTTCCTCTAAAAAATTTGCTCTTCTGTGATTGACGTGAAATTTTAAAATGGAGACATTTTTTGAAAAAGGTGATAGGCTTAACTACGTGATTAATGAAATTTTCAATTCTCATTTACTGCAAAATCTGTGATCTTATCTTCTTTAAAGTGGTCAACAAGGTAAATAATGGAATACTGTAGGCCAATTTTCTTTTGCTTGCGATTAACTTTCGCGCATTTCTCAATTCAAATATACTCGCGAAAGTTTATCTCCGTGAATTAATATCTCCAAAATTATAAATCCGCGAATGTTAATCTTCGCGCACTTGTTTTGAAATGGAAATCGCGAAATTTAGTAACCGCGAATGGAAGTTGGTTAACAGTTATCCAATATTTTATGAAATTTTGTCAAGTTTGTTTACAAGAAATACTTTTATCTTGATATGAAAATTTGTCATCAAACTGTGATCAGCATAATCACCATTTCAACAATTGGGAACTGTTACTATTTACTTTTCGATTTAGATCGAATATGATAACCATATATAAAGAATGAGTACAAAAAGGTCATTAACAGGATGCATAGAATACTGATTTTGAATCACCGCACGGTGATGTATTTCTTTTTTAATTTCCTTCATATTCCATCTTTTCAATCACTTTTTACACACTTCGAAAAACTGTCTCCTGTTTCAGCTGATAAAGTTGACATCGTTTTCCGTTGTTTGATCATAGTAGATAAATTAAAAAAAATATTTTAATGGAGTCTGTCAAAATTAATGAAAAATACATTGTGATGTATTTCATATTTTCAATCAAGCCATTTACTTTAGATTTGAACTCATTTACCCCTGATTTTGTTATAATGGAATGGTCTGGTTTTGATTTAGAAGAGTCCAAATGTGTCTTCAGTGTGAATAAGTTAATAACCTTCAGCTATACATATAAAAAAGGAAATGAGAAACACTGCAAACGTCAATGGCGGAAAATATTTTCTCTGAAAAAAAGTAAAATTCTGTAGAAATATTCTGAAAACTAAATTAAGAAAATATTAAAAAGAATGAAAATCTTCACTAAATGATAAAAAAGAAGCTCCGATATATTTTGGCATCAAATACAGCTAGACAGGAAATTGACAAAGAAAATAACGCACTTTAAAGCACTATTTCATACAGGAAGTTTATTTATTTATGATCTGTTGGTTTCAAGCGCATGGTCGCGAGAAATTGAATTTCGCTACATCCATGGTCAAATAAAGGAAGAGTGTCACTTTGGGCCCTCTGCCGGCCAAAACCGATAAGCATTATTCTATAATTTATAACTTTTTTTGATATATTATGGCAGCAGGGGAACTTTATTCTTGCTTAATTGACATTTTACAAAATTAGGTCACTTTGACCTATTTTATACACTAAATTATATTTTACAATTTGTTTAATTTCAAACATAAATATGCATTATAATTCATATTTAAAAAAAGATCATTTGGTTCAAGCAGACCTGGACAAAACAGAAAACTGACCCTTTGATTAACTCCCCATAACTCACAAGGGGCTCCAACCTGACCTTGATCATATCATATCATAATGACCCCCGGATATATGTAAACAAAAAATAATGCTTATCGTCCATGGACGCCTTTCAATTTATTACTGTAAGAAATTGACAAATTCGCGAACATTTCTCCTTGCAAACTATTGTCAAAGAGAATACCGCAAAACTTTATCCCCGCGAAATTAAGGAACTATACAGGTTTCATCTGTAAAGTATTCTTTATTTGCATATTACGGAGTTTTCTGTCCCTACGGTTAGGTATTGATTGTGGGCGTTATGTGTTTACGAGTGTTAACGTCATATATTTCGATGAAAATGGCGTAAATTGCGCACACGCAATAATGACGTTGCAATAGATACCCAACCGCAAGGGAGCTAACTATAATATGCAAAGACGGAAAAGTCCATGGAACTTGCTACAGTGTATCACTATAAGGGAGGGCACATACCATATTTCCCATGTGTTTCCCGAGCGCTATACCATTTGTTACATCAGAAGTTGCCTAGTGCGGGCTATATGTGAAAACTAAAACCAAATATCTGAAGATATGCAGGCTATGTATACATTGTAAGCTATTTCAAATTTAAAGAACACAGTATGTGAATAACGAGGTATTCTCTTCCCGTACCTGAGGATGGTTTAGATAAGTTAAATTTATTTACTTTTGAAATAGATTTACAAATGAATAATAGATTTTTGTTAACTTTCCACGAATTCCATGAACTGGAATATTTTCAAATATATTCATCTTATCATGATATATCCACATGCAAGCTACACATGATTTAATTTCGGCGGATAATCCGCGGGCAATCTACCAGTGCGGATTTTCCGGGATAAAGTTGACAAAACCATAGAAAATTCCCACGGGCTAAGCGTACCCCAGTGCGGAAAAATACACAAGGAATTACGACACACAGGGAAGATTATCATTTACACTTATAAATCTATATATATATATATATATCTGCAGCACAATCTCTCACTCGCAAGGATTCTTTTTCAGATTATACAAAGACACATCGCACACTTCTCACTTGTACATTAGCCAACATATATACGGTACTATCATAGCAGGGTTTAGTTTTACGTACTATATATATACAAAATATAATCATTCTTTAGCAACAATATGTCTCATTATAACAATAAACCCTTTTTATATTCCGTCTTTGTATATTACAGATTTAGCTCCCTTGCGGATATGTATTGTTACGTCATTATTTTGTGAGCTCAATTCACGTCGTTTTCTCGGAAAAGTATATGACGTCACAATCAATACCTCTACCCGCAAGTTCAGACAACTCTGTATTATACAAACACATGATACACAGTATAATAATTCAATATCACATTTAGAAATTCATGTATGACAATTATCATTTCTTCTTTGTAAAAATTAATATTGTGAATATAATGGCAACTATATTGAGGAGAATTCCTACAATGCTGACGACAATAGATCCACGTGCTTTTCTGGACGCCATGACGGCCCTCCCCGCCTCGCCGTCACGTCGCGCACCTAAAGACAAACACACAGCAAGAATGCCGAAAAATGGGTTAAAACACACCATAACAACTATCGCCATTTCAAGATGGCTGTTGCTTTGTTCGTTTCTCGTATTGGCATCGTTTCGTAATGGCGAAGTGTTTGAGGACAGAAAGTGGACTTTCGAGTCGTCTCGGTTGAATACATATTCTACACCTTGATGTGACGTTGAAGCTTCCGAATGTCTGGGGGCAGAATAACACAACATTTTAAAGTCCAGTCAGGTTTGGCCGAAACAAAAATGGAGAAATTGCCTCGCTGTTGATGTAAATTAATTGTTTTTCTCCAGCGATAAGTTCATATGAAGTGCACCCCATGATGTTTTCTTTAGGAAAACAATTTAGCCTCCCCTTCTCTCCTTTATTATTCGTATCTGTTCATTTATTTATGACCACTCTTGTTCCAAAAACATGAAGGTCTGTGACCGCAAACGAAAATGTCATTAATTTAGCGGTTAGCCGCACCGGGAAGCTCTATATAGATGCAAGACGAAGGAACGCATGCTCTAAGAAAAATGTATTAAGACCTTATTAGGTATCGCGCTCCCGGAATCTCTGTCATACAGAAAAGCAATCTGTCTTATCTAAATATACACCGGAGATTCCTTAAGCTGTTTGTTCTAATCATACGTTATACTCACATCGATTTTCAACAGCGATGATTGTGGGGTGAAATCCTAACCTGCACCGACGGTTTTATTCAGATCTGTCCACCAACAGACTTCCTCAGATCCCCGGGCTTACTGGAGACAGTCAGGCAGGTTAAATTAAGAATCCCGGAGACATCTTTAAGGTGTTAGACCGTAGCTGATGTCACTCGATGTTATTCATGTAACGCTTACGGAGTCTAAATGAATTCGTCTATTCTTGCACGTACGTTGTGTCTTGTTATAAGCTGACATGCACATACTTCATCTTCATGAAAATAAATTCATTTTGGGTTTATTTAATAAATGTATCACACGTTATGTCATGATTTCAGTCTTGATTATATGATTTTGAAGGATCCTTCTAAGTACTGTATTGATGCTATAGATATTTCTCGCTTAGTCACATCATTTCTTTAAGATTTAAAACAAAATCTCCCTCGAATCAATCGTTGACCGGTTATAATTTCAATGATTCCTTAATAGAATAATATTTTCTGGTTACAATTTTCGGTCATTTCTCGATTGAAGTCACATCACTTGTTTAAGATTTAAAAACAATTCTTCCGTGAATCAATCACTGCCGGGTAATAATGTCAATGATTCCGCAATAGTGATTACATTTTCTGATTATAATTCTTAATCATTCTTCGATCAAAGTCGCATCACTTGTTTGAAATTTTCAAAAAATTCCTCCAATCGATCATTTCCCGGTAACAATTTCAATCATTTCCATTCAATTGATGTGACAATATTTCCTGGTTATAATTTGTAATTGTTCCTCGACTGAAGTCAAATCACTTGTTTGATTATACTTTTAATAATTCTCCACTTTAAATGACGTGACCTTTTTGTACTTGTCCAGGCCCTGTAGACGTGCTGTTCATCACACAACCACTATCTCTGAAAATGCTGATTAGTAGCTGGCGGAAGGAGACCTAAACTTCATCACAAGTTTTTATTTCGTCAATGATCCACATATATCCAATATGTTGCTAAACCTGCGAAAATAAAATAAAATAAATACCGTTAATTAGCAGAGGTCTAACGGATAACTCATAATTGTTATATCTAAAGCGTCGTGACAGAACCACAGCCGCTCTATATGAACTTTCTTTCCAATTGTTCAACTACCGTATTTGACCCAATATGCGCCACGTCGCTATAAACACCCCTCCTCCCTTTTGAGGCACCAAATTCACTTACCTCGTCGAATTAAATGCAGACTCTTTAAATCTATAAAAGTTTTGTAGGTTTCTTTACAAGATTTCTTCTGATTGAGTCATGGCTTGTTTTGTGCAATACTTTCATGAAAGTCTCAATTCGTTCTATTTTAAAAGCGCCCCCTTTTCACGTATTATGTTGTATATGGTAATAATATTAAATCCCTGTAATTTGTCTTTCATATATACTGTAAAACAACTATAGTGTGCGTGTGATTTAATTTCGCAATTTGCAAAAACAATGTGCCACAAAAAAGAGTAGATACAAGTAAAATATATCTTCATAACTCTTAATCGCGAACCTTATTGTCATGCAACATTCCTGAAAAGTGGAAACTCACAAGTTTTCCTAATCAATGTTTAGCTTTGAGGAATACTTTCATCGCGAAGAACACTTTTGTTGCGTCTTTTTAAATGGATTTTAGAATTGCTGAGAATCAAAGCTATCACAATTATTTAATTGTAGACATTACATTGTCTGAGTAAAATCGTCGTAAGTTTCCCGTGAACTACCTTCTCACAACGATTGCTGGTGGGATTGTTAGTTAGCGAGCTTGTGAGGAAGGAGGGTAGGAAAGTAAGTGAGTCAATGAGTGACTGGTTGTGTAAGTGAGTGAGATGTTGAGTGACTAACTGAGTGAGTGCTTTGGTGTTTGATCGAGTGAATAGTCTAAAGTGCAGGTCGGTGTGGCGTGTACATAGCGTTAAAGGAGCATGATTCTTTGGTCCAGTTGGTAGCGCCGTAGTTTTTCACATCGGAAACCTGGGTTCGATTCCTGGTCGGCTCACTCGACAGCAATGTGCATTTGTATATGCAAAGACAGTAACATACTATGTATTTAAAAAGAAAACCTCAGCTGATCATCTGCTGTTAACTAGAAAACAAAAACAAAAACAACAAAAAAGAAGAAAAAACCACATCGTGTAGCCTGCATATTTTCCAAATTTGATTATAGTTTCTACAAGTAGCCTGTATCGGGTGATCATCCACATTAGACATATTCTGATATAAAGAAACCGTACAGCTTGCAGGCAATACGTAGGGGAAACGGTAAATGTACATAGCAACATTATTTCCTCTGACGACAAACAATATCGTTGCGTGTTTGATGTCTTGAGAAATTACTAGACAGACTAACTATTTGTCGCACCATTTATTACGTAAAAGCATCGTATACTCAAAACAATGCATCCGTATAAGTACTGTCTCCCCTCACATACATTTACCCATCAAAATACATCCGTAGGAGTTTCTCAAATTTAATAACCATGCACATAAACAATTTGAAACGAAGCAGTACGCTTTATCCTGCTTCAGCTTCACAATCAATAACGCGAAATTCAACTTGACATTCTAGGTATGTATTTTCTTTTTCTAAATGTCTTGATATCCCACGAGATTGCGTAACCATGGAAACTATCAGATATTAGATTTCTAAGTTATCAACTTTGAGTGGGAGTATACACCACATAACCCGCACGGCTAAGTGATTGAGCGGAATCGTCTGCTCGGCATGAGGATTAGCAAACACGACTAAAATAGCCAAAATTCTTATTTTGGTCCAGGAAACTAATATACGAAATGCAAATGCATTATATTTAATTAGACGTATTGACATTATAAGTGATAGGGTAATCGGAAATCTCCATTTGGAATAATCTACAAAAAATTATTTTGGATTATCAACATATTTGACAATCACATTTTGGGCCTAAATTTCAATTCTGATTATCGCAAAAATAGATTGACTGACCATATAGATTTTGTCTGTCATTCAAACTTGTTTGCAATGTAACATATCAATATTATTATGAATTCTCGACCACAAAACATTTGGCAAATTTGAAAATTTTATTACTGATTAACTCATACACAAATTGACTGACCCATATAAATTTTTATTGTTGACAATGTGACATCTCGGTATTCTTATGTTGAAACGAGTGGATCAGGTGTATGTCTCCATGGAAACAGCTTATATAAATTCCATATATACTAGGAGTGCTAATCTACGTCATTCGCTCTCGTAAAATGACAGTCATTTTTCACCTCTTTCGTAATTCTGCCATATTAATCACCTTTAGCAGTCTGCTGTGTTAAAAAGACAATAGGCACGGATTATGTACTAATATATAGATGACAAATGAATAATCTTTCATGTTACGTACAATAAATGGCTTTCACGTACTCGATTGCTGGAGTTCAGCAGACGTTCGCCATTTAACCAGTGTGAGTGACGTAGTTTGCTACATATGCGTACGCATTTATCATTTAAAACTGTGTGTTATTTTGGGATATTTCAAAGTTTTTTCGTGGGTAAACATATTTGTGGTTAAATTGACATTAAGATAAAAATATATTGTGATACTGTACAACATGGTGTATTGGAGGGTATTTATTTCGTGGATTGGAGATTTCATACTTTTTCGTGGGTAAAATATTTTTGGTTGATCTGTAGGACAGCAGTTATTGTATAAGAGAGCAACCAACTAAATAATTTTACATAGACCACAGTGTTAAACTTTGTTAAAGTTTTGTACTGTATTATTAAAACAAAGGAATATTAGTTAGCTATTGTGTTCTATAATTAAAGTCTAGGTTCTCATATAACACTAAATAGAAAAAAAAGTTCTGCTCAAACTCTAACCAGGGTAGCTTTATTGAAATCAGGCGTATTTTGCACTAAAAAATCCTGAAATTCTAATGCTTTTACCTATTCATTATCAAAATTGATATTTTGAACCTAAATCGCAATATGAATTTCCAAATTCATATCATGGTTATCTAGGAGTAATTGCCTGTCAGAAAACATTTTTACTTTTGAAATTCATAATTAGCCAGCCAATCAGCGGCCGGGTTAAAATTCTATCCTGGGCTCAATCTTGTATACACAGGGGCCATTTCGAAGGTCTTTTTTTTATTTAGTTGGTTGATCCCTATAACATGGTGTATTAGAAGGTATTGATTTCGTGGATAGGAGATTTCATGTGGTTGATCTGTGGGATAGTGATTATTGTATAACATGGTGTATTCGAGGGTATTTATTTCGTGGATTGGAGATTTCATACTTTTTCGTGGGTAAAATATCTGTGGTTAATCTGTAGGACAGTAATTATTGTATAACATGGTTCGAGGGTATTTATTTCGTGGATTGGAGGTTTTAAAGTTTTTTCGTTAACAGATATATTTGTGATTGGTATGCGATTCCAATGTAAAGCAAATGTGAACTTTTCAACAGCAACCACAAAAACATCGAACGTTTCTACAACACGGAATTCAATGTTAAACAACATATTTTGTATATGTTACCTTTACTTTTTTTTCAAACGTGTCTTGCTTTCTTTGTTTTTTTTATTCTGCACCCATCAAGGAGCCAACAACTTTGATATATTTATGTAATTAATGATTAAATTGATAACAACCAGAATGACTTCTGATTTCGATTTTTTATATAACAGATATCATATTTTGTATATGTTACTTTTTGTTTTTATGTTTTTAACGTGTCTTACTTTCTATGTTTTTTTTTTTATTCTGCATTCGTGAATGAGCCAACAACTTTGATTTATATACATATATATGATTTAATTGATAACAAACAAAATAACGTCTGATTTCGATTTTTTTCATATAAAAAACTCTATCTTAATTTTGCAATTGATCCATTGTCCTAATATTCCATTGTAAATGAAAACCAATTTTCAGCGATGACTTTTTTCCATTATTGTCGTGTGTTTATCGGAGTTCCCGCTGGTAGTACCGCGGAACAATGATGTCACATATATTCCCGTTGGGATAATGAATACAATACTAACTCCAATGAACGTTCATGCAATGAAACACAAATTAGGACATAACTACCAATTATCTCCCCAGCACCCAGAGAATACACTGGTACCTGTTGTTGTCTATGGTAGGGGAAATCCACAAGGGAAAATCACTTTACTTATACCTGTCTGGTGAAAAGTACATATGTACTGTTAACGAACGTAGTTTGGCCCAGTTGAAATTTACCTCACATTTTGATCATGTTCGTGCAATGATGGATTCACGTTTTCATAGTTTTAGCTACACAGTAAATGACATACATAATACATCGATATAGTACCAAAAAAGGTTGGTAAAGTACTATTTACGGTCAATTAATCCCACCTCCCGGTGATTGTGACGTCGTATTTTGACGTTATTTTGTAGCTTCACAATCACAGAATGTTGGGACTAATCGACGATGAATCGTACATTATCTACGTCATTTTTGTATCTCGAAACCCCGTATTCATCAATATTAGTTAAGTGCAACAGGGCACAATCGCTAAAATATGTCTGTTTACAATATGCTATTTTGGTCTATTACGTTTACGAATTAAATAAAAACGTTCATTATATTGAAACAATGATACCGTTAGAACATATTTATTAAAGGCATTAATGGACTTACAATACCAAACAAACATTTCTATGTGTATTATACAATGTGTAAAAAATCAATTGTATATTGATGGTTACATGGATGTTTTTATTTGGTACTTTAGGTACAGCCGTCCGCAGCAAAACATTCTTATTGGATGATGATTACTTTCTCGATCGATAAAGGGTATCTTGATATAGATAAATACGGTTTTATAAGCTTATGAAAGTAAATTACTTTATGAAAGTGAATTATTTATCATTATCATCAAACGAGTTAGCTTAATGTCAGAGCTTTAGGGGAGTAAGGTAATGATTTTTGGCTTGATATATCTAAATACCGATATTTTATATGTATAAGCTAGGTTATTACATTGATGACTATGACAATTAATGAATGTAAATACCCTGGTAAATATTATCTCATGACCGTCTTTCATTTTCTCTAAAAGGAAGATTCCCACCACTTTCGTAATGGGTTGAGAAACGTCAACGAATAACAGCCTTGTGAAAAATAAAAAGGAGAAAAGTCAAAAAAGGAAAAAAGGGTAAAAAGAAAAAAAAAAGGAAAAGAAAAAAGAAAAATCTAGGTTTTGGTGAAAAACTAGATAGCAAACTGCAGAAACTAACATTTCAAATTTCAGGACTGCTTTAGGTGGGACTGTGTGCCAGTAACACACTACTGAGCTGATTGTTTTGCGATTCGGTTCACTGTACCTGCAATAACATACTGTACAGTTGTTAATATACGTGGGACTTTAATTTCGCTAAATTCGCGGATTTACCCAAATCCACGAAATTTAATACCTCGCGCAATTGTCTAAAACGCATGGTTTTACATATCAAACTCGGTTACATAAATAACACTTTTAAAGGTTATAAAGAAGATACGCGAAAATACGTATCAGTGAATAGGTCCCTTTAGTAAATCGCGAAATTTTACACCCTCCATATTTGAAGTACTATATTCTGTCTCTACATATTACAGAGTTAGCTCCCTTGCGGGTAGGTGTAGATTGTTACTTCATTATTTTGTGAGTACAATTCATATAAAAAAGGAAATATTCATTCCCCCACCATGAGACCTCATTCAAGTGTTTTATAGGCACCACCCTAGAAAACGATTGCCTTCGGTGTTCAATCTCGAGCGACAAAATTTTTAGGCTTTGGGGATTCGATCTAGTATAAATGCTCCATAGAAAGTCGGCCTCGAGCAAGAGTTCCCTAGGCCGAGGGTCAAACATTTGAGTGCCCCTTCCATTATCCTCTAGGGTTCCAGGATTCCTGTGTTCCTATCAGTAACAACTCAACAATTGCATACAATCATTACGCAACAAATATTGATGACGTTACGTCATTGTTTAATAAATGTTCACGACCGTCCTTACAACGTTGTGTAAGGGAAACCAATTCTTATATGGATCTGTCAGAGAAGATTGAGGGTGAGAAGCACTGGTATTGCTGGCGCGCATGCGTTGAAAGTTTAAAAAAGATATTTATGTTGTTGTCTACATAAAAAATACGTGAATAATTACCTAGACAACAGTGCATTCCAATAGTTACGTCCATCTCTGGATTTTAAAAATATCTTTCTGCACTGTTATTTGTAATTATCGTTCACGAACGAATTTTGGAATTTATCGGAAATATTTGAGGACATAATTATCTTTAAAATAAATTAGCGAGATAATTTCCTCTGCTTGGAAACTTTTACAGATAATAATAAAAAACACCAATTTCATACTGTATAATGATATCATCGCATAGCAGCTCACTCGTTTGAAATATGATTATCGTCATAGATTGGTTTGGGAGACATAATGTATTTTGCTATCATATCTGGAAATTGCATACAGAGTACATCCTTGTATGTCATAACTCACTGTTGTTGACAATTAGGCTATGTGAAACGTGAGTATGATATAATTATTTATATATAATTTAATATTATATGAAACGAGCATTACCATTGGCTTAAAATTTATCATTGCATAAAGGAAAACGTGACGTTGTCATTTGTAACATCGCTTCTGATTGGATGATACAATGGCGTGATAATCTCAAAGAAAACAAAATTGAGAAGTAATCTATAGTAGATTAAATTTTAAGAATTAATTTGAATAAATTTGTTGTTATTGATCTATAACACAAACATCTGAGTGTACTTAAATCATAAATCGCTTTAGAGTACACTCAGATTTTGTGTTACATTTCTATAATATAAAAATCTATTAAAGCTGATCTTCAAAGATATCACGCCGCTGACGAATGGTGTTTTCCCTATGAAAACAGACGAATTGGGATTTTTCTTCAATTACAAAGTTAGTTACTTTACACGATTACTATCATTGAAAAGTTTGAGCTTTAACGTTGATATCAAAACATAATAAAAAATTTGTTGCCTCCCAAAAAATCCATGATACTATGCCCTATATGGAATGAAGAATTGATTGTGCATGCACCAAAACTAAAACAAATTATATTTTACGTAGCTTTGTGTTTATTAGACATATAAACATTATTAAACACTAATTGTTTTTCAAATGATGAGTATCGTTTATGCTCTGTCGGCGGTGGAGCATCTTTAAAGGACCTGTGTGGTAAGTGCAATGGTAATCTTGCTGACAATCTATATACTGTCATTTTACCGGCCCTTCTCTAATCCGGATACCTGTGTCTACCGGCGTATGACATTATCCTGTCATTGTGATCAGATCCTTTGTTATCTGGTCATACGAATCAATTACTTAACGATGCTCCACCGCCGACAGATCATAAACGATAGCCATCATTTTAACAATTATTGGTGTTTAATCGTGTATATATATGTCTTAATTAATACAAAAATTATATATAAAATGATTATTTTTTGCTTTTGACGCATCTGTAATCAGTAGAGCATTACATATAGAACATAGTGCTACGGAATTTTTTCGGGATGCAATTAAGTATTTTTTTGTACATTGAACATGAAGTAAAATTAGAAGTTAAAACTTTTCAATGATGGTAATGGTGTAAAGTAAGTAACTTTTGTAATTGAAGAAATATACGAATTCGTCTGCTCCTGTTTTTGATAGTGAAAAATAACATTAGTCAGCGGTGGAGCATCTTTAATGTCTTATACATAGATTAGCAAAGATTTTTTATTTTTGTTGAGATCGTGAAAATGGCAATATACACGATTTTTAACAGTTTTTATTTGCAAATAAATGTAAAAAATAGCTTTTGACACACATTTAAACTAATAATTCGTCGTCTCTCCTAAATAATAAAATAGCGTGAATATTCTTTAAAGATGCTCCGCCGCCGACAGAGCATTAACGATGCCCATCATTTGAACAATAACTGATGAATAATCGTGTTTAGATATGTCTAATTAACACAAAAATGCATATGAAATAATTCGTTTTACTTATGGTGCATGCACTATTAGTAATTAATTTGATATAGGACATAGTGCGACGGAATGTTTTCGAGATGCAATTAATTATTTTTAATATTTCTATCTTGAAGTAAAATTAGAAACTCAAACTTTTCAATGGTGGTAATAGTGTAAAGAAATTAACTTTTGTAACCGAAGAAAAATACTGAATTGTTTGCTCCTGTTTTGATAGTGAAAAAAATACAATTCATCAGTGGTGGAGCATCTTTAAAGCATGGCAACATGTTACGTTGCGGTATTTAAACCATTTGTTCGATTTCCTTCAACATCTAACATGATCATTATCCAGGAAAATCTCTCATCACATACACGATGATTCCCAACTCCAAACTGTGGGACAAATGACAATATAAATGGTTTGTATATGTAAATCCTGTAAAATGCGATGTCACGGTCACTGACGCTATACAAACAATGCACTGGCTCCCAAAGTAAACATTGCTACTTCGCTATCGCTTCCGCCCGTCCCAGCAGATGGCGCTGCAGTATTTACACAAGTTTTGTATAAATAAGGACAATATAAAGACCATAGCACGCGCTCACGTGCTACAGTACAGTACACCCAGACCCATGACATATTGGTATCTGATGGCCTTGCATATGGTTGATATGGCATGCACCCGGATGTTTCGAGCCATTCAATGAGTAATTCACTCGAACTGAATGCCCTTCCGTTAGTGATTTTATTTTCATGCAACGCTGTTATCAAAACATATGAAGAACAATTTATGTGTGTTAGCCTTGTGAAATGTTAGCAGCGCCATTAAACGATAGTCGATGGAGTCCGTTTCGGTTTATCAATGTCGACTAATTAGAGGGTTCTGAAAATGCATCCTGGTATAAACGATTGTTCTAAACTTCCTTGGTGAACTGGAAATTTCTCTAAAATATTTCTAAATAAAACACTTATCAATTCTTTTCATTTTTATGATGAAAACGTATCCCATTATAAACGATTATAAGAAATTTCGATTTCATGAATTGTTCATCTTTTTCGTCAAAATGTATCCTATTTTAACGATTTTTAAGAATCTCCACTTCGTGAACTTGAACTTTTACTGAAACATCTCTGAAAATACCATTTTTTATATTTCATGTCTGAATAAATCATTCATTAATAGTTTTCATATTTATCATGAACGGGAGGTTACTGAAGGACGAAGAAGCTATAACCTAAAGGTATTTTTTGAGGTACTTCATTTGGTATAGTGTTCGACGTAAAGTATCATTTATCAATATTTTATATCTTAATAGATCATTCATTAAAAGTCTTCATCTTTATCATGAAAGTGAGTTATTGAAAGACGTGGAAACTGAAGGTTTTTTTTGAGGTACTTCATTTGGTATAGTGTTCGACGTAAGCACAATCGAAAGTTTAATTCATGTTTACATCATAGAACACTTGTTAAATGTGCCTTAATTACCCAATCTTACAAAATAAGTCTTGTAATAACACTCCAGTACGATACTCACCGATAAGATCTGTGGCTTAAAACATTCCACGTTATCAAAGACTTTGCAAAGTCTGCAATATAATAGAAGATGAAAGTCACTTTTTCTTCAATTTTTAGATCAATCGAAACTTCCAATTTTTTTAATGGAGATCGGACGTGGATAAGTTAGCTATCGTACTAACGTCCGATAATTTAAAGTTTATACAACAGTCTTGTCTGTTCATAAAACAGTCCCTTGAACTGAGGAGAATGGGCATGCACCCAGTATAAACCTTATATTTGTACATGTTATTGTTTCTGTACTGTTGTTTATTAAGACCAATAAGAATTGTATTCCAGTGCATCGTAGAGCGTGATAATGTAATGTAATGGAACGGAATTACAAGTCTTATTTTAATTAGATTGAATATTTTTATACTCGCAAATCAAGAAGAGATTAAAATATATCATTTATCACCAAAAGTTATTTTGAAACATTTTGAAAATTGCAATGCTTACAATGCATCTAGGATTAATTTTTCAAAGTGAAATCAGAGCTAACATGATTTTTGACAGACTTGCCAAAAATCATGATATCTACGTCTACTTTGCAATGAAATGAGACCATGCTGTCAAACCAAGAAGCTAAATTGTGGTCTGCCATTTTATTTTACCTTGTTACAATGATGTTAGTCTTTATAAAATTACTTCTTTAGTTTATTTCATATTTGTCTGTCCTTTTGAATGATTTTCACAGTTTAATTCATTCAACTGATGCTTTTTATAGATTGCTGAAGTAAAAATAGCATCATGTCAACATTTCTGCCCAGCACAAACATAGACATATGAACTTTAACATTGAACACGATGCAGTTATCAATTTTTTTTTTAATTTTAAAGCCTGACTTCTCAAAACAGCGAAAAAAAAATCAAAAGACAGCAAAGGTAATTAGAAATTTATTTGGTAGGTTAGCGTGATTCTTTTTTCTTTCGTTGACGCGTACAGCCATGTAAATCTTGCACTGACTAGCCCCGTTGTGACTATTAGTACATTAACTGCGTCATAAAGCAATAAAAAACACATACATCTTACGTCAAAATAGAAATCCCATACACATATAACCTATGAACGTCACCAAAATGAGCTACATGATAACAAAGATTGAATTAAATATCCAAAAGAAGAATTTCTCAGAGAGGAACAGGCTGCCAGGGTATAATTTATGTGATAAAACATACCTGACAAATATGGCGAAATCCAATAAAGCAAATTAAAGATGCTCCACCGCCGACAGAGCAGAAACGATAATTATCATTTGGACACTTATTGATTTTTAATCGTGTATATAATGTATATACATTGTATATTAGCCTCGCTTTAAATTAGTGATATATTGTATTAATTTACTTTTCTATGTTACACTCATTTCTATTAGTTAAATCTTTGAGATTATTTTTCCATAGACCGAAAGAAGTGTACGTCAAGTATTATGACGTCATGTATACGGAACGTTTTCGCGGAATATTTCAAAGCGACACAATCATTGGCCAAGCTGATCTATTGGATAATATATCAATGCGCAATAACTTAATTTGATTTATTGTAAATGAAAGTAAAATCACTGAAATATATGCCTAATTTGTACCTGGACATTCTTTTTCATAGACACGAATGCGAGTCATAGACAAAAAACGGCCGGATATTCTTTTTCATATACGCTTGCTTTGCGTCTATGAAAAAGAATATCCATCCGGTTTTTTTTCTTTCTATGACTTCATAAACCCAAAAGATATTGAGAATAGTGCTTATTTCCGTATGTCACTTCTTAGTCGTAAATGAACATAACGAAGTGAAAAGTGTGTATGCATCAGGCCTAACCTTAGGTATTACTGTTGGCTCGTAGATAATTGCGTAGCTTGTAAATTTTGGCAACATATGCAAAGAATGTTTCAGGTAAACAAGCCCACAGGGATCAGTACATTTTGCTAACTTGCCATTATGTTTACTAGTGTTTATAGCATGATTGGACTTTACAAAAGCACGCACATCGAGTACTCTTTTTACCTGAATAAAATGGATGTAAATAATGGAGAACTTTTAGCAATTTTGGCAAGTTAGTCTAAACAGGAATAATTTTACACTGAGTCGAAAATTGTCGCTAAATTGTGCTAAACTGCCTAATTATTTTTTAACACATGGCACTGTGTTAAAAGTGTACTGATATTCTTTTCGAATACTGTGTACGAACATTTTATTAGCGGTACTACTATTTTAGCGTTCTCCGCGTCAGAAATTTTGCTCGAAAATAAGTTTACGCTGATTGTTTTATTCAATATGTCGTTCGCGAATTCATCTCTGCCCCTAACCTGTTCGAATATTTTTCCCGCTAAAGTATGATTACGCAAAATTATGTACGTTTACAACCAATCGGAAAAAATACAGATCCTTATTATCACAACGTTGTATAAGAGGATCTGACAACATCCCATTAGAGGTCAAGTTCAGGTGACCTCTGGAAATGGCCATTCAAATTGCCGCCTGCATAATCTTGAAAGTGAATTTCAGGGGACGAAATTGTTTGAAAAAGCTGTCGGAATTATTTTCGTGTACGTAGGCATCTCAAAGAGCACAACAAAGCTAATTTTATATGTATGTTGGGGCGAAATGGCGTTGTCAATTGATGTAGCAATGTGTAGAAAATGCATTTGATCTGAAGTACACGTGATATATGACCCCTTATGGGGTGTTGTCAGAATCCCTATTGAATGAAGTGGTTATTTAAGTATTGAACGTCTTTCAGTTGGCAGTCATAGCCAACATGAATGCCAACTGAACAGAGACAAATTCAACATGAAGCTATGAATGCCAATGAAAGACGTTCAATGATTATCTTTACATTTCTATGATGAAATACCAAGGGATTTTGCATATATAATGAAATAATCATTCGTTATCGTCAAGGATGGAACAGCCATTTAAACAGTCGTTTTCCGTGATCGCTGGCACGACAATTGTAATATCACTATAATAATAATGTCATAATAAGCGATTGAAGTTCATAGACTATATGAATGCCAACTGTGCTTGGTAAGGTTACATAGTGGGACTGCAGTGAAAATGTAACATATGGATATGTACTTCAAGCAAATTGGTTTACAACATCTAGCATTCCATCTTTTCTAGGTTCTGTGTTCGAACTCTCATCGGGCAGTTTCCAGGTATCGATCATCTGTAGACGAAGGTTTCCATGGATTTTGATAGGACGTAAAATGGAACTTATCAAATAAAATAATTGACAAGTAATCACAAACCAACAAAAAAGAAAAAAAAAATGTGATATTAAACGAGGAAATCACAATTGGTCTTTAACGGCAGATACTTAAATATATATATATCAAATAAACTAATTAAACTGAAAAACAAAACCAAAAAAACATATATTTCTGGTTAATATATAAAGGTAAATAAAATCATACTGAAACACTGGCTTTCGAAACAAGTGAGTTTAGTATCTACATCATGGAAAATAAGATTTTTTTATAACGCTATAACAATGCTTATCAAATACTACAAAACAACTTTAATAAAACTAACAATAACTGTCCACAAATATTAATGGCCGCAAAAATGAATAAATAAAGCACTTTTTATATCATATTTAAATATACTTCACGAAATAGGTTGACACTAATGCAAATGTGACAATATGCGCAATTTGTTTGTTTAAACCCTGCCTTGTCGCATAGCAACTAGAATCAAACACGCATTGCGTCATGTTCCCGAAGAACATGTGTTTAAAAAATTATAAAATCTATCTGTTGCAACAAAAATAAACAACATAACATAACTACCCCCTTTTGATACATTCAATTAGTTTGTCCTTGCGTCACGTCCTCGTACAAAGAACTGACAGGGAGATCCAAGCTCATGCTGATTGGACAGGGAATAGGATAGAGGTTTCTTATTACATCAAAACAATCAAAATTTTATTTGTTCAGTTGACGCATTTGTACTCTATTATTATTATAAGTCTGAGTTTATTTTGGTAGCAATATTATGAAGTTGTTATTGCAATGCATCCGTCTGATATCACGAAAAACAAAAGAGCGATTTGTGGACATCATATATAGTTTATTTATTTTATAATTTGTTATATATTGCATTCCGCAGACTTATGACC
This sequence comes from Argopecten irradians, assembly GCF_041381155.1. NCBI lineage: Eukaryota > Metazoa > Mollusca > Bivalvia > Pectinida > Pectinidae > Argopecten > Argopecten irradians. Next base: position 4,739,599 of record NC_091149.1, on the reverse strand, counting down.
AGAGTCTTGGGAGATACGTATACTAAAATAACTGCTATTTATAGAAAGAATATAATGTTTGTTGACATGGGAAGTTAAAGGAGCGGGTTGGTGTGGCTTGTACATAGTGTTAAATACAGTCTCTGTCACTCAGCGGATGGAGCATGCTTATTCTCAGTCGGTAGTGCCTTTGTCACTGTATTCTTGTAACCACTTTATGTATGCGTAAACAGTATCTTGTGTTTTCATCATTTTCAAGATATTCGTTTTTTCTGATAATCTTGCATTTATTGATATTTTTCGTGTAACATTTGAATTCACCTTCAGTATGCAAAATTACGCGAAAATGGATCTCGCGAAAATGCAACGATTTACAGCAATTAGATCGGAATTTGGAATGAGATTCACTACAAACCAAACAGTAGTTAATCACAACAGAAACACTAAGGCTTCTCTCCCAAAGGTTTTCATTAATGATCGCATTAATGATGTTAATCTTCCAAAAAAATGGCAATGAAGATGCCAATCTCGTTTTATTTTGCGTGTGGTTTTATTTATTTTGTTCTCAGGCAATATTTGAAGATCGTAGAAACAGTGATATACTTGCTTTTAATACAAAGAAAACGTTTCGTTATTTTCAATTCATATAATTTCTTTAAATTGATTTTTACTTTAATCTATAGGTGCCGTATATGGCTACTGTTCATCTACGCGCAGAAAATTAAACAACAAGGACACTTTTTTTTTAAATTTGATGTCTTTGATAATTAAATATTTTTTGATTACAGCACTTTTTTATCAGTGTCACCTCTGATCACATTAACAACATTAAAAAGACAAACTAGTATTTCATGTTACAAAGAAAAACGCAATGTTTTGAAATGGACCTTGAAATTTTCTGAAAATCATCAACCTGAACGAGTGAGCACACGACATAAGAGTCTGACATCACATGACGAGACCATGAATTCATATATTGAAAGCATGACGTCACATTACGATAATATGATGTCATATTACGAGAATATGACGTCACATTACAAGAATATGATATAACAACACGATACTATGACGTCATATCATGAGAACAAAAAGTTACAACACGATATCGTGACGTTATATCATAAGATTATGACGTCAGATGGCATTGGGTAGAGTATTTAATAGACGAACCGACTTGGTCTTTCATAATGTCCTTAGAGTTCCCAATTTTCAAGCATAATCAAAGATCAATATCTGCAATAGTCTAGGTTTGTGGACGTTTTCTGGCTTTACTATCGTTTTCCTGACACGAGCATATCGATCAATATCGATCGAGATTCTCTCCTAAACGACAATTGACGCCCATACAAACTAGTATAGTGAACGTTTTAGCATTTTGAATTTAAAATGTATGGGGGAAACACGCACATTCGAAATGGATTTGCACCATTTTAATTCGCATGTGAAAACATCATTGCACTGCCAGCTAGTTTTCTTAACTTACGTTTTGCGTTTTTGTTACATGTTTTTTTTAATTTAAAATAAAAGAAAAAATATAATGTCCTATTACGAATCAAATTTTATGCATTTTCTGTAACCGAATTTCACTAACATAGAATTGCTCTGATGGTAACTTCCGCGTGTAGTTTCCTACAGTAGGGACTGGCGGCTTAAGATTTATGACACCCCAATCGAACACGCGAAAGACAAATTTCGTACAGAAATCCAGTTGAATATAGACCCAGGATTGTAACATTTTTCACACAGCACTTGATTGATGACAGAAAGATTCAGAGTTTACCCCTACGCTATTTTCAGTTTAGACTACTGTAACTGAACTTACTGCGCACATTCACACCTTCATGTTATATAAGCATATATTTACTTAGTTTTGTGGGTTTTTAAAACAGATTCTTGTAAATGATGTTTATTGTGGGGCAGCGAATATGCTGACTCTTTTGCTAGTGCAAGATTGTCAGCATTTTCACTTTGTGGCGTAATTCTGACGAATCCTCACAAAAGGGAAAATAATTTGTAATGTTTTGTATTTTTTTTTATCTTTAATGTTCTCTATTTGAAAAGAGAACAGCTATGTTTATTGGAATGGTCATTTTTAGAGTCTCCAGTTACAATGTATGTGTTAATTGAATATGGAGTACTAATTATTATGATGTCATGACCATTCCATTATTTTGTATGTGTTAATTGATAACTTTCATGTGATTTTTACACATATAACATGGTTTAGTTTCAATAAACCGTCATATTATATAAGATGTTATCATCTTTATAACATGGCCATTTTCAATTCACACATTTGTGTGGAGCATGCATAAATGACGTTTATTTGGTATTGGTGTGTGTGTGTGTGTGGATGTGTGTGTGTGTGTGTGTGTATGTATATATGTAGTTTCCTCTCTCTACTTATCGTTGACTCACCCGTCGATAGTGCAGCTGGTATACCGATATCAAATAGATCAATTCCCATTAAAGACCCACTACCTTTCCGTAGCAAAATTTAAAGGTTTCTAAAAAACATTAAAAGGATCAGAAAATATATCGATACCTTAGCTGTTGTTTACACCAAACACATGCAAGATTTTTGTGTGTGTACTATGTGATAACAGTGGAGATTCATGTCGCTGTTATATCGTCTAGCGCAGTGATAGACGACTACCGTGCGGTATTTAGGACGACGGCGGGAAACATAAGACGACCATCGTTATGAAAATTAACATTTTATTTATTTGAATTGAATTGTTCAGAAGGCGATGATAAGTGTAGTATTAACGGAAAGTTAATAACTTTTGCGACTCTTTAAAATTATCGATTTCGTTGTGCAATCCCATTTTCAAAATAAAACGTCGCGTTTCGGAAAGGGCCTTTAAGATTACTGGGTCTGTTGCATGACATTTCAGCAAAGAACATAACACTAACTACGTACATACATGCAATGAAACGCAAATTATGAAATAACTTCCAATTATCAGTCAACCATAGAGTGCACTGCCGTATATGGTCAAGAAAACTCGCGTTTCATTGTGGGGACAACAAATCCAACAGACATCGCCCCTAGCCGGGGCGGAACCCCAACCTTAAGTGAAATGTCTGCAACTATTCACGCATGAATGCTTCTGACGATTCCTGTTACTGCATTAGCGATAATGGTTACCGTGAAAACGTATTAGGCCATGCACAAATATTTGTCTCCGGTAAACCTATTCATCCTTAAGAATATCTACCTACCAAATTGCATTTTGTTGTAATACCCCATGCATATATTTTTAATGAAACCTTCATGAGCAGGAAAGTTTTTTTTATTATTAAGCTTATTAGTCATATTAGAGAGCAATGGTTTGGAGGCTATACTGTAAAATAACTGGTTTTTGCGAACAATTATTTACATCATTTCAGCGGTGAGTAGAAATCGATCGCGAAAATAAATGTTCGCGAAATCAGTTTCAAGCAAAGATAGTTAGTTAAAGGCTCAATTCCTTTCCGATATAAAGAAATAATATTATTTTAATTACAATCATTACGTAAAAAAATGTCGATGACCTATGACGACGCTGCAACACCAAACGAATGCAAGCTTTCCTGTCTAATGTACGATAACAGTGGATATATTTCTTTCGCTATTTTGCTGTCTGGCGCAGTCATAGTCAACTAACGCACGGTAATTAGGACGACGGCGGGAAACATAATACGACCCGCGTTATGAAGATAGCATTAGGTTTATTTTGATTAAATTGTTCAGAATGCGTTGACAAGTGTAGTATTAACGGAACGCTAATAACTTTTGCGACTCTACAAACTTATCAATCTTGCTTTAAATTCCAATTTCAAAAAGTAAGAGCCCTTTCGGAAAGGTAGAGAGCCTTTAAAACATCATGCCACCGCGACGACACATAAGCCTACCAGTTTGGAGTCATTACAGATAAATTGGCTGTTATTTGGTATCTAGTAAGCACCAGAGGAAATTCCAGAGACAGTTTAACCTGCCTAGCGACCGCCTCTGTATAAAGACCACCTGTTTACTAAGGCCAATTTTCTAGGGTTCCAAATGACCATGAAGGCTATCTGACCATTTGGGGTGATGATAAAATAGTCTTATTAAGCAGGTGGTCTTTATACAGAGGTGGCAGTTAAAAGGTGTGACTGTAATAATTGAATATAACACAACAACTGTAGTCAGTGGGGCTGCAAATGAATTGGACTCGTTTTGTCGCAAAATCTACTAAAACAAGTACTAAATATTGGCGCATTTTCAACATCACATATTAAAAAAATCGATTATGGATACATTGGTATTCAGATATGTAAAAATACAAATAGAAAATGCTTGTCTCAATTGACAATTTAAATGCATTTAATTAATTTTGATAACGGCAATTATAGATTACGGAAACGTTTACTGTAAATTCCAATTTAGGTCTATCGACAAATCAATTTTGTCGAGTTAATTTCATCCTCGTTTGTAACCATTAAGACAGTTAACGCTGTTATTTAATGTTAGTTTAGACTGTGTACCGTCACCGTGACGACAATAATCACGATTTCATTAACTTAATAAAACTATTTAATTAGCATATCAAAGCCCTTAACTCATTCACCCCTGAAAACACTTTTGAATTCATCTGATTCAAGGTCTGGATCAGTTCATTGTAATGTTTCAGGGGTGAGTAAGTCAATAACGGTAACCCAGCTGATTTATAATACAATGCGGTAACACGACTCATCACAGTAATACATATAATCAGATATTCCAGTCAGACATTGAATTAGACGCTAACATTTAATGTGTGTTGATGGAGCGATCACAACCACTTTCGCGAGATTCAATTTTTGCGTAAATTGTCGAGTGATCGAACGCAATATCAAATGTTTCGCGAATAAATGCATAAACGTTATGAGTCCTAGATCGCGAATTTATGTATTCGCGGAAATTTTGAAATTAAGTATGGCGCAAAAATATTTTGTTCGCCAAGATAAACTGGTTTAGATAATATATATTGTTTTATGTCATCGTTTAGAAGTTGAAATGAACGACTGGTTGCAATTACATTTTATTCAAAACTGAAATTAACTTCAGAACGTCATTAATGGTCTGACGTCAGCATCATGAAATAGACTTGAGTGCAGAACTGTATGACGAAAAGCTTCATCATTTTGATGGACTAAGTCTAAACTGTAAATTTATGAAATTTAATGTGTTATTTCATTTATTCCTATTTTTTCTTCAAATTGCTTTTATAATCCATCTTGAGTTTGAATGACGATTTTGCAATTGTACTGAAATTTCTAATTTCAATATACGTAATTTATTCATAAACATTAATAAAATTTGATGTAAACGAAAACCAGACTAGTACAAATGTATCCTAATTCTCTCCGTAAAATATTTTTAAGGGCACAATGAATGTACACACCTCAACCGGAACTGATATTGCTTTTCATTACGTAACTGTAAGTCGAGTTTGATATTTTCATTGAATTCAAACATGTAATACCGTTGATACTTGATAGCAAAATTATTACTTCGTGGACACGTATAAATGAATTAATTAAATGGTCATTCCCATTACGTAAGTCGTCTCATGTTTTCTGGAGTTCGAATTACCGCGCAGTATCTAGTTGACTATCGCAACACAGAACGGCTAAACAGTGACATAGACCTTCCTCGTTAACATGAATGTCCACAAAGCATTTCTGTGGTGTTGTAACCTCATCCTAGGTCATGAATAAAGATATTCTGATTGTAATAATATTATATCAAAATTTTCTTAATTTTGGTTAATAAATAAACAAAAAACTTTATTCATTTTACATCGATTGCGAAACAAGTTATATAACTTATGCAAATCACTCTCTATGGCCCGGATGTACGCGCACGAGGGATATTAGTGTGGGAAGAAACCGGAGTGCCCGGAGAAAAAAACGTAATTAGCCTTTATTAAAAACGTAATTAGCCTTTATTAATCGGTCATGAGAACAGTTATTAAAACTAATTTAAAAACAAAATTTAAACATGAGGTAAAGTCTTATGACATTTTAAAAGATTATATAGACTATCGTTCTCCTTTTTGTTCATTTTAAGGAAGATATAATCAGGTTTGGCAGCAACTGGGAACTGAATTTATTTGATAAACTAATGATTAAGCTTAGTAACTGAGCCCGGTTACCATTGTAAATGTTTAACATTAGAGAAGCAAAATTGACTACCGTTATTTCCTGCGTATGGTCCGCGGTCTAGATGATTTTTTTATCAGAGATGTCTAATGCGGGCTATCTATGGAAACCTCTACTTATTTGAATAATTTGCCGGCTATACGCTGTAAGCTATTTCAAATACAAAAAGCTCAAATGAACCTCTTACTATGCTAAAGTATTTTCACATAAGCTGTATTTCTTGTGTCTAAAACCAGTTTCCAAACATGAAAAAATGCTATTGATAACTTTACATATCTTTGAATAATCCTATACCATTTCGAAATAAAATCACTTTAGCATATAGATTCAAGTACTATTATTAGTGCATTCTTTATTTTCAAGTATAACATCGACGTAGGCAATCTGCCGGTACAGGGTATCTGGAATTTTTATTATACGAAATCATAGAAAATACATGGTTTTGCTTTCCGCAGGCTATATCTGCGATGTAGGAAATACAATTGTGGGAATTGTGGTAGAAAAATAGGGTAGCAATCATAACTAAGTTGATAAAAAGTGTGCATGCATCAGGGCTAAATTGGGTATTACTGTTGATTTATTGAATAGCGTGTTAATAAAGAACTAGCAGACGATACATTTCAGATCTCATTATCACAATTGAGAGACGATTTGCTTTAATGGAAGAGTTTCTCTTCGTCGTGTCCTGAGATAAGATTATTAGTTCAGAGAATGTCAATTATTTCATATTTTTGTCATTTTCAATAATAATTATGGTTAATTGGGAAAATAATCAAGAAAATAAAGTTTAAAAACTGAGTTACCTACCTTCGTCAACCACTCCGAGTCTCCCTATTCGTCAGATGAGCATGTATTCCTAAGTTTAGTAGAACAACCTGTCTCCAATACTGTTACAATATGAGAGCGATTTCTTGTTGACAAACACATTCGAAATATGCATAAATGAATCAACTTCCGGTTGGTTGTCCTGGACACAAGATCTGCACGAACCAATTACGTGGCCATTACTTTAGTTCCAAAACACTTATCAAGGCAGTGTCATCTCTTTATAAAATTCATCTTCCATTGATCAATTCCGGAATTACATTCTGTCCGAGAGTCAAGCTGTATTTGTTGATTATATAGAGAATTATATTAAGCAAGTCTTCTCCAATTGTTGGGTTTCCACATAGCTTTAGATGTCTAATCACTGTAAGATTGCATCTCAGTTGATAACCATGGCAACCCTAACAAATCGGTCTCGGATTCTTTAGCTCTCTTTTAATGTCGTTCACCTAACCGCCAAATGTCTAGAGGACAATTATCGTCGGTGAACCGATGATCTTTCCAAGTGTACCTAGTCTCGCAACACAAATATTCTACTTTTGGGCATGCAGTCTATTATATTTCAAGGTAAAATACACAAGTCATTTTGATTTAGTGTTACATTTAACAAGCGGTTTTGGTTCCTGTGCCTTATGCCTAATACATATCAAGTACCGGAACCCGCTCTAAATTATTTGTTATTTTTAAACATATATCGTCGAATAATCCCGAAAATTTTGCTTTTTGGGGTTATAACAACCGTTTGTTTTCTGGTTGAATTAATCAAATTACAGTTCAGTGAATAATGATATTCAAAATAAATCTATTCGCATGTTTGCTTTTTGTACTCTCTAATCCAATTAGGGATTCGGGCCGAACTCATTTAAACAATTATGTTATGTTCTGTGTCTGGAATTGCAACAGCTTAGACAATGTCAGGCAATCCAAATAATTTTCATTAGCCAAATTAACCTGAGCCATGTAAAAACTAACACCGTATTCTACTTCCGTTAGAGAATCCAATCATTTTTGGCACATCACCGATATACCACATGTCAAACTGAGTCGGTGGGGTAGATTCTGTGTAAGGCGACGAAACAGTTTAATCTTAAATGTATCGGTGTAGAAATCCATGCAGGCGTTGAACACAAACGCTTCACAGATGAAGGTAATAGCGTTACACACTCAGCCTGCTGTCACGGCAGTTAGCCGTTGTTCATTTCGGTTTATCGACGGATTTGTCATTTCAATCTTCAGTAAACAAAGTATTCATGGGATTGTAATGCATGTGTCAAGCATTGATTCATTCTCGAACATCCAGATGTGTGTCAAACATGTCTACACATTGATTATAATGTCAACATAGCATCATGATGATATCACAAAACTGAAATTAATAAAATGAACAGTTGAATCACCTGTATACAGTACCGTAACAATATTTTCTTGCTCAGACACTACAAATATGACATGTATTATATCATAAATATCATTTCATCACAGATGTCAGTATGATCTGATACGAAACATTGAAATTGTGATCTTGGCGATGACACAGATGGCAGCTGACGATTGTCACTTCGGTATACTCAATGCGTTTATTGACATTTATTTCTCCGCTCGTGCTGCGCGCGTGTTATAAGCACTTTTCAGGCAGCAGACTTGTCCATTACTCTACCAACAACACAGTCGATGGACGTAGATACGGAGCGGTCAGTTTATCGTTTGGCCATCTCTCCTGTTTTCGCTTTAATCTGAAATGTTTATCTTCATCTGCCATCGCTCTCATGTCTGGATGTCGCTGTGTATTACGTTAGCTGAGGATTTAAGTGTTCAGAGTTTGTGTGGACATTTATTTTCGCTTCATTTGCCGGATTTCAAGAAATTTATTATTTGTTTTTTTTTTGAAATATGAAGCCAATGTAATATTGCTTAACAAAATAAAAAAAGCATATGCTCTTCATGCATATTGCTTATCAAATTAAAAATTCAATAAAATGTCATTTGTCTGTCTGCAATCGTTAAGTATTGATTTTTTTCCGTTGGAATTTTATTATCAAAACTTGCGCGAAAAATTGTCTTCATTAAAATATACTCCTGCATAAACCATGAAAAATGACAATCAAAATTTTAAAAGGAAGGTAGAGAGAATGTTGATTGCACAGTGTCGAATTCATTAAAACGTCGCACAAGTCTGCCTGAGCCTTGAACACGATACATAATTTACTGGTGATGACATACATTGTGGTCCACCGTTGTTTTCAGCAGCATGAGGTAATAAAAAATCTCGTATATCCAATCCGTCAGACCTAATGACATGACATTCTAGATTATAAACCAACATCGTGTTTTGACCAACATTAGATCGATATTCACACAGTTGACGGCGTCGGAAAGTAAGGTATCAACACTGTTCGAAACGTCCATCAAATTCCAGACAATTCATTGTGTAGGCTGGGTATCGTTTTTCTTCCGAATGGCGAAATCAATAAGTGAATTATCACATTTTTTATCTGTATATCCTAGAAAATGTTATAAAGTTACAGGCAAATCCATCTCAGTCAGGCCTTTCATTGAAAAATATTCACACGTTCAGCATAATTCATCATCTGTTAGTCATTTTACGCTTTCAGAAAGCTTAAAGGATAATTCCTGAATCGTCGGAACGCTCAATTGTTCTGCTTCATTTAACCCACAGATTCAAACAGTCGGGTGATCAGTCATTTAAACATCACGTGTTAACCAAGGATTGTGGTAGATTGCGCCAATCCAACCATTTGCATAATCTCCGAGTAAACGATGACGTCGTTGATATACCTCGATGCACTAATCACTAAAATGTCAGGACATTAAAACACGGTTGATCATATGGTAAAAAATACATTATATGAGGTATCCATGGTGATTAGATTTCATATATGGAAATAAACATCATGTTTTGACAATGGCTACTGTGGCCGTCTAGTCCCACTTGTGTCGAGTGATAAGGTACGCTTTGCAGACTACTGCAAGTCTTAATACATCGCCACACTGGATTACGTAGCTTTCACTTCATGGTCAGGACGAGAAGCGCGCCCTAGGTGAATCTTGTTCTCTCTATATTATAACCTTTCAATGACAAAATTTAATTCAGCAGAATAACGAATCAAGCCAAAACAAAGTTACTGTATAGTTGTTCATTTTTTTCGGTGAAAATCTTTCGCAATTTACTAACTTGTTTGTGGTGGATAAATTTTACGACTCATCTTTGTAGTCCCCTAAAGCGTCATTCACGTAACAGGATTTGATATACAAAACCTCGGCGTTTTAACAATTTTGCGAGGTTTTAAATTTCTTGAGTTGAGATTAAACAGCGAAGTTAGTGCAATTAAAATCCACATAAAAATTAGTTATTGTACAGTAAATATATATTTTAACAACACAAGAGAAAGATGAGCTGTAATACCGGTTTTTGAGGTTGTCATGGGAACATATTTAAAATAATCACGTGAGCACAGATAACGACCAATGGATGCCTGGTATATAAAAAATTCAACTCCTGCTTCAATATTCTTTGTGACATTTGAACACCAAATATTTTAATCGTTAATGCTGTTAAATGATATCTGAAGCTTCCGTTGGGAATACACTGTATGAATTTGGCTATGTTTATAAAGTCATTCCCTTGATATTGTCTGATATTTTCACGGATCACAAATTAAAATGAGAAAATGAATGTAAGACGTTTAACACCATGCGTAGCTCTATTAGGTCATATATTGACAAAATAATGTTCTTTATGTTTTTAGAATAGATTTATAATTGATCCTGAACTAATTGACCATTGTGCCATCTTGTTCAAAATGTAACTTGCGCTTAAAGTTATTTCCGCCGTAAGTTGTTACCCACTTCAATCAAGATGAGCTTTTTATATCTTATTCACCACCAAAAAATACTAATATTTTAGGAATTTCAAAACTAATAATTTTAATTTTACATGTGCAAATAAGAGCTGAAAAGGATTTTTGAAAGCACTGCCAAAAATCATTATTTCTACATCTACAGTGCAGAGAAATAAGTACATATAGTCACATTGACTCACCTAGACAAATCCTGGACACGGCACCATAAAACTTTCTCAGACAGATTTGTTCGAGTCTATATAAAATCATATACTTGAATTAATTATTTGTCTGTGAATAGTTTTATGGTGCGGTGTTCTGGACTCATGATTTTCTTGTGGGACTCACCTAAATTTTGAGAGACCCACTATATATCTTTGTATTGGGACCGATCAAAATTTGAAAATTAGTGTTCTGGAGTCGCCTTAAAAATCACGCATACATTGCCGAGTCAGACTATGAAGCCAAGTTGTGGTCTACGATTTCATTTCATATTTTCACAGTGTTATTAGGAATTATAGAGTGATTTCTGCGGTTGTGCTTCCCTCAAAACATACATAATTAAGCATAAACACAAGAATTTTAGAGTGCATAAATTCTGTGTTATAACTAATGTTTTAAAGGCTTCATCCACGTTTGTCTGCCGATTTGAATGATTTTCACAGCATAATTCATCACACCATATGGGTTTCAATGCATTAACCGTGCTGTTTTTTTCTTGGTCCCACTTTACACGAATATTGCTTAACTTTAAAGAATTCCTTAAGTTAAAATTCCACATAGGAAAATATTGCAGTTAAGTTTGTGAAACTGGGACCCAAACAAGTTTCCTAAAGTTCTATCGAAATTCAATGGAGGGATATTTCATCGAAATATTCCTCACTTTAATATGTTTTAGTTTCACCTTTTTATGCTTGCTGAATTCTTTTTGTTATTTTCTCTTTTTTACTAGGATATTAAGTAACAATTTCGATCAACAGTATTGCTGACGAGTTATAAAATGACAATGCTACTGAATGATACATCGACACGCGTAGCCAGTGATTTAAATTTAAAAAAAAAGAATATTAGAAAAGCTGTTTATTTTTACTTCGATTAGTATTAAAATATCTGTCACCCTCGATGCTCAGTGGTTACTATCACTGATGCGACATCCCCCCTGTACTATCCCATAGTAAAACTAGAGGCAGTTCATCTATATACCTGTTTCGTATTTTTATGGTATTTCATCGAGCAGAATGTTATTTTGTGTTGATTTACATAAATATTATTAAATATTATTAAATTAATTACTATAATTATGCTACCATTGGGTGACCTTTACGTCACTTCCGGTCGCACGACAACCGTTTCTCCCTATACCACGTGTACGACTATTGTAAATTTTCCTTTTCTGGCAATCTCTATTACCTAAACACTCTTACAAGACTGGGTTAGAAGATGGATATCGCTTAAACCCGCCAAAACGGACGATTGACGAGCGTTCTGTACTCCCTCCACGTGGCGATGTGACAAAATCAATAAGAAGTCAGATTAACGTTAATATCGCGAGCTGCCACGCCGCAAACCTGTCTTCTCACGGACTCGTCTAGTGAAGAGAAACGACTCCGGAGTACTCTCTCCGGAAATGATATTAATTTTAGCGCACATTTTTGGACCAATAGTGACCAGGAATCTGTCGAATTTACATTTATTTATCAATCACATCTTTGTTTAACTTAGCGATAGGTTGTCGATTTATGTAGCATTTAGAAAATCGAATCATAGACTGCACACTTTTATAGGTGTCTGTAAAAGTGTGCAAGATGTGTGGTATTATGAACGGCATCTACAACGATGCCAATAGTCTCTACTGGGTGAAAACCCTCTATCAATAAAATCCGTGCCTGATTAAATTTAAACAAATATTTCAATATGCTGTCTGCAATGTAAACAATAAAAGACACCATACTTCTGTTTTGTCTTCAAACTTGACGAATAAAAAGAAGAAAGGCTGGAAAACAACTGCATTTTAATACTAATATGTATAGATAGAAGTAACCACATAAACTGCTTCATTTCTAATAATATTGGGAATGTCACTTTTCGTGGCGTTTAAATTTCGCGTTTCCATGCCTAATTAACTTTTTGTGGCGTTTTAATTTCGCGTTTCCATGCCTAATCAACTTTTTGTGACGTTTTATTTGGCTTTTCCATGTCTAACTAACTTTTCGTGGCGTTTTAACTTCGCGTTTCCATGCCTAAGTAACTTTTCGTGGCATTTTACTTGGCGTTTCCATACCTAATTAACTTTTCGTTGCGTTTTAATTTCCCGTTTCCTAAGTAACTTTTCGTGGCGTTTTAATTTCGCGTTTCCATGCCTAACTAACTTTTCGTGGGTATTAATTTCGCGTTTCCGTTCCTAACTTTTTCGCGTTTTTATTTCGCAACTAAGAGTTATAAATATCTATTGTACAATTTTCTGACATTTTTGTCGCAATGAATTATTTTATTGACGTTTACTCACCCGCGAAATTCAATCGGATGCTGAAAATATTAAGTTTTCAGTATTTGTAGTTTCATTCTTGCCACTGACCAATAAAACAGTTTGATCACCACTGATGGAGTAGCTCATTGGTAAAACAGGTTGTTGTATTTTCCAAGCAGCATTTTAAGTCACAAAGTGTATTTTTAAAATGATTTAATTAATTATGACTTCAGCGAGTAAGCTTTATATGACACGCAGGTTCGATATCCAAAATAATTCATCGAAGTCCGTGCTTTTTTTGAAATTCTTAGGGAAAACCGCTTCAAACGGTCATGTTGTGAATGTAACCGAAACCATGATCAGTTTGCAGCTTCAGCTTCAGTTTATTATTTTTTTTGCTTTTGAGAGCCTTTAATACATTGTTTATGGTGACATAGAGTTATCTGCCTTTGTGGGTAGGTATTGATTGTGACGTCATGTGTTTGCGAGCGTATCGTCATACTTTTCGGCGAAAACGACGTGAATTGCGCTCACAAAATAATGACGTAACAATCGATACCTACCCGCAAGGGAGCTAACTCTGTAATATGCAAAGGCGGAAAACATGGACAACATCACATGTTCATTAACGAAATGACTTATATTTGTAATGACAATGACGCACATGTAAACTTTCTATCTAACACTATTTATGTCGACTAATGATGAACTGGCATTAGTATTTTTAAGACATTGATGCTAAACGGCTGAGGAGAATAAATAAATGTGTCCCGTCGACATTAGGTTGTGGATTTGTGATAATCCTTAGTAATCCATCACTGATAGCGTATCCACGATGTCGTGTAGATAGATTATCTCAAAGAAGTCTCTTGATTAGATGTCGTTGTTCCTGACGACGTTGTTGGCAGATAAAGCCACTAAGTCATTTATGTCTGGCAGAGCAGCTTTGTTGTAGTCAGGTGATATTGTGACGGTCCCAGATACTGTAAAAATGGATTTTTCATGAAATGTGATAGACTGGTTCCCTTTCCTTAGTTCTCTATTCTCAACCAGGCGGCGCTCTGTTCGATTTTTAAAACAAAAAGGTAAATCTTTATAATCGAATGTGTCTTGGTAAAATAAACAAGAGGCCCATGGGCCTTAACGATCATCTGACTATTGGCACAATACAACATAGTCGTTTAAAGATTTAAGCCTATTTGACCCCTGTGACCTTGAATGAATGTCAAGGTCATTCATTTGAACAAACTTGGTAGCCCTTCATCCCAGCATGTCAGAGGCCAAATATGAGTACCCTGGGCCTTGCGGTTCTTGAGAAGACGTCGTTCCAAATATTTAAGCCTATTTGACCCCTGTGGCCTTGAATGAAAGTCAAAGTCATTCATTTAAACAAAATTGGTAGCCCTTCATCCCAGCATGCAGCATGCCCAATATCAGATCTCTAGGCTCTTAGTTATTCACAAGAAGTTGTTTAAAGATTTTAGCCTATTTGACCTCTGTGACCTTGAATGAGGATCAAGGTCATTCATTTGAACAAACTACGTAGCCCTTCATTCCAGCATCTCGCGGACCCAATATCAGGTCTCTAGGTCCTTTGGTTATTCACAAGAAGTCGTTTAATGATTTAAGACCATTTGACCCCTTTGACCTTGAATGAAGGTCAAGGTAATTCATTTGAACAATTTGGTAGCCTTCATCCCAGCATGACGCAGGAACAATATGAGTACCCTGATAGTTTCGGTTCTTGAGTAGAAGTTGTTTAAAGATTTTAGCCTTTTTGACCCCTGTGGCCTTGAATGAAGATCTAGGACATTCATTTGAACAAACCTGGTAACTGTTTATCCCAGCATGCCGCAGCCCCAATATCAGGTCTTTAGGCCTCTTAGTTATTCACAAAATATCATTTAAAGAATTTAGCCTATTTGACCCCTGTGACCTTGAATGAAGATCAAAGTCGTTCATTTGAACAAACTACATAATGTAGGTAACCCTTCATCGCAGCATGTCACGGGCCCAATATCAGGTCTCTAGGTCCTTTGGTTATTCATAAGAAGTCGTTATATGATTTAAGCCTGTTTGATCCCTGTGACCTTGAATGGAGGTCAATGTCATTCATTTGAACAAACTAGGTAGCCCTTCATCCCAGCATCTCACGGGCCCAATATCAGGTCTCTAGGTCCTTTGGCTATTCACAAGAAGTCATTATATGATTTTAGCCTGTTTGATCCCTGTGACCTTGAATGGAGGTCAATGTCATTCATTTGAACAATTTGGTAGCCTTTCATCCCAGCATGCCGCAGGCCCAATATGAGTACCCTGGGCCTTTCAGTTCTTGAGAAGAAGTCGTTCTAGAAATTTTAGCCTTTTTGACCTCTGTTACCTTGAATGAAAATCAAGGACATTCATTTGAGCAAACTTGGTAGCTGTTTATCCCAGCATGCCACAGGCCCAATTTCATGTCTCTAGGCCTCTTAGTTATTCACAAGAAGTCGTTTAAAGATTTTAGCCATTTGACCCTTGTGACCTTGAAGGAAGGTCAAGGTCATTTATTTGAACAAATTGGGTAGCCCTTCATCCCAGCATGCCGCAGGCTCAATATGAGTACCCTGGGCCGTTTGGTTCATGAAAAAAAGTCATTTAAGATTTTAGCTTATTTGACCCCCATGGCCTTGAATGAAGGTGGAGGTCATTCATTTGAACAAACTTGGTAGCCCTTCATCCTAGCATGCCGCAATCGTTAAAATCGTCCTTTTGAAAAAGCGTTAGACTTCCCTTCTGTGACGTCATGTCACACGTTAGTGTGGTCGCTTTCCGGATCCAGGAAAATCTTCGTCGAAACCCTTAATTCCGTAGTACCCCAAATTTCGTGGCATTTCAGGTATCGCCGAATTATCGTATTCTAAAGCTATAATGGTGTTACATTTGCACCGGACGCAAACACATAAAAAGAGCCGGAAATGTGTTTCCATGTGTTTGAAAATGTTTTTTTTAGATGTCCCAAGCCCATTTCCGTCTGACGTATATTCTAACAAAATACGAAAATATGTCTTAAAAATCCAAAATTCATAAAGTTCAATTTGTGAGCTAACTCCTTTACGAAAAAAAAAGTTGAAAATTGATTCGGGAACCTATTAGAATATCACTATTTTTCGCGGACTTTTTACTCGAATAACGATATAGCTACATTACCATAAATCATCAATCTAAATTTTCATAACACATATATTTTGTATTAGTATTTTCTTTTATCTTTTATTGACATTAAAATCTACCGGATATGACCGTGCCACTGAATTTGAGGTATGCAGATGTTTCTTGATCTCAATCAAGGTGACATGTTATCCTCTGCTGTCACAAAAAAACAAAAAACAAAAAAACAAAAAAACACAAAAAAAACTGGAGCTATATGTTTGCATTTTTCAAGCTTTAATACATGTACAAATATAAAGACAATTATTTGACATTAGTAAAATAATTCAAACTTGGTTGCTAATTTCAAAAATGTTATAAAATGCTTACTACCACGGTATACGATTCGTTGTTCCTCCATATATATTTAAATTATTCAGCTATATTTGATTGCTGGTCAAGAAAGAGTACATTCATCTAATTAATCGGATCTCTTGACTTTAAAAGGACATCGCACTTGTCAGACCGGTTCCATTTTGGTAAGACATATGATATAGATTTTCAATACATCTCTAGGCTAGTCATTCTAATGTAAACTTAAATATTGAACCATGTACTTCGCGCTTTATTCTGATCTGCAAGAGTTTCTTCCCCGTAACTGAGGAAGATTCGTTTACACTCTGTTAATACTGTTAGTATTATATTTAATATGTCCATAATCATTTTCCTTCATACAAGATCTTAGTTTTAGATAACTCAATTCATTATCTCAAACACTATGAACATTTATGAAGATATGATATTGGTCAATTTATCAATTTCTCTATAGCAATTTTCCCCCAAACTATCTTGCAACAAGAGGGAGGCAACTTTTATACAAAATGTGTCATGAAGATAAGCAAAACTGGCACAGGGGATTACAATTCACTCTGACCCTATATTTAATTCAATTTATTATCGCGGCCACTTAGGTTCGCGTTGATAAACCGAAGGACGTTTTTGTGGAGACTTAATAACGCGGCCCCTTAGTTTCGCGTTGTTACACCGAAGATGATTTAGTGGACCTTATATCGCAGGCCACTTAGTTTCGTGTTACACGAAGACGTTTGGAACATATCCGCACTAAGTTCGCGTGATACACCGAATTGCGTTTTAGTGGAGACTTAATATCGCGCGTTTTAGTGGACCGCGGCACTTAGTTTCGCGTTTTTAAACCGAAGGGTGTTTTAGTGGAAACCTAATATTGCGGCAACTTAGGTTCGAGCTGATTCAACGAAGAGCGTTTTAGTGGAGACCAAATATCGCGGCAACTTAGTTTCGCGTTGATACATCGACATACGTTCGTGGAGACTTAATATCGCGATCTAGATTTCTGGGGTTCTATTTTATCCGTATTCTTATACATTCGCGGTAATTTTTTTCGAGATTTCTCATCGCCCCGAAAATCCACGAAATGTAGTCGTACAGAAAAACTGGTATATAGTATACTCTTCGTGTCTCCATATTTCAATGGAATAACATAACTCATATCTTCTCATAATTGTTACTGGTGGTCTCGTGCAAAACACTCATATCGCCTGAGGCTTTTATACCCATGCAATACAGCCTTTTGACGTCACAGCGTCAACAAAATTACTATTTTTTCGGTAAAATTTTGCATTTTTCGAATGGTAGACTGGTCTTAGGTTAAAGGAGGCAAACAACGGGATTTGCGTTGAAACTATCGCGCAATTTCCATGTACGGAGAATTGACTTGCAGTTAAGATTTTTCCGAACTTATTTCAAAATGGCGGAAGATCATCATAGCAAAATTGCAATAAAATGTCGACATGTGAAAAGAATACCCTTTCATACATGGATATGAAGGATAGGTATATTCTTTCCTCGAGATCAAGCCTGGGATTTAACAAGAATTTTATGACTCTCGGGTAGAATATCCCTATCCTTTATATCCACATTTAAAAGAGTCTTACAATATCTAAGCGTAATGTGATCAACATCGCAACAAACTGCCAAAAATGTAGGCGACTGAAAAGGGAAATTTAGTGTAAAATAATTTATTTTCAATTTAAATTCGTTCTGAAAATACGTTGGATACATTTATCAGTCTGTTGTTTTGAAATTCCGAAAATTTAGGTTAAAATATCAATTCAGAGCTTGGATATGTAAATACGGTAGAATTACGTGTTTTTTACAAAAAAATATGAGTGGCTTATTACAAAAAAACATGTTTTCGCCGCGTATCTTCTCATGAATGCTAAGTTGTCATTTGATACACTGATAACAAAAAATATTTGTATATATTCGACACTGTCTAGACAAGAATAAGCAAAACAAGGACATAGTCATTCAGATCCCCCGCCAATGGAGATATCAAAGCTGAAGTAAGTTTGATTGTGGAGACTTATGTGTATGAAAAAAACAACAGGAAAAAGGAAGTTGAGCTAAAGAAAGATGGAGTATAATTCAAGTAGAGCGGGGCTGCAATTGTTGAATCAGGTATACAGCCTTGACATTTATATTAGACCATATACACAAAGATGGGTGGAGTTTTGCAAAGTAACATTTACCATTTACCATGATATTTTCAGCAATGTTTCCATAGTAACGGAAAAAGTGCAAAAAATGAAAACCTAAAAATAGCAAAAGGTACTACTAGACCATAAAAAGAATGTGTCTATGAAGTTTCGTGGAAATTTCTCTGCTGGTTTTAGAGCTATGCTCCGGAAATGAACCTGCTACAAAAATATGATATTTTCAGCAATGTTTTTATGGTTACAGAAAAAAGCACAAAAAGTGAAAACCTAAAAATAGCAAAAGGCACTACTAGACCATAACAACTATGTGTCTATGAAGTTTCATGGAAATATCTCTGCTGGTTTTAGAGTTGTGCTCCGGAAACGATTCTTACACAAAAATCTGCCATTTCCAGCAATGTTTCCATGGTTACAGAAAAAAGTACAAAAAGTGAAAACCTTAAAATAGCAAAAGGCACTACTAGACCATAAGACCAATGTGTCTATGAAGTTTCGTGGAAATTTCTCTTCTGGTTTTAGAGTTATGCTCCGGAAACGAACCTGGTACAAAAATATGATATTTTCAGCAATGTTTCCATGGTTACGGAAAAAAATGCAAAAAAAGAAAACCTAAAAATAGCAAAAGGCACTACTAGACCATAAGACCAATGTGTGTATGAAGTTTCGTGGAAATATCTCTACTGGTTTTAGAGTTATGCTCCGGAAACCATTCGTACGGACGGACGGACGGACGGACGGAACCCATTTGTATATCCCCCGCCAACTTCGTTGGGCGGGGGATAACAAGGTTAGTACGAACAATTTCCACTAACAAAATGACTTCGTTTTAATATAGTTCATTATAAACATTTTACCAAGATAATATTGTACCCATTCAATGTCGGAGCAAATGACGGAATATATCATACACAATGTAAAATACAAAGTGGCGTGACAATATAACCAAATCAATTAAACATGCAATATTAGAGGGAAGTTTAAAGATGCTCCACCGCCGACAGAGCATAAATGATATTCATCATTTGAACAATAATTGGTGTTTAATCGTATATATATATATGTCTAATTAATACAAAAAATAATATAAAATAATTTGGTTTGCCTTTGGTGCGTGCGCAATCAGTACTTCATTCCATATAGGATATAGTGCCACGAATTTTTTTCGGGATGCAATTACTTATTTTTATATTTTTAACTTGAAGTAAAATAGAAGCTCAAGTAAAATAGAAGCTCAAACTTTTCGATTGTGGTAATGGTGTAAAGTAAGTAACTTTTGTAACTGAAGAAAAATACTAAATCGTCTGCTCCTGTTTTTGAAAGTGAAAAAAATACTGTTTGTCAGCGGTGGAGCATCTTTATACCATTTCCCCACTTTTAAGAGAACATTTTATTACTTCAAAGGAAGAAAGACTACATTTAACGAAACACACATTTTCATACAATAAACTATAGTCTAAAGTTTGCCATTTCATGGCTTAAACTATCAATTATTATAAAGCAAGGAATCCTAATAAGTGACGTTTTTACCTCTATATTTATATACAAATATCCTTGTAACATTTCTTGGCTAAAACCACAGGGGGCCAACTCAATGAAAATGGATGTTGTCATACATTTTTTTTTTGTATTTGGAGGATGGACTGATGAGTATATATGACAGTCATGTGATTTTTTTTAAAAAAATACGAGATTTGAAAAATTATTAAAAAATCAGGATATTTACTATAAAACAGAGAAAGGGACGACAGTCGCCATATTGGATTTTTTACCCCCACCTCGATTAAAGTTAATTTTTTCACAATAGTTTACCTTTTTTCCTAGAGTCATAGTCACGCATCAGTCCTCCGGTAATCCATAATCACACACATACCATTCAAAAGCATATAAACGATGTCTATATAGTCAAACGCAATATTTTAATCCAAAATTACCGGCGCTTTCTGACTTGTGACATCGAAAGCAACGTTCTAATGAAGAGCAATTAGAGTGACTTCCCCTGCAGTGTCATTCAATGGGTTTAGTCAGAGGTATTCCAATACGTTTTATATTCAAATTTTCCGCGAAAATAAACGTATCGGAATATCTCTGATTTTTTTCTCCTCAATGTTTTAAATAAAAGTGTCCGGGTAACATTTCATGGCTTAAACTATTAATTTCTATACAGTAATGTATCATAATAAATGACATTTTTACCTCAATGTTTACATACAAGTGTCCGGGTGACATTTCATGGCTAAAACTATTAAATGTTATAAAGTAAGGTATGGTAACGAGTGACGTTTGCACCTCTATGTTTTATATACAAGTGTCCGGGTAATATTTCATGGTTAAAACTATTAATTGTTATACAGTAAGGTATCCTAATAAGTGACGTGTGTGCCTCAATGTTATATATAAGTGTGTGGGTAACATTTCATGGCTAAAACTATTGATTGTTATACAGTAAAGTATCCTAATAAGTAACGGTTGAACTTCTATGTTTTATATACAAGTGTGTGGGTAATATTTCATGGCTAAAACTATTAATTGTTATACAGTAAAGTATCCTAATAAGTAACGGTTGAACGTCTATGTTTTATATACAAGTGTGTGGGTAACATTTCATGGCTAAAACTATTAATTGTTATACAGTAAGGTATCATAATAAGTAACGGTTGAACTTCTATATTTTATATACTTTTTATTAGTTAAACGTCCTGTTAACAGCCAGGGTCATTTAACGACGTGCCAGCCTAGTTGGTGGAGGAAAGCTGGAGTACCAGGAGAATAACCACCAAACAGTAGTCAGTACCTGACAACTGCCCCACTTGAGATTCGCGACCCAGAGGTGGGCGGCTTGTGGCAATATGTCTGGACATCTTAAAAACCCGGCCACCGCGGCTGTTTTATATATTAGTGTCCGGGTAATATTTCATGGCTAAAACTATTAATTCTTATACAGTAAAGTATCCTAATGAGTGATGTTTGTACCTCTGTGTTTTATATACAAGTGTCAAGGTAACATTTCACGGCTAAAACTATTAAATGTTATACAGTAAGGTATCCTTATAAGTGATGTTTGTACCTCTATGTTTTATAGACAAATATCCGGGTAATATTTCATGGCTAAAACTGTTAATTGTTATACAGTAAGGTATCCTTATGAATGACATTTTTACCTCAATGTTTTTTATACAAATAACCGGGTTACATGGCATGGCTAAACTACTAAATGTTATACAGTAAGGTATCCTAATAAGTAACGTTTATACCTCTGTTTTATATACAAGTGTCACCAAACAGGCATTCGGTTACTTTAACAGAATATTTACAGAAAACTTTGTTAACCTACTGAGTTTCTCTGTACAACAATGTCATACTTATTCCACTTAAGCAATTGACTGAAACCCTATTTGCATTATCGATCTAGACAATACATGAAACGCTTAAGACATTACAATCCAACTGTAGTGTTTATCATATATACAATTCCGCAATTTTATAGTTTCGAACGAAAACGTCAATGGTTATTTTATCAATTGATCAGTTTTGATTAAAGAAAAAGACTCACTTTTATATATTTACATTTTCACTGCAGCCCCACTACTGTACATCGCCTTACCGAGAACATTTGACATTCATCTGACTATATATACAGGTATATTGCAGTCCCACTATATAACTTTGCCAAACGCAGTTGACATTCATCAGTCTATGAACTGCCATCCGCTTATCATCACGTCATAATTATTGTGACGTCACTATCGTCATGAAAGCGATCACGGCAGATGTCTGTTCAAATGGCTATCCATCAACTTGATAGCGACAAATTCAATGTTAAGCGCTAGCACGCTTCCTGAAATTTCCCGTTGTCCGGTTGCTATTCATACTCCCATGATTGCCAATTGAATGCAGTTCAATGCTTAATTGCATGACGGACAATTAAGGCTTATACTGAGTGTTTTCAGATTAAATGACGTGCCTGCATCCTTTGTCTATCCACTATCCGCTGACGGAAGACGCAATGATCTCGCTGTAGAGCCTGTAAGAACAAACGGAGATTTACATACAAACTGTATGCCATGTCACGATAACAGAGTGACCAAATGATTAAGAGTTATCTGCCCTCGATTGTGACGTCATGTATTTCGAGTTTAACGTCGTACTTTTCAGAGAAAATGTTATGGGTTTCGTAGTCTCATACTGGCCAGACTCTCGCCGCTGAACGAGACCAGCTAAGCGAGAGTCTGGGGAATGAGAGACAAAACACATGTCACAATGATACTTACCTGTAAGAGAGGTAACTCATATGCAATGACACAATATCGAATTTCTAATGAACAGGACTATCTCATAAGCGTACTAGCAATTAATAAAAAAACGCCCGTTAATATTTTAGTGTATGGTTCGCAGTAGCCGGGTTGTGAAGACGTCCTGACATATTACCAGAAACCCTCCTCCTCAGGGTCCCGAGTTCGAATCCTTAAATGACCCTGGCTGATAATAGAACATTAAAATAATCAAACCAAATTTTAAAATATATCTGATAACTTTCTGGCTTTGATAGCTTCGATACTTACCTTCAGACTAAAAGCCAGGTAATTCAGTCTCGTATTTCTGTTCTAACATTTCATACTCATGTTCATCCCCTTCAAAATAGTACAACATTTCATGAGTCCAATGTTAAGAATGTTACACTTAATGATATACTGATATAAGGTTCATCTGATGAGCAAATCCAGTAACATTTAACTATCTTAAAAATCGCTTGATTTCGTAATATTAAAATGAAGGACTGTATTAAAGCGTATTTATTTTAAAGCTTTTCGCGTTGTTTTGAAGCGCTAATTCATGTACTGCGGTATGTTTTCCGAAGTATTATTTCCAGTATTGAATTACAAAATTGTATCCGCGGTAATAAATCACAATTTACAGTTTACCGCATTTGCGCCAAAATTTGACTTCGCTAAAATTAGTACACCTACAGTATCTTCATCACGTGTTAATACATATTGAAATTTACTTTATATCTGTCAGATTGTCTATAAATCGGTACATAGGCATAATGTCTTCAGGTAAATTTCAGGAAAATTCAAGTCAACTTCGTGTAAATTCAGGTCAACTTCGTGTAAATTCAGGTCAATTACATGTAAATTCAGGTCAATTTCAGGTAAATTCAAGTCAATTTCAGGTGAAATATTCCAGGTCAAATTTACCTGCAATGAGCAAAACAGTAATTTCAGGTTAAACCCACACTAATTTCAGGTTAAACCCTTGACCTGAAATTGACCTGAAATTGACCTGAATTTCACATGAAGAATTTTTCATGTCAATGTCGGGTTAAAATTGACCAGAAATTGACCTGAATTCGGGTGAAGAATTTGACCTGAGTTCACATGTAGTCAATTTCACCTGAAACTGACCTGTAATTGAAGGTTAATATGAAGACATTGACCTGAAATTGACCTAAAGTTTTCTTCATGTGAAATTGACATCAATATCAGGTCAATATCAGGTCAATTTGACATGAAAATATATTACCTGTGTAGTGGCTTATATAATTTGCAATTCATGAGGGCTAAATGTGCGTTTTAAGATAATTACACACCTATAGTTAATTTTATGCTTTAGACAAACAATCTATGGCATCAAATTAACTAGTATCTATGGCATGTATGCTCATATTAAAACTTAAACGAGAATAATTTTTTGTCTTACAAATATGAATGGCGGCTATAAATTGTACCATAAATATAATTGTAGTTCATTAAAATGTGTGAAGAAATTAATTTTTTCAATTCATTCTTCTTACTACATTGTATGAATGTATCTCTACATATCATTTGAAAAGATATTTGCACACTTGAAAAACATAAAATAATTTTTATTGTATAATTTATGTATTAGGTACTGTATAATTCTAAATAAATTATTATATTATTATTATCAATCGTAATAACTAAAAAAAAGGAATCCTACAATGAATTATTTCAAATCGTTGGAAATTTAGATATATCCGTTATAAATCAAGAAATGAGACGACCATTTTGAGTTGTCTACCTTTGTACGATCATTTTCATTTTCCACAAACACACTAGTTGTCTTTATTGATCATGGGAAATAGGTTATAATCTTTGAGTCTATTCAAAATATCAAACAGGTCAAAGTAAAAATTATCAAGTATTTACCCTGTTCTCAAAATTATTTCAAACATAAAGTCTATTTGTATTTGTCAAGAACGAAAATTACTATAACTGTAACTTACCTGTATTTTCAGCAATATTGGATTCGTATCCACTTACGTAATTCGACACCACTTTTAAAACTTCCGTTTCTTCTTCAATGAATTCATCAGTATCATCTGGGTTTTATACAAGGAAAATATTAGACAGGAAGTTTCTCAAATTGGAAGTTTCTTAAATTGGAAGCATTGTGCACTTGAACGCTTGAAATAAGTGCAAGGTCTTCTAGCAAACTATAGCTACCAATACAAAATTGAAACGAAACACTTCTAAGGTAAAAAATACAAGAAAATATAAGTTAACCCACTAGCTTAAACTTTCTAGCCTGCACAATGACAGCTCAAGTGTTCAGGGCCAGTTTGGATTTATACGGAGGAGTGTGGTTAAAAGTCACCATGGATATGATGCATTACATTGCCGACCTGTTCAAACGCTCATGTGATTCAGATAAACGTTTTGCGAATTACATTATGCGTAAGTCAGTACCCCGCAGCAGATATCATTCAAGTTAAAAAACGTTGCACTGATTTGGGAGAGAAATCAATTCATGCTACGAAAACATTATCACATACTGATAATTTTATGTCAGTGCATTTCTAAAATTTTGAGGTACTTGAAAAAAACATTGATGTTTTGGAACTAGTATTTTGACTGATGAAACAGTATCTATAACTTCATTTCAGTATAATTGTTTTCAAGACCTTAGTATTAGATTTCATTCAAAAATAAAATTAGTTATATTCACTTCTATCAGTATACGCACGTGCATTTATATACTCATCCGGGTTTTCAGCTATACTTATCTCATGTTCTGCTTGGCTACCCGAACACACCGCCAGATCTTCAATTTCCTCGTCTTCGGATGCGTGAACATGGACGTTATCTATAGATAAAAGCATCATGTTTGTCTTGATGATCTTGAAACATCAAAGTTTCCATCTCACATGAGGTTACTTCACCAAGTTTCCTTGTGTAATATGTGTTAACACTGAAGAATCATGTCGCTGTTTTGTCGTCTGTCGCAGTGATAAAAATCTAACGCGCGGTGATTAGGACGACGATGGAAAACAGAAAACGACCCGCATTATGGGGATGTGAATGTACATACCTATGTTCTGGTCATTCTCCATGTTCCAAAGATCTGATTCATCGTCAACCGACGCATATATATGGACCGTTTCTTCAACATGATAAAAACATATATTTGAATATATGATGTATTTGCATCAAGTTTGTCTTTGTATATGGATGGAAAACAAATTATACTGACCATATTCTGTTAAAGTGGAAATTTACGTGAGGGGGATTTACGCTAATGATGCGAAGGTCACTTGATCGCGTTAAAAGTCTAAAAGTGCATCCATCGCGAAAATAACAACATCGCAAAACTGTAATGCATGCAAGAGAAGAAAAAAAAGCACTCGCGAAATATCCATGTTTACAATAATTAGAATGTTTTCATTGTTATAAGCGATACATTTATGGCATCTTCATCTAGATAGCCAGATGGATGTAGCCTTTACACATTCAAAGCTATTCCGTCTTTGCATATTACAGAGTTATCTCCCTTGCGGGTAGGTATCGATTGTTACGTCATTATTTTCTGAGCACAATTCACGTCGTATTGTCCGAAACTTATGACGTTACGCTCGGAAATACTTATGACGTTACGCTCGGAAATACATACGTCATTATGACGTTACGCTCGGAAATACATACGTCATTATGACGTTACGCTCGCAAACACATACGTCATTATCAATATCTAACCGCAAGGGCAGATAACTCTGTACTATGCCAATGCAGAATACAGTTGTTTACATTTTTACTTTTTTGTTAGGAAGATGCGAAACTAACCTGAAATCATGACCCACATTAACTGATCGAAACATAAACTAAATTGTGTATCTTAAACCACTAGTTTATCAGAACTTCGCTAACCATGAAAAGTTTCTTCTTGGAATCCTTGGGAATTGTTCATTACTTGTACTTCATGATTCACGCCAGTGTCATCATAGACTTGCTCATGTTCTAGAAAAAAAATCAAACCATAAAATATTCACAACAAGATACGATAGTATAACAGATAATTTTAGTGGGGTTGATATTTTTGTGGTTTCGTTGTACATTGGTATGATCTTGAAAATTAGATCCGTGAAAAATTGAGAAATGAATGAATTACTCTTACAACGAAATCGCGAAATGTTTAAACCGATAAAATATAATTAACATACCGGGAATATGATATCAAAATTACATTTATCCTGCAACTGTCATACATACTGACCGATAACTACCGCCGGGTAAACTTTATCCGCCAATATGAAATTCTTTATCCGTCAATATGAAATGTTTTATCCGCTAATCACGATCGCACGATCACGTGAATTTGTTCCACATCTGACGGAACTTTATCATACTTGACCCGGAACTTTAACATTCCATTGAATGAAGCGTCATTCACTCCAACCAAGACTTAACGTCATATTTATTTTTACGATATCCAAACCCCCGAATGGCGGTGTAGTTTTTTTTCTTTGCTCATGGTAAAGGCATGTATTGAAAATAATTTTTTGATGTGTAAGAAATGTTCTTTGAGTATTTCCATGATGTTTTAGTGATATTACACTTATAATAACTGGGACTGTTTGCGAAAGCGCTTACCCCGTCTTTGCATATTACAGAGTTATGCTAGGTTTACACTATGTTCCCGGCGGCCACGGCAGTCCCGTTTCGGGCCACCGTGGACAAAACGTGGTGACCGCGAGACAACTTGAGACAACGCAGAAGGACGTGATAGACAAACGTGAGCGGTCGTGATTACCGTGGATGCCGTGCCAGATTTTTAAACTGTCAAAAAATTTGCCACGGCAGTCACGGTACAGATGGTAAACGCCACAGGACGTCATAAAACGGGATTGACGTAACAAAACGTAACAATGCGTGCGAGGCCGTAACAAAACTTCCAGACGGTCCGTGGTGGAACGGGCAGCAAGCACGTTTCCCGGAATCTAACGGTGATTTCAAGTTTTGTGACGTTCTGTTGCGTTTTTTCCACGTTTTATCACGGTTGATGCAGATTGGCTGCACGTTTTGTGCCGTTTTGTCAAGGTTTGTCAAGGTTTTGACGGCAAGCTAAGGTGGATGATAACCGTTTCGATACGTTCTGTCAAGGCACATCACGGCTTGTAGCGATTGAAAGCCCGACGTGATACGGCATGTTACGTCTTATTACGGTCTTACGTTGCAACCAATATCTGATGAAGTATCATTGCCTGGCCTGGTACATATTTGCTACTTCATGGATTATTTGTATTATTAAACAGAAATAGTCATTATCAAACACATTAAAACCATCAAATTATACAAAAGCTATTATTGCAAAAGACAGATTAAGTGATTAACCATTACAGAAAAAAATGGCGTAAAAACACTTGGCTATAATATTTATATATTCATACCAAATATAATTTGTAATTAAAATGTGTTTGAAATGACATTTTCGGCAATAAATATTGTTTCATTTGCTTCAAAAAAATCCCGGTATCAGACTTTCATCCCTAGTAAGCCTTGGCGGACCGTGAAAAACGTATCGGAGCTTGATCAAAACGTGTAAAACGTAGCAGACCTCATCAGATCGTAACAGGCCTAGTGAGAACGTAGTGGTATCCTTGATAGACCGTGCTAAAGCCGTAGTGTACCTTTAACCTCCCGGAACAGCACTTTCCCGTATATCTACGGTCCATGACGTAATCCGTAAAAGACCGTGGCAAAACTTCACAAGACCTAGCTCAACTTGAATACAGAGACAAAAATAGCCAAAATTCCACGGCGCACCACGTTTCGGGCAAACGGGGCTACCGTGATCGCCGGGAACATAGTGTAAACCTAGCATTATCTGCCCTTGTGGGTAGGTATTAATTGTCACGTCATTACTTTGTGAGCGCAATTCACGTCCTTTTATCCGAAAAAAAATCATAATGCTCGCAAACACATGACATCACAATCAATACCTACTTGCTAGGACAAGTGACTCTGTAATATACAAATACTGAATAAAGGAGTGTATTCTCATTCGGTTTAATGAATGAATCTTTTCCTGCACATCAAAGAAGCGTCTCGCTTCGAGCGAAACCTGAATTTTGAATGACATTTATAAGGAAATGGTTGCAGGATAAACATAATACATGGTTAGTATTTTACAATACAAGGAATTTTTTGGTGCTCGTCATGTCGGCTTTACAAAATCTCTTACAATACCAGTACGATCATCGAACAATCCTACTCAGAACTAATCTGACAGACCTTGAACAGGGTTATCCCATGGTTGCTAAGGAAAAGATAACTCTGTCTTTTACCGGTGTAGGGAAAAGACAACTCATACGCGCTAGACGATGACGTGACGTCATCAACACATGCGGTGTCTATTGTCGGCGACGTCGTTAATTTTGACGCATTGCGACGTTTCTATGATGGGGGCGCTTTGGAAATGTTTCTAAAAACTGTATTTTCACAATGTTTCGTGAAAGTATGGGGAAAAAACAACTTGGGTCTGTCAAGTGGACAGGGATATCTCAAACCTCGTGAAAGATGTTGGTCGCCAACCCCCGGCAAGCTCGAGTTGACCAGCCAAAATCTTTCTCTCGGGTTGAGATATCTGTCCACTTGACAGACCCATGTAAGATTCTTTAAGTCAATGAATATCCAAGTTGGTTAACATTATCATTATGAGATTGATCAAGTATACCCCCTCAGGGATGATGTTTTGGCAACATAGGGGTGAAAATAGAATAAAGGAATGCTAGTATAGGAATCACCTTTCAAGATTGGCGATCGCTACCGACAATCTGTGTGGCTTAAGCAAGGGAGGTAATTGAGACGGAAACTAGTCTAAATATTTACTATAATTGTAAGTGCGTATATTTACCTCTTGATTTCTTTACCATTCTATTAATCAGGGGAGCGATGATGATGAGAGCAATGATAAGGAAAATAACTAAAGTTGCCAGTGTTATGTTAGTCCAACCGGAACTTGAACTTGTTCGGGTACCTAAAGAAGACATGAACAATGTAAACACTTTGAATATGGTAATTGGGTAATTATATAAGAAGACAAAGTATATTTAAGGATTAACTTGAATAGATTTTTTATGTTATGGAGATATAACACAAAATCTGAGTTCTAAATAAACCGAAGACTCTTTTGTCTATGAAATTATTACGCCGTCATCTCAGCCAATCAGAAGCGACGTTAAAACGGCGACGCCATTTTTTCCTTTATGGGCTGATAAAGTAAATTTTTAAGCCAATGGAAATGCTCGTAACAAGCAACATTGAATTATTAGAGTACAATGAAAAAAGAAAGATTCGAGATTGAGACTGAGAATCTTGGTAAAGTGTCACATTTACCTATTTCACTTCTACAGTGTTACGCTGATCACGGACAATTTATTATGTCACATATTATGCCTTGTGTCTCTATGGTATAATCGTAAAATCTGACTTAATGTTTCCTTTTCTTCCCAACATCTCCATTGACACCTCGTCACTTTAAGCAATGAGTTAGCTAGTGCTCGCACATGTGAGGAAGGCTCTGGGTCCTTTTCCCAGGCCAAGACACGCCATAGTCTTTAAAAATGCCCCTGCTTAGCGTTATCAGTATAATGTAAACAGGTGGGATGTGCTTGTTCTGTGTCTATGGTGGCATGCTTCAGTGAGATAGATATATATATTTATAAATATATCTATAAATAGGGCAAGACATCCACTATCACAATGAGACACAACACGAGCATACTGTAGTCTCCCTAAAAATGCACGCAACCCGCACACGAAACTCGCCGACTTTAAATGAACCTGACAGACAGGTAACTGGACGTTGATCTACCAACAATATATATTCTAAGAAACATCATAGGTTAATGTGTTTCAGTCAGCCAAAACCATTTGAAACAGGACGTTATGAAACTCTGTTTTGTCTTATTTTCAACGAAAAGGAAATTTTGATGAACAACTAGAATGAATCCGTTAAAGGAACGCAGATAAATATTGGAGATATGAGTTACTTTAATCACAGGATCACATGTAAACAAATGTTGTTGTTTAAAATTACGTAGACGTATATGGGGCCCTAAGTTGCGGTGATGTTTTCTGTTCTTTAATTAATGATGTAAGTCTGCTTTTTTTTTTTAAAATATGTCACCCCCACATGAAAACTCCCACATGACCAACAACGTGTCAGTATAATAGTCTGAAATCGCAGTCATTGCTTACCTAAAGTGCTAGTACTTATATCGGAGTGTTTTCCGAAGCCAAATGTGTTCGACACATTCAGACGTATCCAGTAGTCTGTTGAGGTTATGAGATTTCTCAGAGTGTATTTCATCACCCGTCCCTTACCAGCGTCGGAAATATTCAATTTAAACGGCTGCCATTGATGTGTTCCAACAGTCGAGACATATATGTGGAAATATTGACGGTGTCCGCCATTAAAGCGCGATGTCCACTCAACTGTGATCTCATCGTAGGTCCGATTTTCAACACGAAAGCCACTAGGAATGTCAGGAACACCTCATAGAAAAATTTCGTGTATTAATTGTTTTTGGAAACTTTTTAATATAATGTTGTATAAAGGCATAAAGGCTAATTAAAACACAACTGGGATATGCCTTTTAGATGAAGATGAAAACTACAATGAAAAATAGAACTGTAAGTCATTTTCCAATACCAACGCTACCCAACAATGGATACCATGGCAACCACATGCCATGCTGTTTGTTTTAAAAATATGACTAGATATGGCCACAAAGCCTCATACAAAAACATACAAAAAGTTATTGTTCATTTTGACGTCTTATTTGGTAGCTATGGTAACGAAATGTCATCTGATGTGTTGAAAATTATTATACCATTGTATTTATCATCCTTGTAAACCCCTATAGAGCACATTCACTGGAATGACGTCATTTTTACGATATCGAAAATCTCGTATGGCGGTGTCGTCTATTTTTTGGCATATGTATCGTATTCATATTGTTTCAGTGGTATTACGCATCGCATAGAATACGGGGGTTTTGAGATCCCAAAAAGACATGGACAAAGTACCATTTACTGTCGATAAGTCCCACCCTCCAGTATTTATGACGTCATAAAGATAACGTCAAATGATGACGTTAAAACCACCGGATGATGGGACTAATCGACAGTAAATTGTACTTTACCCAAGTCGTTTAGGGATCTCGAAACCCCCGTATTACTTGTACTGTTGTATTTCCCACGGTATTAAAAAAGAAGTACACTCTCATTCGGTTTAGTGAATGAATCTTTTGCTCCGCACAAAAGAAGCAGCTCGCTTAGAGCGAAACCAAGTAACTGGCAATTCGCTTTTGTTTTGAATATCATAATGGTTGAAGGATAAACAGAATACAAGGTTAGTGTCTTACAATACAAGTTTTATTTTGATGCTCGACATATATGTCATTTTAGCATCTGAATGGCTAATTGTTTTTGTTTAAAAAATCACAGAATTACTTGTTAAAAAAGGCAACAATATCGGTTTTTTGAGGCTCTTTAGAGACTTTATGAATGTTTACCTTTCTTGCGGATTCGAAACGTCGTCGACCAGTTCTTGTGCATCCCGTTACAAAGATAAAGTTGGTATTGTTTGAAGTCAGCGATGTGTGTGACATCAACCTCACCCTTAATGATATATAGGAAATCTTGTTGTTGTATGAACGGAAGTGATTTTACACCGGCCGACCAATTAGCTGATGGTTTAGGGTTGGCAATGACAGTGTCCTCGAGAACGGTAATCCGACCCAGTGCCCCTGCTACCTCAATATCGCCAGTCAAGTTATAGAAACTTCTTGGAAAACCTGAAAAGGGAAATTTAGGTATGAGAGTAAAATAAAAATAAAATTTGCAAATTTACGCATTAAAATTACATTTTGCGTACCGTAGTGATACTAGGGTAATTAGAAAACACAAGACGACTCACGTTATGAAATTTTTTTATTTTACTTATCTATATTGAAAATAATTCAAAACGTGATGATCGTGTAGTTTCAATTGCAAGTTAAAGAAACTCTACAGCCGACAGAGCATAAACGTTTAATTAAGGATTAACTGGTGGTTCTATCGAAGAGTAAAATTGAGTAGGGTATCAATATTTGGAATGGGCCACGAAGCATCATGCATGCCTAATATTAGGTCTCTGGGCCTTCTAGAACTTCACAAGAAGTCATTTGAAGATTTTAGTTTTTTTGGCCCTTCTGACATTGAATGAAGGTCAAGGTCAATCATATTAATAAATTTGGTGGGCGTTTATGTCAGTTTATTACA
Source organism: Argopecten irradians (assembly GCF_041381155.1). Taxonomy (NCBI): domain Eukaryota; kingdom Metazoa; phylum Mollusca; class Bivalvia; order Pectinida; family Pectinidae; genus Argopecten; species Argopecten irradians. The sequence continues at coordinate 4,706,070 of NC_091149.1, read as the reverse complement.
TGCCTACATTATTATCATGATTCTGGGCCTTCAAGAACTTGAGAAGAGGATTCAAATCACTTTTGATCCTTATTCCCAACTGGAAGTTGACATTTTATTGGCTCAATGGTTAACGAGTTATTGCTGTCTGGGTTAAACCGAAAGTGACGTCATTGCGGCAATATTTGATTTTGAATCGACACTATATTAACAAGAATTGGTCACGGTAATAAGGGGCCGATTTTATGTGAGTTTGGGCTTGATAGGACTAGTGGAGTCAGAGATTTTAAATGTAATTGTCGAAATATGTCAAAAAAAAATCATACTAGAATATTAATTACGTCATAAAAGGTTAATTAGGGGACCAATTTTAAATTTGCAAACATCAAAATCATCAAAATGACGTACTGCATAGGTGTAATGTAAACAATGAAAAAAATAAAATTAGTAACATTTGGTTAACTTTGACCTCTAAAAAGCTTTTTAACGAGACATATTTTGTGTAATCATGTATAGAAAAAAGTTAGATGTGTCCATTCCCTACAATAAAATATCTTCAGATTTGAAATAGTTTTTGAAATTTCAATCAATTTCACACTCCAGTGTGTAAACACCTACGGCGCCTCTGATTGGTCAATTCCAAGATCTCTTGATTCCGATTGGCTCTCAACTTCGGGTTACTTTTTATAGCGCATTTTCTTTTAAATAGCATTATATTTACTGTTTAACAGGTAGTTGCTTATTCAAAGTATCGAACAATAGAATATTGGCTCTCTATGTAGGCACTATATTTTATGGCGGAAAGATATCACTACACAATGTCTGGTGGTAAGTTTCCCTAAATGAAGACGAGAAAATGGTCACCTCGATATAAATATAGAGCTAAAGTTATGGGATAAATAAATTCCCCAACGTTCTCGTTAGTTAATTTTCAAATTTCCAAAAGACACTCGCTAAAGCTCGTTCCTTTTCAAAATTTGAAAATTAACAAACTCGAGTTTGATAAACATGATAAACAACAGTCACTTGTTGGGGAACCTCTATATAATCAATATTGTACTTACAACTGACTTGAAGTCCAAACTGTCTAGAAGAGGAATTCCAAGAAGTACTTATGGGATTCGTAGCAACAACGTCATATATCCCCGATTGCTTACACTGTAAGTTTTCAAGAACAAAGTCATATCTATTGCCAGAACCAGAACGGTTACCAAAAGCAACTTCTGTCTGTCCATGTAATAGACTCACGTTGGGATAAGGGTAACCATCGACATCAATACTGAACGTAAAGTCAAGACCCTCTGATATTCTGATGCCATCGGTGCCGACGGGTTGATATTGACCAAATTCGTCTAGGTATATCATACTGGTGTCATTCATCCGAGGGGAATCTGAATAAAATGTTCTTATACAGTAAGCATTAGCAATTATTATTTTCATATACAGTATTTCAAAATAATTAAATTTCATATGTTACACTCTATTAGCTATAAGTAGAGTCATTGACCAAGGTAAACTATTGCCTTAGATATCAATGCGCCAACTCAAATTGTTTTATTGTAAAAGTAAACAAAAACAAGGAAATGTTTTATTAGTATGTTACTCAAAAGAAATTATTTACCCCCAGTATTGAGAATAATGATTAAATAAACGATGAACCATCATATCAATACACTTTATGTATCTAAAACCTGAAATAGAACATTCCAATTATAGATGTTGGTATTCCACATAATATGAAAACGGAACAAAATTCAAATACCTTCGTGGTATGATTAAAATTCATACAATACTAACTAAAGAGACTGTCACGTAAAAAGTAGTATGCACAAAAGGCACCGTATTTAAACCTTAACTTTGATTGGACAAATTTTCCTTCTCAAATGCTGGCGGAACCAATTAAAATTAACTGTTCATCTTACCACAGAAAATAGAAAATATGGCATATACACCCAAGGGTTAAAGTCACATAATAGGCCATGGACTAGGAGAGTCCCACATGCACCCCCCCCTACAAAAAAACAACAACAAAAAAACAAAACAAAACAAAAAACAAACTCCGAACAAATATTTTTTTCTGTACTAACTGATTACGAACGATTATTTTTCATTTTTGCTGTGTTGGGTCAAATAAAACAAAATATGAAAATTTTGGGGTTGTTGCATGTGCGAGATTGGGGGTGCATGTGGGCATGTGGGACCCTCCTAGCCCATGGCCTTTATCTATAAAGTGACATCCAATTTTGATTTTGATGAAATTGCAGTCACTTTAGAGCGTCAGCATGGTGATTATATCTATTGTTTCTTACTGGTATTAATAAACAGGATCGATGAATTGCAAAATTTAGCATCAGTGAATATGTTCCGTATAGGAAACCGCAAAATATTGACCCTGTGGTTTTTAAAAAACCTATATAGTTGTATGTCCCATGACCAGTGCTCGAACAAAAACACGGTTTTTGGCTGTTAAAATCAAAACAGTAATTATAAGCAATGGTTGATGTTTATATTATTGTAACTTAGGACAGACGTATGACGAATATTTTCAACAAAATAAAAATTAAGTTAACGTGTTGGTTTGTTTACGACAGCGAGTCAAAGATCACTGTCAAATTGGCGGAAATTGCGTAATTAAAATTGAGAAAATCACATTTTTTTCATTATTCATGCCAAAAACATGTAGCGCAAGTGTTATTTTTCTTTAAGAAGAGAAGTGTTGCTATCATTTTAGCATAATTAAATATTTTTAGAATATTTCTAACTTTTTATGCGATGCTGTTTATTTTGGCGATCGTCAATTTTGTGATTTTCCATCCGACGTCGTCTGCTCATTTTCAAATCACGAAACTGCTAAGCGAACTTTTTCTTATTGGTAGAAGAAAAGTGTCATCACACACTATAATTACAATGCATCATGAACACAAGAATCGACTTATTTTAGGAATAAAAAGCGCAAAAATAAAGCAAGGTGTTCGAGCAATGTCCTGTTCGAGCACTCGTTATGTGAGTCTATACTTACAAGACACAGACATTCGATATTCATCACTTTCCTCTGAGGGTGGGCCACTATGCCCATGCGCCTTTTCTTCTGTAATGCATGTATAACGGTCATATCGGTCGCTTAGCTCCAGTGGGTATATAGTTAGGCGAGAGCCGAGAGTGGAGAACCTGTCAGCCTTGATGACACTTCCGTTAACCTTCCAAGTATAATACATAGTAAGTCCGTGGTTGTCAGGTTTGCTTCCTGAGCTAGATACACAATCTAGCATGACGGAGGAGCCTAATCTCGGTGATTTTTTTGACGACCTAATAGCTGGCTTTGAAGGTGCACCTGGAGATATTCAATATATCTTAAAAATTAAGTAGTCTCAAATCCAAAACAAATAAGAATTGTAGGGAACAACCAACTAAATGAAAAAAGACCTTCGAAATGACCCCTATGTATACAAGATTGAGCCCAGGATGGAATTTTAACCTTGCCGCTGATTGGCGGGCTAGTGATGAATTTCAAAAGTAAAAATATTTTCTGACAGGTAATTATTCCTAGATAACCATGATATGAATTTGGAAATTCAGATTGAGATTCAGATTCAAAATATCAATTTTGATAATGAATAGGTAAAAACGTTAGAATTTCAGGATTTTTTAGTGCAAAAAGCGCCTGATTTCAAAATAGCTACCCTGGTTGGAGTTTGAGCTGAAGGACCCAAACTTTTTTTTCGATCTAGTGTTGTATGAGAACCTAGACTTTAATTATAGCACACAATAGCTTACTAAAATTCTTTTGTTTCAATAAGACATTACAAAACTGTAACAAACTTTAACACTATGTAAAATTAGATAACGCCGTAGAACACGAAGAGTTAAGTGGTATCATAATAAAAATTTTTATATCATGATTCAATATCATCGGGGATGTTGTGAACCTCGGAACGTTGTAATGTCAATATAATGTGCGGTCGATCCATATGACGCTCGTGAAGCACTCTCTCTCAATCTTTTTTCTTTCTATAGTTATGAGTATTAACTTTATTGGTTGAATTCTATTGTTTTCACTTCTTTTGTTGAAATGTACTCTTTATCTGTAATTTTGTAATAATTTTTGTGACTGTCATTTTCTAGTCTAAGAGCCGGATAGGGTTTACGTACATACCCCGCCCAACATCTTGAAGACCCAGAAAAGTTTACAAACAAAATTTATTTCTTAACTCGACGAAATTAAAAAAAAAACTGATGCGTATAATTAATTTTTCAGTCTTATTGATGAAATCAAATACGTTTAAACGTATGATTCTATTGTTTTTCTAAGGGATTATTTTTCTAGATTAATACGCAACGTCAATGTTTCTATGTATATCACGATAATGTTGGGATTTCGCACTATTTTCGGATTTGTTCTTTATTCATAGTGGTATGAAAGGAATCGGCCAATCAGAATGCCATGTTAAGTATTTGTAACTCAGTACTTACCAGTGACAACCAAACACTGCCCTCCTAAAATGCTAGATTCATCCTTGTCATAAGTGTAGAAACATCCTGATGACTTTTGTGTAACAAAAACAGTCACCAATTCAACAATACTTCTATTAGCATGAATATGTATATATATGTTAAAGGGGCAAAGACGAGTCATTCCTGGAAATGGACTGCGGCAGATTCTGTGGCCATTGAACCAGACGGGAAGTTCTTGACCGTTATCTTCACTTATTGGCAGCTCGAATCTGGCTTTACTTCCTTCACGTCTGTACATTGCAGGAGCTGTTTTGAACAAAATAAACGTGAAGGGATTAGAAATATCATTTTTGAATTTGTTCACTTTAGCAAACAGCAAACAATCAATTCCTAATCGCAAGGGCAGATAACTGTAACATTTTATAAATATAAATACTACCTAAAATAGAGTGTGACAGTGATATTCTGACACTAGATACTGTATTCAATGTATAAGGTATATATATTACCTAACAGTTTCGTTAAAATAAATTCAGTAGTTTGTAACAAAGGGGCATAACTTTCGTCTGATGGAATCATACATGAACACATGTGTCTCAGTTACGTAAGTTATGTCTGTATTTCTATGTGCGTGAAACAATTGTTGTGACTGCAGTTGATAAATCGATATTTTGGATTTATTTCAGTTTTATTGTTATAATTTTGCAACCACCATCGACGATTTTGATATCTTTCTTGCACATCGTTTTACAACACGGAAAAAGTTGATCTATTACCATGTAAAGAGATCGTCACTAGACTTAATTGAGAACTTGCTTAATTCGAACACTCGGATAACTCGAAGTTTTATCTCGGTCCCTTCGAGTTCGTTTTAACCGAGTTCCACTGTATTTGACCAATAATTATTCACTTTTATTTTAATGTATATATAGAAATTGTACCTACGTGTAACGACCGACGTTTCCGTGAAGTTGGAGAACCCTGATGACGTGCATGTAAACACTTTGATCGTGTATTCTGTGTCTGGTTTAACAGTTTTGTTTTTGTGCTGCCTTATATCTGGTGGTAAGTATGTTGTGAAAACGTCGCCGGCGTACCTTTCACTGATTTCAACCTTGTAACAGTCGATAGCCATTGGACTCTCTGGGGGTTCCCACATGACCTGGATACTACCGTCGGGCACATACAAAGCCGTGACATTGGTAGGAATGTCTGTATGTGCAGAGACAGAAATAAAAGATCTTAGCTGTTTCATTTCATATGCAGTAAAACACAGTTATTACGAAACCACGGGGGTCAACGAAATCGTTTAAATATAATTTGTTATTCAAATGTAACAAGCATCTTATAGGAGCCTTAATGGGAAAAGAAGATTCCTACTTTTTATCAATGAATTCGTTGCTAGTGTGTTTGCTATCAATTGTATTGTATGGAGGTTACACAGCGAGTGTTTGATAAATATGGAATTTATTTCACACGAATTTTTTTTTACATTGACTCGAGCTTTAGCGGAGTATGTTTTGAAAGTAAACGGCTGGTGTAAGAAATTGTGCATAGGAAACCTTTTTTTCAATGTAGATCAAAGTTCATAATACAATATCCAATTGGCCTAATTTTGCTTGATTACATTGTTCAGTTCAATGTATGACTCGAAAATAAATAAAAATGTGAAAAACAAGCTTGTAATGGATGAAGGTCAAAGGTAAATATGAAGGTCATATTAATTCATCTTTTGCACACCAATTTACATACTTTTAACTCATGTATGACGTTGCAGCCTTATTATAGCCTTAATATGGCGGTCATCTGGATCAGCGGCGTAGCAAGGTCTGGATAGGCCTGCATGCCTGGGGGTGCAGGGGGCGATAGCCCCCTGCTCAGTGTCCAGGGGCGAAGCCCCGGTAGGGGGTATGGGGGGCGAAGCCCCCCAGAACTATTATACCTCTATGGAAACTTTTAACGTACAGTGTATATACAAATGGTTAAATGGAGGTAACGATATTTAGGTGATAACCATGCAAAACTATACACAAAATTAGAACAGTGGTGATTTTTTATATACATATAATCGTACTATTCTAGACTCCCCTGACAAGCGCTCGAACAAAAAACACGGATTTTGGCTGTAAAAATTAAAATAGTAAGCAATGGGAGAATTTTGTGTTATTTTAACTGATGACAAACTTATGGCGAATATTTTAAACAAACTTAAAATTAAGTTTACGTGTTGGTTTGTTTACGAAGACCACTGTCAAAATGGCGTAAATTGCGTAAGAAGGGACCAGTCCTCAACCACCGCAATAAAAAATTAAACACTGTATTTATGACAAGTTTTCTACTTATTCTGTTCTATTTGTAACAAATGATTAACAATCTGTTCATAATCGACAAAAACAAAAGTCAACTATTTCGTGAGTCGAAGTGAACCAAAATTGAAAAATTCACCTTTTCGTTACTAAGGCCAAGATCATGTTGCAATTGGTATTTTAGATGTTTTGCTATCATTTTAATATCATTATATGTTTTTAGAATATTTCTAACTTTTCATGCAATGTTGTTTATTTTGGTAATCGTAAGTGTTTCCAGATTCAAAATCCACATTTGCTTGAGGGATTTTGGTGAAGAAGTCTAATGGTTCAAACGTAATCATATATAGACTATTCTAATAAATTTCCAGAATGACCAATCTTCAAGTCTTTCAAATGTGCATAAAGTTATGTTAGGCATACAGTCGGACATATCATATGTATTTATACGTAATTTATATTCTGCAGCGTTATGTGTATTCAAATGTTGTGTTTTTTCTGACTGTACAAAAATGTAAGTCAGATTATTTTTTGCATGCTCAAGCATGCAAGCATGCACGGGCGCTACGCCACTGTGGATGTCATCATGACCGGAAATATGTATAAACTTGGCTCGAATATCGTCTTTAGTTTAGAAAATCTATCGTTTCGTTTTGTTTTGGTGTTGAAATAAAACACTTATATGACGCTGGTAGTTGTATCGCCAGTCATCAATTATGAAAGTGGCTTCTGTATACTTAGGAAGAGTCAAAAACTGAATTTTCATTGAAGACTACAGAAAGATTGACGCCCACATTTAAAGCCATACAGTCAACCACAGTGTATCGTTATACGGCTCTTTTGATATACATCAAATTACTAAATTACCTGTTATGTTCTGTTGACTTCAGTTTTACTAAGAGATAATCCAGGGGTGTAGAGATCGTAAGTGATCGGAACCCCTGGAGTATCTAGTATGAGGAAGAGTGGAAACGACCACTTTATTTCTTGCCTCTGTCGTGGCTTCCTCAATAGTATGAGATATGATATTTTGGTTGTGAGCACCAATAGTGCAATCCCGGATCACTTCCTCGTTGTTACTGGATACATATACAATACATGGACAAATCTGGTTGAAGTCAATAGATGAAATCAGTAAAATGTAAAGAAAAACCGTAAAAGTATATGAAATATATAGTAAAATTATGAAGTATACAAGTACTTTGGCCATGTACTATATGTGCTACTTTCAAGTTTTTACTTACCGCATTATCAATCTTTTAGATTGAGTAATTGTCTATTTTTGCTAATTATGTCTCAATATCTATATTTTAATGGCTTATATCGATTGTAGGTCACACCTTCACTTCAAATTATTTTAAATAAATAATAAGGGTTCAAATAAAATAAATATTTTAGGCCATCTTCATAACAGATAAGCAAGACTCCTAAATATGTTGTTTTTTCATAGGTAATTCATTATGATTGAACAGGGCTTGTTGCTTTAATGATACAGTTGAATTGAGAAATGTAGTTGATGCGGTTTTTTGTCGGTATCCATATACCAAGTAGGAAGAAATATCCTTTAAGTTGCTTTTCGTCGTGAAGGCCATTAGTAAGTTACTACAGGGCGGCCGAAGAGGAACGTATTTATTGTACATTGTACATACAAAATTAAGGATGTACATCTCGGAGCTTTCTGTCTCGTTTAAGCCTCGTTTCAATCTAGTTTTGAGATATTCAAATAAATTTTATCAATATCGCCATTTACAAATTCTATTGTTTGAAGAATTTGTTTAGTTTAGACTTTCTTTTATTTTGATCAATGAATATGTGATATAATGGATAAGAAATCAATTAGAACTAAGAGTAGGTGCCAATGACAACTTGTGTAAAAATATATCCATGTAATCCACATCAAATGATAACTTTTATATAATATTGACTGGTACATGATATCACCATTCTTACACAATCACTCACTTGCATTCACATAAATCAAAATGTCCCAAAACAAATTATTGATGTATTGACAGACGAAAGAACAAATCTAAAGCAATGTATATCAATAAAAATGTGTGTGATGTTGTATCGGTGTATATATGTGATAGATAAAACAAGACGTCCAGAAAGCTTGTGTCGCTCACCTCGTTTATTAAGCGATTATCATCAAAACTCAAATTCAAACAGCAAAATTGACCCTTTTGGTCCCACAATTTGTACAATTTTAATTATCATCCGATAAGGATGCTACCATTTCAATATGATTGTTATCGAATTCTTAGTTTCAGAAAAGAAGTCGTTTATATGGAAATAGCCAAACTGACACTTTTGACCCCGCCCATCAGGTCGACGGGATCAAGCACAACACTTTGTACAATTTTGAATCTCTATCCCATAAGAATACTACAAATGCAACAGGAAAATTATCCAATGCTTAGTTTCAGATCAGAAGTCGTTTATATGAAAACAGCTAAAACGACGGACGCCGAACACGCTGCGATATCGCCTAAATTCACCATGGCCCTTCGGACCAGGTTAACCAGATGAGCTAAAAAAATAGACACATGCTAAAATGGTGAGAGGTCGGGGATCCAACAGTGTTACCTGTGGTAGTAGGTGCCGGAGATGTAGTGGTAGTTGTGGTCGTAGGTGGCTGAGTGGTTCGCTTAACTGTCACACACAGACAAGTATAACAAACAGATACAGAACAGAGTCGTGATGAAAACATACAAGTTACTGGTGTATTGAAATAGAACGAGACGATAATTCAACAAAGCACGTTTACATAGATTAAAAACAATAGTTGAACATCAAACATTAAGAAAGAATAACAAACATCACTTGTGTGACATAGACATTTTTTGATAAGTAAAGACAGGTGAGAGTGATCTACATGTAAACGTATATATATATCACAATAAAAATGATCACATTTCAATAAGAAGAAACACCATCGACATCAATCAGTAGTGATAATCAAATAAAACCATGGATGTATTTACAGCTATTATATTTACCTGGGCAGAGAGAAGAGAAGACTTGGTCACTCAGAGCATTCAGCTCGTCAAAGGTCTGAACATTGAAGCTGTTTTCTGATGTTGGTTTGTTGGCGATGCCGTCCAACTCGGTGGTATCCTGAAGACCAATACCAATGGCGTAGATGTGGATATCGTCATCCCTGGCTCGGTCTGCTTCCGGGATGGTTCTACGGGATTTGATGTTAGATACACCGTCTGTTAAGATAATGCAGATGTTAGGAACGCCATCACGATCTCCGTCAGCGGGTGTTGAACATGTTCCTCATCGTTTGTAAAGCGTCCGCCGTGTTCGTACTTCCGGAGATGTAGGGAATTTCGTCGATAGCCTGGTTGATGTCAGCTTTCTTGGAATACGAGTTGAGGTTAAACTGAATTTCTACCCCGGAACTATAGATCAAGGCACCCACACGTACGTTACCGGAATCAATGTCGGCGTTCCTTAAGAAATCCTTACAGAAAGCCAGCATTTTATCGTAGTTATCTTGTCCTACACTGGTGGAGGCGTCGATGATGATGATCAGGTCCACCTTAGACAGGGCACAATCTGAAATTGAACGGAATATTTAGTTTTCTGTTTTTGGTATGTACGACGGATGGAGGTTATTTGTAAAGTAGTAAATCCTGATTTGAAAAACAAAAATAGTTCATCATTTAAACTTACTATTTATATCTGCTGTCTAAACACCCTTAGATATTTATGGAGCAGTAAAGAGGTTATTACGAGTAAGAAAAACAAGAAAGACTCACCAGTGGCTGGAGGAAGTATGATTGGAATTGGCGTGGTGGCTGAAATTATGAAAATTGTATAACTTTGCGTGAAAGGTAACGTCTAAATATAGGAAGCCTTTTTTCATGCAGTAAATACCACATTCGATTAAAGTTACTTAATCAATTTTAAATGAAAAATAGTGTATATCACATTTGTCTTGGAAGATATTCAGTAATTATATTTACACTATACTGGATGAAAAAAAAATGATTTAGATACATAAATACAATATTAGCTCATACATTAATTTACCAACCGGAAGTATTGTAATTGCAACGATACAGCTATGACGTCATATATGATTAATGCCAGAATGTGACAATGGTTTTTAAACAGAATTAATATACATTGGGCGCAGAATATCCATTTTGGACTGTGAAGAGGTAATGTGAATATACGTATTTGAAAGCTTTTATTTCAACTTACGATTTATAAAATGTTTTTTTCCAAGCTTTTAATAAGATTTTATGTTTTCTCTAACAAAACCAGAAGCAGATGAATTAGTACTTTTCTTCAAAAGTTACTTACTTTAAACCCATTACCATCATTAAAAAGTTTGAGCTTCTTACTTTACTTAAAAATAAAAATATTGAAAATAATTAATTGTGTCCCGATAAAAAGCCATGACACAATGTCCTATTTGTAATGAAGCACTGATTGCGCATCCACCAAAACCAAACAAAATTACATGGAGTTTATATCATTTTTGTGTTAATTAGACATACATGTACAAGAGTAAGCGCCACTAATTGTTCAAATGATGTGTATGGTTTATGCTCTGTCGGCGGTAGAACATCTTTCAACATGTATTTCCTTCTTAAGGTTTAAGCATCGACAGAATTTCTTAGTAAATCAAAATGATTTTATCATCTAATTATACTAGATTAATAATTTGATTTAATTAATTATATCTAATTATACTAATGCAATACAATGTTATTTGATTGTCACATATCATAAAATCACAAAAAAAAACCCTCCCTCATCCACCTCCCCCAAAAAAACACCTTACAAAAACAAAATCTATTATATAAAAACAAGTTTGTGGATATATGATGGAATTATTATAACGTATTTCAAGTGAAGATATCACTTACCTTGACATGAAATTGGATAAAGCCATAAATGTACTGCAAAAACGAGTGCAACATGTAAGTCTGCCATTAGGACAGATCATGTCATACAAGTGAGTGTCGTTCACTCGTTACAGGCTTACACGAGTGACTGTTCCAAATATATCAGTTATCTAACCTACTGTAAGACAAACGGAAAGAGGTGAGAGGTTGTAGGATGGGAGTTTAAAAGTGAAGAATTCCGTTACTTAATATCTAACTGGCCGATGATCGGCTGTCGATGGTCATCTGATGAACAGTTTAGCAGACAAAATACTCAAAGGAGGCAAACATGCTACCTCCCGCTGTTGTTTTAGCGCAATAGACTACTTTTAGCATTGTTATTTTTGCATGGGTAAATATGATTTATCCTATAATTACTTCTCTGAATTGGATATATAATACTGAAAGTAAGATCATTATTGTTATCCGTGTGTTGGAGATCCCCCCCAAAAAAAAAAACCCCAATAATCATAAAAAGTACATCAATCAAACAACTACACATAATGCCAAAATTGCAAGCAGCTTCTCATACAAACGATTGTCCTTGTAAGGATACTTCAAGCATACATTTGATTTTTGATTGCCCCACAGAAGAGATGTTAGAATTGCCCTTATTTCACGATCTTACCCGGTATCTTTTCTATTCTGAAGTTCCTTTTTTCTTACTAACATTCCCATTGACACTGTCTCACTTGTGGTCTTGAGTTGAACGCTTACCCAGCACATTTACCTCTATTACGTGGATGAGAAGACTGTAGTTGCAAGACTTGGAGAGTTCTGATTGGAATATTTTTTCTATCAAGGAATGTATTGTGCTGCTACTTAGCGTTCAGCATGATCGGAGTGGAATAACTGGTGTGCCGGCCGTTGATACATGTATGAGATGTGCTATTTCTGATCGCATGCTTCAATGAGAGCAAAGCTAGGCAACGCTACTATAGCCTTCGCAATAATGCCATCCTCGATACTCCAGGGGTTCCGATCACTTACGATCTCTACACCCCTAAACTATCTCATAGTGAAATTGTAGGCAACAGAACAGACATGCAATTTAGTCATCTGGCCCCGATTTCTCGAAACAAACTTAAGTCAATTTTATCAACATAAGTTACATTAGGAGAAAAACTTCAGTTTTGACTTAAGTCTGTACTTTTGTTTCGAGAAATCGGAGCCTGATGTACATCAAAAGAGATGTATAACGGCGAAGTGTAGTAGACTGTGTGGCTTTGAAGTTGGGCGTCGCTCTCTCTGTAGTCTTCAATGGAAATTTGGCCTATGATTAGTTCTGAATTTTTCCTCTGAACTGCCTTCAGTTTTACTTCGAGATAGTCCAGAGATGTAGAGATCGTAGGTGATCGGTACCCCTGGAGTATCGAGAATGCCTTAATACACATATAATAACACACAGCATACAGCGAAGGCGTCCGTAAATGACCACGGCTCGCAGCGACACCACCGATTTAAACACGGGATCTTAGATTGTTTGATGTTGTAACTTTATCTCTAAGATCATCACATATAAAGGCAATATATTTTCAGGTGAAAAAAAATCATGATCTGCCTGAAATTGACATGAAAACGATCTGAAAAATTCTTCATGTGAAATTCAGGTCAATTTCATATGAATATCATATGAATTTCAGGTCGATTTCAGGTCAATGTTTTGATCTGAAAAAACGTGTTTACTCTTTTCAGTTGACGTGAAAAATCACCTGATTAATTGACCTGAAGTAACCTGAAGATTTTATGTTTGTGACTCGATTGGCACCGATATTCATCCTGGGAAGGAAGTTTGAATATCAACCAATATAATGATCGTAACCCTGGGCTGTCGAGGGAAAATCTTTAATTTATTTTAATTAGATTGTTCAGAAGGTGATGATTTGTGAAGTTGTAACGTAAAGCTAATATTTTTGTGACTCAAAAAAAAAAAAAAAAAAAATACATGGAAATCCCTAATTAAAAACCTCATAATATAGGCAGGTTTAGCGGACTAGTCAAGTTTTTCGTTTCTTGAAGCGTACCACTTGGATCCAAGACGGCGGACTCAAGATATTTCATTTGTCAACGATTTTTTTTCTTTGTTGAAAACATGACAGAGTATTTTTATCTTATGTTATTATATAAATTATTTATTTCAATGAATGTCGAAACTATTAAGGTACATGCATTACTTATATATCCATTTTACTATTAAGGTACATGTATTACTTTTATATTCGAAGCGTATACCTCATATGGGTGCCGCTATCATGGAAAATTCCAAACGCGTTCCTCTAGGTGGTGCCGTATCAATTCAGTACAACTGGTACGAATCCGCAAAAGGAACGCATGGATAATTGCCGCAATCCAAGAAAACAACTTACTGGACAAACCGACCAAGGGGAGCCTAAAAGCGATTCTGGATCTCTCCGGCAGGTAACGCTTTCATGTGCACATCTTCAGTGTTTGTACGAGTCTTCTGGCCATATTATTTTCAAATTAATGCTGCAATTAAAACTAAAATGAATAATATACATTACTAATTAGTAAACCCCATAAACTACAATTTGATCCATGAATATGATGATTGCTGAGAAATAGTGACAAATTTTAGCATCCAGGGTCATATAAACACAAACTATTCGGTTTGATAAATTTAATGTCCCACTAGTAGGCATGCCATACAAAGACCCAGTTCGCTTCCGAAACAAAAACTTTTCTTAAAAACAATAACAAAAATTAATATTGATGACCTTGAATAATGTTACAACACTGAACAAATGTAAGTTCAATAATTTGTTTGTTTTATTAATTAACGTCCTATTAACAGCCAGGGTCATGTAAGTACGGCCTTCCATGTATACGATGTGTTGAGTGTAGGTGTGCGAGGTGCGTGTTTTGGGAGACTGCGGTATGGTATATTCGTATATTCGTGTTGTGTCTTCTTGTATAGTGGAACTGTTGCCCTTTTTATAGTGCTATATCACTGAAGCATGCCGCCGAATAATAAACGGAGCATGGTTAACGATGTTTTAAATTAGCGTTTGCATTCATCCGTGATCAAATTGGGTCATAAATAATAACAGATAACTACTCAAATTAATTTTCAAAGAATTTATTTACAAAAATAAATATTTAAGTAAGAACATTTTATCACAAACGTAATCCCCATGTGCTATCTTTTTGTAAACAAATTATAGTTTTTGCTTGTAAAATTAAATGCCTCATTAAAAGTTCAGAGACTGTTCTTCCTGTAATGTTTACAATTCAAACAATGTTTACATTATGTACACTGTATATAACAATCTTATTTAATTTCTGAAATGCTTATTAAAAGAAAAAGTTATTTTTGAACTATATTTCATTTACTTTCTAAACTTGAAAGCATTCCCCACCTATTTGGAGCATCTGTTCCACGTTTCTATCTTATAACATTGAAAAATTAGAAAAAAAAGTTGTCATTGAATATATATTTCTTTTCAATAGTTAGCCTTATGACACAGGTTGTTGGCTCTACTTTAAGTTCATGATTCTATTGAAATGGTATGTGATATGTACAGCTGAGCTAAGATTCAGATCTAGGTGGAAATCAATCACAAATGTGCACTTTGTCAATATACTGCTAATTATTGTACAAGTGAAAAAGTATACAAAACTATGAAAAGCAAATTATGAATAATATTGGGATATTATGCATGAAAAAAATCTACAAAGTCTCAAATACAAATGCTTCAAAATAGATTTTAACATATACGTGTACAATACATTGAAAATATCATCAACAGTGATTCAATGCAAGATCAAACTGATGGTAGTGTACAATAGATGAGTAAGAGATTTTCTCTGGTCTTAAAAATGTTTTGTTTTTATTCTTCAGATTCGAGAAAAAAGTTGATAATAGAAATGTGAATTTTCAATCATATTTAGCTTCTAAACTATATGAATTCATCAAGGCATTGAAGGTTGTTTTTTTGTCTTCTCAGTAAATATAGGGAACAGAAGAATGAAATGTAATTTAGATTAAAATGCTATGTGTAACAATGTTTGTTACAATGCCACTGAAAGTGTGTGGTTTCAAAAAATAAAATATCTTCATTCATACATAATTACAACCACAAAATATTCAAACAACGATAGATAACATGTTTGTGAAAATATATATCACAAAATGTTTACAAATAGTCAATATACACCACACTATAAAAGTCATGTTAGCAAAAAGAAAGACAAACATTTAGAATATCAATACCAACATTGGTTATATTCAAAAGTGAATGTGGGGACATACGGTCAGAGAAAACTGTTTAGAAGCCAAGTGATCAAATGTTTTTGTATGGATATCGTGCATGTCAAGTTAAGTTTGAGGCCCGCTTCAGATATGAAACGTTGCTGTAACAAAAGTTTTATTAAACCGATTTACAAGTTGGTGCTACGTCATTTTGTCCTCTGTGACAAGTCATTGACAAGTAAACTACTTGCCCGCCTTAAATTTATAATTGCCCTTAAAATGTTTATAAACAAAGAGATTGTGAACTCTTTGATTGTTGTATGGTACATATACAGATTAGCTACAACCTTTTGTTTGCTTTTTATCTCAGGGATTTGGAAGAAATTCCAACCAGATATATATGTTCAATAACACGTTAATACATATGTACATGTTGACTATTGCCAAGTCCCTATGCTTTTTATTAGAACATGGTTTGGTGACTTCAGATAGCTATAGATAATGTGGGTAAACTTTGTACTACATATATAAATGAAATCAACCTTTGTTTGTTTTTGTTGCTTGTTTGTTTTTATGGGGATGCTTTTTCTGAATTGAAAATTGTGTCAAACAGCAGAAGGCTGCCCTTATAAACATAAGTATGATTTAAGTACATAGTAGAATACTCAATTGTTGAGTAAACTATTGTTGATCAGGCGGCCATTTTTGTAAGTTTTTCCCATGAGCCCCAGTCGTGACAACATTTTCTGCTGATCTTCCTTGTTGATCTGTGTTCCATTCTTACTGGCAGCTATCTCCAGCTTGTGATCAACACTTGCAGAGTCTGCGAGTGGGATATTGAAGCAGCCGATCTTCACGTCTTCCTTGAAGATGTGAAGCAGACTTGCTTCGAGTGAAATGCATCCAGAGCATTTTCGTTCGGCTCTGTTACAACGAAGCTCTGTGAATCTGATACAGACACTGGCATCTTTCTTAAGGCCTGGTATAGCGATACAGATAGGTGGTGGGTTGGTTACTGAAAAAAATATAAGACTTCATCAGTATAAAATATAATAGGAATTAATCATCCCCGATATTCCATGTGTTACTATCACTGCCGTTATATCCACCCCTGGTTTATGTCATAGCAAAACTGAAGGCTCTGTTTACGACAACAGATGAGACATATAGTTTGGTCCTTTGATGTACATCAAAAGAACTGAATAATTATACACAATATGTCTTTGAAGTTGGGTATCGCTCTCAGTAAATGGTCAAACGAAATATCTGTACAGTAGGCTGTAAAAGTCTGTGATTGGTCAGTTTTTTCTCCGGAGATGTCTTCAGTATGACAATGACATATATACAAAGGGGTGGATATCATGATAGTGATAGAAACCCCTAGAATATCGAGATGGATGAGTATATGTGTGTGAATTAGATAAAACCTGCATGTCACTAGTTAAAACGCTGCAGTATCCATATGATATCAGGGTTGATATATGCAACACTCTTGCTGAGATGTGTTCCTTACATTTGAATGCATACACAATCTACATGTATGTGATACTACAATGCAGTTAGGTGGACAAGAGTTACGTCCCTTCACTCATATCCGCTACATGATACTATAATATAGTTTACAAGAGTTATCTCCCTTAACGCTTACCTGGTACATGATACTACAATATAGTTTACAAGAGTTATGTCCCTTAAATTTTCATAAGATTTATCTCAACTTACATATATATATATAAAACATGACTAATACACCCTTAATTTTCATAATTATACAATTCATGATTCTAGGTATACAAGACAAGATTTATGCCCCTTTGATTTTGATAAGATTTATCAACATTACATGACATAATACAAGAGTTATGTCCCCTGAACCTGAACTTTGATCAGACTAACCAAATATACATGATACAAGGTGTACAGGATTTATGTCCCCTGAACTTTGATCACAGTTACCCAATATACATGATACAAGGTGTACAGGAGTTATGTCCCCTGAACTTTGACCACAGTTACCCAATATACATGATACAAGGTGTACGGGAGTTAAGCCCCTTAACTTTGATCAGAGTTACCCAATATACATGATACAAGGTGTACAGGAATTATGTCCCCTTAACTTTTATCACAGTTACCCAATATACATGATACAATGTGTACAGGAGTTATGTCCCCTGAACTTTGACCACAGTTACCCAATATACATGATACAAGGTGTTCGGAGTTAAGCCCCTTAACTTTGATCAGAGTTACCCAATATACATGATACAAGGTGTACAGGAATTATGTCCCCTTAACTTTTATCACAGTTACCCAATATACATGATACAAGGTGTACAGGAATTATGTCCCCTTAACTTTTATCACAGTTACCCAATATACATGATACAAGGTACCCGTGAACTTTGATCACAATTACCCAATATACATGATACAAGGTGTACAGGAGTTATGTCCCCTAACTTTTATCACAGTTACCCAATATACATGATACAGTGTACAGGAGTTATGTCCCCTGAACTTTGACCACAGTTACCCAATATACATGATACAAGGTGTTCGGAGTTAAGCCCCTTAACTTTGATCAGAGTTACCCAATATACATGATACAAGGTGTACAGGAATTATGTCCCCTTAACTTTTATCACAGTTACCCAATATACATGATACAAGGTGTACAGGAGTTATGTCCCCTTAACTTTGATCAGAGTTACCCAATATACATGATACAAAGGTGTACAGGAGTTATGTCCCCTTAACTTTGACCACAGTTACCCAATATACAGGTTACAAGGTGTACGGGAGTTAAGCCCCTTAACTTTAATTTGATCAGAGTTTATACATGATACAAGGTGTACAGGAATTATGTCCCCTTATCTTTGATAATATAATCTATGATTCTAGGTGTTAAAGACAAGAATTTTTTTTTCTTTAATTTTGATTGGATTTCCCCAACATACATGATATATGATGTACAAGAGTTATGTCCCCTTAACTTTATAATATAATCTATGATTCTAGGTGTACAAGACCAGAGTTATTACCCTTTAATTTTGTTCTTGGTCAGATTTACCCAACATACATGATACAAGGTGTACAGGAGTTATGTCCCCTTAACTTTGATAATACAATATATGATTCAAGATGTATAAGACAAGAGTTATGTCCCCTTGATTTTTTTGTGATAATATGTCTTTGCCACAACATAACCAATTTTATATTCCATCTTACATAGTACAAGCTTTGCAAGAGTTAATGCCCTTTAATTTTGATTCCAGACTCATATGTTCTGATGTGTTATTGATAAACTTTTAGTTTCTGTTTTAGAAAAGTATAGAATGTCTTTAACCTACTTCAGCATAATGATTCACCATGATGATAATGAACTGTTCCATCCCCTGAATTGGAAGAGTTCAATTGTGTCTACAGTGGTGTATGAGTAAACAGAGAACCATCCCCTTCTTTTACCTGATATGCTTTGGTTGATGAATGTACGTCCGTTGACAGACAGCGTGAATTGAACGCCAATGTCTTTTGGAAGATAAGCAACCCCTACACAAACTAAAAGGAAAACAAATACACAATAAAACAAACACAGAATCCTCTATATATTGATCACTATTAATAATGAAATATTTTCAAACAATTGGTCAGGAATACTGTGTAAAAATTTCATAATATTAAGTTGGAATAAAATGTACATTAATGAATGCAACTTCTTTGACCAAAATCTATGAATATCATTTAGATCTAGGGTTGGATACCGTTATGGACGAAACGATATGGTATTTTAATGATACCGATACTTTTGAAGAAATATACTGGATGTCCAACATGTGCACAAGTTGTTGAACAGACTTTTCATTATCAAACATAATTTCAAGACAAAAATATCATGTTCTTACACACACTACCTGTCTCCTACATTTAGTCACTTATTATTAAAAAATATGATAAATTTCTTCAGAAAATCATATGTTCATTTTTTTCAAATACCTATAATGAGTATGTACATGCCAGATTTGTTGGTGAAAGAAAGCTGGAGTACCTGGAGAAAAACCACCAACCAGCGGTCAGTATACCTGGCAACAGCCCCACATGGGATTCGAACCTGCATATGGACATCAAATTTTTTAATTTACTTACTCGTATCATCCAGATCAATCTCTTTCACCGCCACATGAGCACAGCACGTACAGAGATACTTAAGACAAGCACAGTTGTTCTTTGATGTCTTCAACCTCATGCCTTCCAATACTTCCTTTTCAAGTGCTAAAATAGAATATGTTCCAGTTCCTTATTTTTCTTCTTCATTTCTATTTTCTTCATTTTTATCTCATAACATATATATACATGTATATATTAACACTTGTTAAAATCAAAATATATTGTAATCAACCCAATTCCACATTTGCATATTACAGTTATCTGCCCTTGACTTGCAGTGTTGATATTGATTATGACGTTATGTGTTTGTGAGCGTAACGTCATACTTCTCAGAGAAAATGACATTAGTAAGCCATCAATCGATTTGCAAAAAGAAATCCAGCAAAATAACCAAATGAATGAAAGTAACCGTGTGAGGATCTTTAAGTGGGAGAAAACAAATCTGCCTGCAGAAAACTCTTGTGAGCAGACAGGTGACCCCTGACCTTTTCATATCTGTGCCGGGGATCGAGCCCTTGCGGGCTGGGTGAAAGATGAGTGCCTTAACCATCATATCACCTGACCAACATATTTTCTATTGTAGCAATGTGTGTTCAAATTCACTTGATAAATACATGCACTGTATATAACCCCCTCCCCCACGCCACTGTGACGAATCGCCTCGCCTATAATTGTCATTATTGACGGATGGCGATTAACTAAAGAAGAAGAAGAAGATATAATCTGCAATTCTTTACCTTTCAAGAGAGGCTTAAGGTCAGATACACCATCTTTGATATTGGAGTCGAGATGTTGGAGATCTCCTGGAACATTGTTTAGCTGATCCTTAATTTCTACAAATAAGAAATGTACATTACACATAAGAGACGTAAACTACAATAGGAGATGAACTTAACAAATCAGAGATAATGTACAATACAAATAAGAGATGCATATTACACACAAGAAATGAATATTTACAAATAAGAAATGTATAATAAAGTAAGAGATATTGTACATTGCAAATATGAGATAATGTACATTGCAAATATGAGATAATGTACATTACAAATATGAGATAATGTACATTGCAAATATGAGATGTACATCACATCATATACTGTCACCAACATATTTTTGTGTATTTTTTACAACTTACAAATTTAACAAAGTAGCTCTTATGGTTCTAATTCACTTTTGACTGAACCAATTCAGCAGTGATTTAATTTGTTACATAATTACATAATTGTAATTCCAATCCTAAGTTTGCCTGGGAAATGCTTGGAAATTAATAATATAGCATGCGACCAGGCATGACATCTACTGGAGAGAATTAAATATAGGCAACACTTTACACATGTATGTGCCCCACCCTTATTTCACAGCCGAGACATGTACATAAAAGTGAAGTTTGCTAACAGCCTATTGGATTAGGAAAGTAAAGCATGGATTAAATTCACTTCCTGGTTTAATAAGTTAACTCTTTTTAATCTTCAAATAATTATAACAAGGGTTTACTTCCTGGACTGGTATTTTATTTTTAGCCATGAGTCATTTGCCAAGCAAAATCTTTTAACGATTATAACAAGATTTAACTTCCTGGGCTAATGTTTTTTACCTGCTATTTTTTAATCATTAAACAAATTCAACAAAGGTTTACTTCCTGCACTTAGATATATTTGATTTTTAATATTTAAAGATTATAACAAGATTTAACTTCCTGGGCTAATATTTTTTACCTGCTATTATTTAATCATTAAACAAATTCAACAAAGGTTTACTTCCTGCACTGATATTTTGTTTTTAATATTTAAAGATTATAACAAGATTTAACTTCCTGGGCTGATTGTTTTATTTTCAATCTTTAAACGATTAAGATTTCACTTCCTGGTTCCGTTACTCTTTTTATGATTAAGACACTAAAGAAACTAAAATGACAAAATAGTAAAATATTAAACCTAAAACTTAAGCCACACTATATGTAACTATCAACAAAAAGTCAAGTTAGAATCGAACCTGATATTATGTATAGATGTAGTTGAAATTAAGTTATACCAAACAATATTTATAATGATTTCTTATTAACTTTGGTAGAACAGTTGTTGAAAGTCGATACTTGTAAACATGACTTCATTTTAAACTGTTCTCCATAGAAGTTATGATTATTTCCGAATGCAAGTCGGAAAACTCATGCCTGGCTTGGAAGAGTTTGGACAGACTTTACGTACATGTACATGTATATATATATAGTTACGATAGTCACATGATGTTCTTGGTAAAGACGTTATAATGTTGGCTAACTTCGGCTTGTTTGACTAAATGGGAACCACCTAGCCATGTTCAATATTTATTTGATTTTATCAAAAGCTTCCGAAATATTATTGCTCATCTTGACTTCCATTTAGTCCTATTTCTGTATACAGATTTCCAACAGGATTTTTTTCAACATTCTTCTAAATCAAAAAAAAATAAGATGGATATGGACATTGGGACTTTACGAGTATTATCTACCATACAATGAGTCTATAGGAAATGAATGAAGGCTGTAGATAACAAAGATCAGTAACTCATAGTTTTGGAAGAATATGTTGTGGGCATTTTTGTTTGTTCACTGGCCATGTTTGATTTTCCTTTGATATTCGCTGACACAACCTTTGATATTAGATTGCAGATGTGATCGAGGGTTACCGTCTTTACTTTCTGAATTTGGCAGTCATTGAATGCATATAATTGTACTTTTCTTGAAGAAAATCTAAATCTTCCGTTCCTAAAGCAAGGATTAGATGTCGAGAAACTTAGCCTTACACTAATTGGTGTTTTATTTGACTCGATAAGACAACTATTTATTGAAAAAAAAAGTTTTTTATTCCCGGTTCATAGGCGTCTCGCGTGGTGTTTAGCAGTGTAAAGAAACAGTGACAAATCCTTCTTACTTAGTAACTCCTTAAAAAATGTACATTTGTACATGTAAATAAATCATATAAATTACACATATAAGTATATCAAAATATATACATGTATGTATTGTAAGGAGAGAGAGATAACATGACATTTTAACAATTATAATTACCATTGAGAGCAGGCTTCAATTTATCTAGGTCCTTGTCAGAAATATGCAAACCGGAGACACTTTTAGGAAGCTGGGCGCTGAGATGTTTCAGATCGTCGGCCAATTTCTCTTTGATTTCTGGTGCAACTACGTTGCGCAACAGTGATTTGAAATGAAAATGACCATGACATAGTCCAATCATCAAAACTAAGGCAATAAGTTTCATTGTTGCTGCTGCCATCGCTGAAAACACGTCTACTTTCTTCAATGCCTTTACAGTATAAAGAAATGCAGCAACGGACCTCGTGACTTCCCTGTTGTTGTTTGGGGTTTCTAAAATGACGTCAGCGGGGGTTTCCCGGATTTCTCGGAACACCTCGCCTATTTCAAGCTATAAAAACTCCAGAGGACTACCATGAAGATCACGTGACTGGACAAAATGGTAGACGTGCATGCAGTAATGATTTTCCGCTCATGGCTACTTTCATTTTGCTGTTTTACTGTCGTTGTCGTCGCTAAGCGAATGCCATACGAGTTCATAACCGAACGTACAAATAGCTACACACTGCCACCACTTCCTTACGATTATAAGGATTTGGAACCATTTATAGACGAAGCTACGGTACGTGTACATCATACCGGTCACCATGCCGCTTACACCAAAAAAAATGAACGCAGCCATACAGGAATGGGAATCAGAAGCGAAGGTAAAAAAAATCTCCAAAGATCTCAATACACAAAGCTAGATGTAGATCGGAAAGATATTTAAATTGCCACGAGAGACACGAAGGGTCAGGATGACCCATATAATGTACATGTACTGTACATTAGGCACCGTCCGCCGTTCGAAACCATTATATTTTAAACTTCTTCTCAAGTTCTACCAGTGCCATTTGTTTGAAACTTGCCTCAAATGATCCTGACATAGTCCCGACAAAGTCTTGTTTTTTTTTCAGGTTAATTCGAAATCCAAGATGGCCGCCACATCCGCCATCTTGAAAAACACATTTTGAACTTCTTCTTAAGTTCGTCTAGTGGGATTTGGCTGAAACGATATCCTGACATGGTGTTGACAAAATGTTTATGGTTGGTCCTGAATCGAAGATGGCTTCCATCACACCATATTAATTTCCTTTATGACTGTTGCCAAGGTAGTCAGATGACAGCTATGGCATTTGGGCCTCTTGTTTGTTTGTTTCAACAAAGTCCATTATTATATAATTGCATGTACCGCTTTCGCTGTAATTAGTGCCCCTCCCCTTTTCTGTAGAAGAGTTGAAGCAGTATAAATGCCCTCATCCCTTGGATTTAGCAATGTTTTACAAGATGTAATGCCTTTTACATCAGCATTGTATCCTATATCCCAGATAGCATTGCGAGTCTTTTACCTGAGAATCACGACATAATAATGTGTCTCAAAGGCTAAATGGAACACTATAATGCATATTTACTGGAACATATCATATCATTAGTAGTACTGAAAGATTTAAAAATGGCTGACTTTTTTCGTCCACAACTTACATCGATTATGGATCCCTAATAATCACCCTGGGTTCTATTTACAGTGAATACGGTATATGTATTATTCCTACACGTGTATGAAGCTTAATTCCATCCTGATTTCATTAATTGCCAGATGGAATAGTACATGTGCATGTATGCTGATACATATATGTAAGTAAGTAAGCAGCATACATTCTTTGACTTGATATTGTAAGGTCGCTTAATTTTTACCTTCACACCAGAGGGGATTTCCCTCCAGCTCAGGCAGTCAATCCATTAATCCAAGAGTTGCACGCCAGATCTCTGGTGGCTGCACAATTAATCCAATAATATTGAGAAACTTCTGAATGATCAAAAGTGTCTTCAGGCTATACCTCTAACATTGTTGGAGTAGCTACACAATATGCAGAAAATCATGTTAATAGCCAATTCATGACTATGATTATTTAAGGTAGTAGGGTGTTTTACTGTATAGTGTATATGTTATAAAATACATATACTCTCACCTTATTGTGTCTGTCGTCCGGCCGTCCGTCCGTCAATATTCGACTTCTTCTCCATAAATCCTGGTCGGAATTCAACAAAATTTGACTGGTTGCATCCTTATGGGTTACTGACTGAAAATTGTACAAATGAAATGATATTTCCATATAAATGACTTCTTTTCTGACACTAAACATTTGATAGCACCCATAATGCAATGGCAGGCTGGTAGCATCCTTATAGGGTGGGGATTCAAAATTGTACAAATGATGAGGCCAAAAAGGTCATTTAGGCTACTATTTTCATATAAATAGTCTTTGCGATAATTACTAAAAAAAAAAAAAGGTTACTATTTTCATATATATAGTCTTTGCCATAATTACTAAAAAAACAGGTGTGTGATATAGGCCCTCTGGTCCTCTTGTTGTAGTTGAGATGCATTTTTATTGGAATAGCGTACATGTCAGAAGAATCTTACATGCATATTATATTGGATAATATACATATAAATATTTGCATAAAGAAATCATTTATCAAAATATTATTGGTACAGTCATGTAAATCAAATCCTTTATTATATGCAGACATTAATGTCTCTTTCAGGTCACGGAATCTGCAATGATATTCGAACTTCTACACAGACTTGAAGATGTACCAGACAAATATAGAGTTGCTATACAAAACAATGGTGGAGGGTAACAAGAGTTTTACAACATATGTTATTTTGATAGAATTATGAATGAAAGTGCAGATTTTGTGCATAAAATATTAATTGGAACATTTAATTTACCTAATATTTAATTACTATATCTTGTACAATGCATTCCCGAGTAATTTACCTACTTTGGGTTCAGTTTCATGATCATTCCTTAAATTTAAGCAATCCCTTAACTTCAAATTATCCATAGGAATAAGCATTACAGATTTTATAGAGGGCTCCTTAACTTCAATTTTTTCCTTAACTTCTGTAATGCTTAACTATGGAGAGTTTAAAGTAAAGGAATTCCTTAAAGTTAAGAAATATCCATAAATCTAGGCCCTGTATACGTAAGTTATCATATTAATTATTTTGATAAATGATCAATACATAAATCTACCCATTTTTGACAGTTTTCACTATATTATATGATAAAAATAAGACAACTACATTTATAATTTATAGGAAATTTTATATTGAAATTGCATGTTGCTTAAAATGTAATGTTAATAATCAATGTAAACAAAATTAATTGACATCACAATGTTTGTACTGAAATCATATTCTGAGAATTGATTTCTTTATACCGATGTGTACATGATTTTTGCAGATATGTGAACCATAATTTATACTGGTCGGTGATGTCACCAAACCCTAATTCGGATGAAAGGGAGCCAACTGGCCAAATTGGAATTGATATTGATGAAGACTTTGGAAATTTCTCTAATTTTAAAGATCTGTTCACAAAGGAAGCACTTTCTTTATTTGGATCAGGTTGGTAACCGATTGTATTTGTTAAAATGAATTTGTTTTAGCAAAATGTACATATAAGTGTGCTTTGTTTTTAATATAATCATATCACAGGGACCTGGCACGAACAATTTTAACCAACAGTATATATATATATATATACATACTATAATATGATAAAATTAAAGAAAAATCCTTACGGACGAAATCTATAAGAAATAAAAACAATAACGACTGACTAGTGAGCGCTTTCGCCCCATTCAAGGGAGCTCTTCAGACTGTTTATTGAAGATGTAATTATGACGTCATAGTTCATGACGTCATTTGCTAAGAGACAAGATATAAACAATCAATGAGGAAGAATACAAAGAATACTATAATATATATACATACTGTTTGTCCCTGTGAATCAGACTGATTTATTTTCCCCAGAAGATGATAAAACAGATTAATAGCATAGTTTTCTTCACAAATTAAAATCAATTTTGTTTCTTGCATATGTAAAAGAACTATATTTGCAGATAATTCATATCAATTGACAAATCTTGAAAAGTTTTGTAAGATATTGATTTTACTCTTGATTTAGTCACATTCAAAATGATAAACAGCCCTTAGCAAAAATAATTGTGAATTTACCAGTAATATTCCGGTGAAATCCCAGTTAAAAACACAGTTTCCATTCATTTACTATTCATTTCAAGGTTTTCTCTCCTCACATTTCTTCATACCAGTTTTTTGTGTACAGTTAAAAGACAGTTTTCTGAAAACCTTGTTTTAACTGCTGAAAAATTTCCATTCAAAATGCAGTTTTTAGATAACTGGAATTTCACTGTATCAAAATACCAGTTATTTTACAGTTTTATTCTGAAGCAGTTCTTGGAAATAACCGTTTCTGATATCTCTGCTCTGTAACCAGTTATCAAATGCTACCATCAACAGTACTTGTGTACATAGCCTCAGTAGGACATAGGTCAAGCCCACAGGAAGAATGTGAAAGTGGGGGAATGGGAGGGGATGGATAGGGGGGGGGGCAAATTTGAGCCTCAGTCTAATATATTGTCCAATGAAAAGCAACTTCCTCTCATTTTGAATGTTAGTTTGCTGTGGCTGCTTGTACATTATGTATGGGACAGTTTTCATCTCCAACATATATTCTTCTGGGAACAGATTCTAAAATTGTTTACTTCAAGAAAAGCTGTTTTGATTGAGACAAGAAAATGGAATTGCCTACAACTGCTTAAGTTTTTAGGAAATGATGATAGTGTTCTACAATTGTATCTATTGTTTTGTGATATTTTGAAGTGAATTTCTAAATTCTATGGATGAATTGTGCACTATAAGTTTTGTGGAAACTGCAATCACCTTATTTTGAAACAACTGAAAGTGAATTATATGTTTAACATGTTTGGTGATGGGATTTACTTTTCAATTGATTCTGTTGTTTCTGGGTTTGTATGATATGGTAAGCATGGTTGATTATGTGGCTCTATCATATTGTATATGAAAGGTATATATAACATTTGAAAAAGTTAGAGGCTATAAATTGATATACAATATATAGCTTTGTATATCCTAATATTAAGGAATGATTTAAAATCTGAATGGTTAGATATAATGATGTTAAACATCTCTTAAGTTCACCGTGCCCTCTAGCTATTATTCTAAATCCTGGGACCTCAAAGTTGCCCTGATTAGAGCATCTGCATAGTTTACAGTTACTTCTCACATTCTTTTCCCCTCCCCCAGCCTCCTCCCCCTCCCCCTTCTCACCACCTGGGTATAATCAACGGTTTTATAACAGTTATTTTCCAGTTATTCTTATCATCAATGCTTCCATCCTAGACCAATTTATTTACAGTTATTTATGACATCATAAACTGGTATACTGGTACTGATAATTACTGCCTGCCATTCCGAAACCGGTTTTTGACCAGTTTTCTGTGAGGTCATGTATAGCAAATAACTGCTAAACAACTGTGAAAGTAATGTATATTAAATGGTTACTGGGAAATAACTGGACTTTAACTGCATAGAGCCACACAATGGCAGTTATCTGACCTAAAAGTGATAACTGGAAAAAACACTGTAAAACCACTGTTCAGAATAAAACTGTGAAAAGAATGGAAAATGAATGGAGTTTATTTAGCTATGGGAGCCCTTCACATGTCGAGTGGGTGATTCAGATATTCTGCATTTGCATAATTAAAGAGTTATCTGCCCTTGCAGGTAGGTATTGATTGCAACGTTTTGTGTTTGCGAGTGTTACATCATAGTTTTTCTGACAAAATAATGACATAACAATTGATACCTACCCACAAGGGAGCTAACTCTGTAATATGCAAAGACGGTATAATTTTAGGCTTAATACTATTCATTTTTAAAACCACAATTGGTCTCTAATGCTTAATCAGAAGCGTGCATGATTGTTTTTCTGATGTTACATAGTCCATTACTATTTAATTATTGTTTACCATTGTTCAGATATAATCCTGCAACTTTCTTTGTTAGTTCAATTTCGTCAGGCTCATTCTGTTACATAACGACAAAGCAAAATGAGGCATAAGTGTATAGTTCGACATAACTTATATGAAACATATATACAAAAAGTATTTTAATTTTCAAATCATATAGCAATACCATTAAGCAGATACAATAAATATGCTGTACCCATACCAGAGTCGATGTCACATAGGCTAAAGAAATTCAAAACATCACCACCGAGGAGTTTATGGAATTCTTTTTCAGACAAGAGCATGTACCTAATATTATAAAGGTAACCACACTACTTTAAGAGTGATTTGAGTAGTTCTAGACAAAAAGTTGCCTCACTCCACTGTCATTTGCAAGGGTTCGGCCGACCACAATGTGTAATGGTGGACAGCAACCAAGCATCAACGTTTCACACACATTTCACCACAGTGGGCTTTTCTGACAAACAATTATATATTGTAATTATAACAACTAATCCAACTTCCATTAGAACTAGTTTGTTCCCAATATATGTGCAATTTTCAAAGCACTCACTCTCTTAGACTGAATGTTCCCTTAAAGAAATAAAGAATTGGGATGGGATTAAATTAAGTTCCAGTATTTTCTATCCATAAAATGCTTTGACAATCTGATTAAAATACACTTATAACCACTATGTTCAATAGAGGATCTGACAATATGCCATAAGAGGTCACGTTCGGATGACCTTTTTACCACATGTACTTCAGATCAAATGCATTTTCTACACATTGATAACTCCATTTCGTCCCAGAATATATATGCATTAGCTTTGTTGTGCTCTTTGGCCGAGATGACTTTATACAAGAAAATAATTCTGAAAGCCTTATCAAACTATTTCGTCCCCAGTCAAGATTCTGGCAGTGCCAATTTGATTGGCCATTTCCAAAGGTCACCAGAACGTGACCCCTAATGGGATGTTGCCAGATCCTCTTATCAACATGATGATAATAAGGATCTGTATTTTAATCAGATTGATGCTTTGATAAGTTTGAACCATGACAGAAAATTAATGCATGAACACTAGATGATGTATGTGTATAGAATGTAGACTTTAAAGTTTTAACAATTCATAAATTTGGTCAAAATCCATTCAGCCATTCTTGACTAGTAGTGATTTTTTGAAAAGTTGATGGACATCGGATGACTGAAGACGCACCATGACATGCCGTTTGAGTTATTCCTATATAACACTAAGGTCTGGAAATATTAATGTTCCAGGTTATGTGTGGTTGTGTAGAGATGTCAATCAAAATCGAAAACTCATCATTTCGAAAACAGCCAATCAGGACTCGCCATTACAGGATGGGTTTCAACTGCCTATCTTAGTCATTGATATTTGGGAGCATGCCTACTACATCAAACACCAGAACCGCAGGCCTCAGCACGTTTCTGATTGGTGGAAACTTGTCGACTGGACAGCTGTAGAGGAGCTTGATGAATGGTGGAAAAAACAAAACATCAAATATCATGATGAACTATAATTAACCAATTTCTCTGACTTTGATCGACACATTGTAACTGTCACAGATTAACTTTAAATACTTTAAAATTCTCATAAAAGTAAACAAACATTTCATTTGCATGTCTGTCTTGATGATCAACAAAGACATGTTTGTTCCCTATTTGCTAAGGCCCAAAAAAATTATGTCTGTTAAGGGTTACATCTGCAAAAAAAATAGGGTCAGTATGTCGGAAATTTTTTTTTTCCAAGTGTGTCTTTTACTCTAAAATAATGGCTGGAACCAGAGTCTGAGGTGGAAGTCCCGACTTTTTAAATAAAATTTCCTAAAAAACTGGAAAAAAATCAAGGTCGGGGGTAAAAAAAATAGGGTCAGTCAGGTAACCCTAAACAGACATATGATTTTTTTTGGCCTTAATGTTTTTTTCTGCTCAATAAATAACCAAGATAGAAGTTCTCATTAAAATAGGCCACCCTCAACATACATCATGTGTATATCTACAAATGGGATGACCAACAACGCAAACAGAAACATATAAATTGGCAACTCCGCCAACTTCAGCTAGTTGACAGTCCGTCTCTATTTCAGCGTTGAGGTCTTTCTCCCCTACCATCAGGAGAAAGATATAGTTTTATTTTATTATCAGCAACTGAGCTGCCATATTATAGATTTTTACATAGGAGTGATTGTTGTTTAAGTTTGATGTATTGTCCAAATTGTATTACAAATTTAGTGTTCGACTGAGTTTGTTTTGTGTGTACAAAATAATAAATGTATATAAATTATGTTGTGTATTCATCTCTTCATATTTTGTCAGTATAAATGATTGAAGATGCTCCACCGCCGACATAGTATAAATCATATTCATTATTGGAATAATAATTGGTGTATTATCGTTTATATATATGTCTAATTAACACAAAAAATAATATGAAATAATTTATTTCGCCTTTGGTGCATGCGCAATCAGTACTTCATTCCATATAGGATATAGTGCCACGGAATTTTTTCGGGATGCAATTAATAATTTTTCACATTTTTAACTTAAAATAAAATTAGAAGCTCATACTTTTCAATGTTGGTAATGGTGTAAAGTAAGTAACTTTTGTAACTGAAGAAAAATACTAAATCGTTTTCTCCTCTTTTTGATAGTGAAAAAATACCATTTGTCAGCGGTGGAGCATTATTCATTTGTTGTATTTTAAATATTTAGTACACCTCTTATTCAACTATAATGATCGTTTTCTAATTTTACAGCTGTAGATGCACGCTATGGTAACCATCCAAATTAAAAATAAGTTATGAAAATTTGGAATGGACAATTTAATTTGCCTACTAAACTATAGAGCCATCCTTGAACAAACTTAATAATTACTGAGAATGTGTATGCACTTCCAATATATCTTTTTAATAATAGGAGAAATGTAGTTTGCTCAAGGATGCGCTCTATGATTTCTTGAACAAAATTGTCAAAATTTCAATATTTTCATCATTAATGCATACTTCGAGTGGTTACCGTGGCAACTGAAAGAACTAGCTTTACAATCAAATTAGGGATATACTAAATAATAATATGTCAAATCAAACAATTCATTTTCTTTTAAAATGACAATTTTGAAAATTTGCTGATTTGGGGCCCAAACCATTTATACCGGTATAAGTAGTCCTTTCCCATTTAATTTTACATTCAACATCCTTAAAGATGCTCCACCGCTGACAAATTGTATTTTTTCAATATCAAAAACAGAAGCAGGCGATTTTGTATTTTTCTTCAGTTACAAAAGTTACTTATTTTACACCATTACCACCATTGAAAAGTTTGAGCTTCTAATTTTACTTCTAGTTAAAAATATGAAAAATAATTAATTGGATCCCGAAAAAATTCCGTGGCACTATATCTTATATAGAATGAAGCAATTATTGCGCATGCACCAAAGGCGAAATAGATTATTTAATGTTGGTTTTTTTGTTAATTAGGCATATATATACACGATTAAATACCAATTATTGTTCAAATGATGAATATTGTTTATGCTCTGTCGGCGGTGGAGCATCCTTAAACTTCTGTCTTTGCATATTTCAGAGTTGTCTCCCCTGCAAGCGAGTGAAACTCACACTGTTTACTCTGGTATATATGACATTCCGTCCACAAACAAATGATGTTGAAATCAACACCTACCCACAAGGGCAGATAACTATGTAATAAGTTGGAATATCATTTGAAAATGTTATAACGCAAAAATGTTTTTATCACATTTTATTTGTTAAACATCGCACAATAATCACACTCATTCATTCACTATAATATTCTGATTTATATATTATAACATCAGGTGGAAGAAAAGAGTTTTTGGTCTGAAAGTATGATAGTCACATCTCAATTGTCAAAATGTGAGGTGTTCGGCAAATTCAAGTTTCATGATCGATTCATAATAACACTGGCGAGTCACTGTTCCATTTCTTGGTAAAATTTATATATTTTTTTTGTTCATACACACTTGTATAATGATTTATACATACTGTCAAAACCAGCTTTGTGTGAACTATACTTGGTCAAATACCACACAAAAATTTTGATTTATAGTATTGCTATATTCCAGATCTATCTCTGTACACACTAAATAATAGATATTTTAAACATGTGGAAAAGAGATATTACATTCTAAAGACTATTCACGAAAAATTTTGTCTTTGAAAATCCTCATAAAGTTTTCATCTACGAAAATCCTCCAATGTAAAGTTTTCAGATGAATACCTTTCAAAGGTAGTCATGATCACATCAACGATACAAAGTGTCTTAACAGAGGTCCCGATAGATCTTTCATCCACCCACAACTATAATGGTCAGTTACTGTGGAAGTGAAAGCAGTGTCTGTTGTCCTGACGGTAAATATGTGACATTTCGTGACTGGGACATTTGGTAGGCTATTTCCTCTGCAGCCTCAAGTTTACGCAATTCAATTAATCCTTCACCGGAAATCTTGAAGGCCTTGGCTAATAGTTCAGCTCCCTCGGAATCTCCCTGTGCCTGAATAACAGCTGCCTCTCTGTTCATCTCGGCCTGTAAAAAAAAATGACAGGTGTAAAATTTCCTCTAGAGCCCTATTCATCTGTTTCCGAGTCATTTTCAACTAATAATTTAAAATACATATTTTTTTCCTATGTACTTATTTCATATACAGTGGACCCCAAATAATCTTTTTTTTAAATAATTTATTTTTTATTTCATTTTCATGTGCAATATACTACATAATAACTTAATACTTTCATTCTTATTCACATTCAATATCACTATCACTCTCATTCTCAAACATCTTACTCATATCATCATCATTATCATCATCATCATCATAATCATAACCATAATCTATATCATCATATCAACATTATCTTCATCATCACCACCACCATCACCTTTATCATCATCAACATCATTATTATTATCATCATCAACATCATTATTATTATCATCATCTTCATCTGATCATCATACTGTCATTTATCACACTTCATACTCTCATCTTATATTAATCATTCAATAATCATAATTCATAATCTGGAAAACTCTTAACTGAAATATCAGGGAAACAGCAGATTACTGTAATAATAAATATTCACTAAGAACACATAATTTGGCCGTCCGGATCGACACAGTCCCCTTGTACTTACTATATAAGGAGAAAATATCGTGACTTGGATTTGGACCTTGGACCTCCGATGATTGACCCAGTTCAGACCCCTATACCAATCACAACTGCTGTAAATAACTTACCTTTTCTACTAAGTATCTTGATCGTTCAGCATCCTGCTGGGCTACTTGTTTCATTTCAACGGCTAGTGTAAACTCCCGGCCAAATGTGAGATGAGTCTACAAACAAAAGTCAAATAATTACTTTTTCAATATGGTACTGAAAAAAGGCAATAGTTAATTTGTTCCTTTGAAAAATTATGATTTTAAAAGAAAATTATCAGATTTTCTAAATTATACATAATATAGAATTATACATTATACAATTATTCATATACAAGAAGCCTGACATATACTTCAAAAAATCAAAATGAGATAATGATACTGAAACAACACAGCCATTAAATGACAGGCCAGAGTAAACTAGTGGCTAAAACGTGTATCCGTACCAGTGAAATATCGTCGAGAAGAACACCGAACTGACTTGCTCTCTCCATCAATTCTTCTCGAACCTTTGTTGACACCACCTCTCTCTGTGTGATCATTTCACTGGCATCAAACTGGGCCTAAAAATATATTCAAACAACTCAGATTATTCACCAGACATAGGAAGGTTTTAAGGACTCCTTACCAGTTACTTAATAGCTAAAGAATTAAAAAAAAAATGTCTTTACAGTCACACAAGTTTTGACCCCATTTCTTAAACGTCAATAATGGACTAAAATTTTGACAGACAAAAGGTGAATTATAAAAAGTCACATGAAATCTCTGTCTCCGGTATTAAAAATCAC
This sequence comes from Argopecten irradians, assembly GCF_041381155.1. Classification (NCBI taxonomy): domain Eukaryota; kingdom Metazoa; phylum Mollusca; class Bivalvia; order Pectinida; family Pectinidae; genus Argopecten; species Argopecten irradians. Next base: position 4,671,141 of record NC_091149.1, on the reverse strand, counting down.
TCAATATTTTTCGAAAGAAAGAAAAATTGGAAAATATTGCTTGGTGGTGAATGCAGCTTTAAATTCAAATTTCACATCTAATTGAAATAATAATCAAACAAGAGGCCAAGGGGCCTGTATTTCTCACTTGAATATTGCAATACAGAGTAAGAAAGAGTCTGGAGAATATTGCCTGACAACCCTTTAAAAAGCCTTCAGACTTCTCTGGGTTTGCTAATGGTAATTTATTTGTAATAATCCTCCACTGGCACATAAGAGTTATTAATGGATTTTTTTTTTAATATTTCAGTTGTACTGACTTTCATTTAACTCATTCACCCCTAAAGACACATTTGGACTCTTCCATACAAGGCTGGAACAGTTCATTAAGAATGTTCAGGGGTAAATGAGGTAGAATTTGACATTCAGTGATTAAAATCTTCTGATTAGTCTGCTAACAGAATTTGAAAACGTACCACTACAGCTTTTAGCACTTCATTCGTGATGGAGGGTAAGACCCTTTCATCGTAGTCCATTCCAATGTTTGTGTAGATTTTTGGGAGCTGAGCACTCACAGGTCTGAACAGAATTCTGAGAGTAATGTTAACATTCTGTAAATCTGCAAAACAAATATCATAAATGTTTACAACATACTTAAACCAAGAATTTCCCAATACTTAAAATAAATTTTTCTCCCTATTTTTTCATGTACATGTCACTAATGCTATAAGAGCACCTTGACTTTAAAACTGCAGTTTGATTTGATAATAACTTAATTTGCCAAAAGTGACACAAATTTCAGAACTTCTGGGGGTTTAAAGTGAATAATACTAACTTCTAAACAATATTTTTCTCAATAGTTGTCCATTGCTTCTGACTGATGTAAAAGAGCAACTTAATTTGACCAAGTTTCAGTTCAGTCGGATGTGATAACTTTGTCAAAGTGAACTACTGATATAAGTTTATATACAAATGTTGATCATGACAGCCCAATAATAATGTTGCCTGAAAAGCACCAAGTACACCTTGTTTTACTTTCCTCAACAATCATTGAAAGCGAAACTTGCAATTGGACTTTTGTTTATATATTCATAATTTGATTTAATTAACTTGTTACCTGCATTTTTATTGGCTAAAAATTTTACTTAATTATCAGCCTGTAAAGGAAAAATTGGCGTCGCCGTAGGCGTTTTTAAAGTCGCTTCTGATTGAATAAATTGAATCATAAGAATTAATTTGAATAGGTCTTTTATGTTACGGAGATACCACACAAAAATCTGAGTGTACTCTCATCATCTCATCATAAACCGCTTTGCGGTTTATTTAATTAGTGTACACTCAGATTTTTGTGTTAACATAAAAAAATTATTCAAGGTAATCCTTAAAGATGCTCCACCGCCGATAAATGATATTCATTATTTGAACAATAATTGGTGTTTAATTGTATATATGTATGTCTAATTAACCCAAAAAATGATATAAAATAATTTATTTTGCCTTTGGTGCAAGAATCAGTACTTCATTCCATATTGGATATACTGGCACAGAATTTTTTTCGGGATGCAATTAATTATTTTTTTATATTTTTAACTTGAAGTAAAATTAGAAGCTCAAATTTATCAATGGTGGTAATGGTGTAAATTAAGTAACTTTTGTAACTGATGAAAAATACTAAATCGTCTGCTCTTGTTTTTAATAGTGAAAAAATACCATTTGTCAGCGGTGGAGCATCTTTAAATATATAGTTGAAGGTGAAAAGAAACATGATTGTCATGACTTTTGTGTATAAATACAGACTGTGATTGTTACACTAATATTACCTTTACTTCCTGTGACCACAGCTATATTCCTTGGCCTTGCACGGATGTCAAATATGATTGGTTTCTGGACCCATGGAATCATAAAATGTGTTCCTTCTCCTACCACTTTTTCCTGCACTCCCCTGAACCTGTCAAATATCACGGCTCTATGTCCTCCATCAACTGAAACAGCCAAACATGAAGTACTGAAGCATTGGTGTGACAAAAATTAAGTTCAATAAAGGCAACTACTGTATCGTATTCACCGTAATAACCAGGGCAATCAAAAAATTGTAACAAAGGGGGTGCTTATTAGTGAACCAAAGTATAAGTTGAGCACGATAAAATTCAGCCATATTTTCAGACATCGCGAAATTTGCTGGTCCCACGGATATGTCTGACAAAATTTGACTTGGACACCTATTTTAAAATCTGAAGTCGATAGATATGGTGTCTCTGAAGTATTACGCAAGTGTCGAACCTGGCAAAAACACAATTTACATCAGATAATCATGAAAACAGCTGCCTGGATACTAATAGCAGGAAGTTATGTTTACTTCAAAAATTCGCATCAATGTTCGGTCCAGCAAAAATGCCACGCAGGAGCCTATGAATGGGAATAAAAAACATTTTTCTCAATGTTAACAAATACTTGTCTTATCGAGTCAAACAAAACACCAATGTAAAATTAATAAAATTTCACAACGTTTAGTACTTGCTTTAAGGACTGAAGATTTAGAAGAAATGTCTTAAATTTTCGTTAAAAAAATATGATAGCTCATGAAATGACAGAATGCATGCTCGGAAACCTGCGCACCTTCAAGCTACATCAAAGGCTGTGCCTGCAGATATCACAGGCAAATCAGTCGTCGCCCAACGTCATGGTCAGGGTACAAACATATAAGCTCCTGCGCCGTACTTGACCAAAAGCCAGTGTGACTTATCCTTTTCATATACGTCCTTGGAGATATATTATCATGCTCTGGTTCACATACAAATTATAAAATACTCGCAAGTTTATGTAATATGGGATATAATGCTGATGTCAGAGGCGTCAAATGTTGTAAAACATGCCATAGGATGGGGAAATTTATTCAACTAAACGAAACACAAACGAAACACAATTTAGTCCATATTAAATGGGTCGAATTGACTAACGTTACGCAACACACCAGTTGACAACACTGAAGGTTTTACACTGTTAATTTACATCCACAGACTTGTTAATTGATATTGCACTTAGTTTATCATTCATTACAACGTGTCATTTTAGATGTTGAGATAGGTTCCTAGAAACAATCAGCAAATTTCATCAGAAAGTTTTCTTACCATTGTAAAGTGCAGTATTCACAACACTCGCTCCGACTGCAAGGCCTAGGCCGAGGGTGCTTAATGCGTTAAATAACTTTGACATATTAATAAAAATTAATTAAAATGACAACTTGAGATGATCTGTGCGATATGATTTGATATGACAGTAGCCGGCAAATTATTCGTAGACTTTATGATGTAAGGTACCGTGTCCGCATGGCTCCCAGGGTCAATCAGACAGAAACTAATTTTGAAGTCGGTTGAAGGTGCGGCGTCCGTTCCGGATATATCTATGAAATTTTTGAATATTTATAACAATATATGGAAACTTTAATGTGAAAAATATTTTTGAGAACACTATTACCAAATTGTTAAGTAAAATCACGTAAACAAACGTAATAAAATTATCTGTATCCCATGTTATTCAATAGTCCGGATATTGATATCTGGAAAGTTTGAGCGTTTAATTTATTAGTCCTTTCAAAAGGAAGCGGAAGTAAAGTGTACTCGCATGCGCACGTGTGCCTGACGCAAAACGTGGTCTGCCTGTGCAACAACATCATTTCCCATAAATTCTACAATTTCTTTCATACATTTCACATCGAAACAAAAGGAGCAGGTAAGTAGATAACACTGCACTTCTACGATTAACTTTTTACTTCCCTTCATGTAAATGCTCTAAATTAGCTTGGTGCATATCCGAAAAGTGTGCCGAATATTATTTTGTCGTCAACAAAGTAGAAATCGAAAGTATCTTATTCTGCCATATGTACATATACATGCTGCAGATTACATTAACATGTGCCATTGTTTATGATGAACTTGCATGAATGGATACCTTAATTTCCCAATAAATGTTTGATATAAAATTTCAGTTTCTGACTGTCTCAGTGCCACAACTATGGCAATGAGTTCCAAATTACCTTCATATTCATCGTGAGGCATCTGCAAATAATCTCACAGAATTTCAACTACTTGGATTATTAACTAATTTGATTAAATATTTTCAGAACTCAACAAAATTAATAACAATATTTATATTATTGTAAGTACTAATATGCTGAAGACTTTTTATATTCAAGTGTAACAGGATTGGACTGGGTCGACCATCATCGGTGACCAGGTAGCTCAGTCCGTAGAGCACTCGGCTAGTGTTCGGAGGGTCCCGTGGTCTACTGTCAGCAAAGGCAATCTGTTTGTATACATGCGTTACGCATATGTGTTTTTAATTAGACCAGTGGTCTTGGTTGTTATAGAATGGCCACGGCAGAAGGTGACGCAGAAATGAAGGATGAGAAGCCAGTCACCAAAACAGAAGTAACTGATGATGGAGACCAAGTGAATGGAAAAGGAAGCGAACAAGTTAAAGAGGCTATTGGAACATATGCTGTGATCCCGGAGGATCCACCCCAAGCTCCCTTAGGTCCTCCTAACAGCCTAGAGAAAAAAATTATCAAGCAACTTGAGGTACAAAAACAGAACATATTTTGTTATCTATGAGTTTTTGTTCTTCAGCAATCAATATAAAATAAGTTTAAAATATGTGTATATTTAGTTTTGCGGTTCATGAGATATTTAAATAATGAAATTATTAAATTTGCAAAGATGTCATTAAAAGTGAAATTTAAATATTAGATTATGAAAGTACTCAAATTAAAGTAGCAATACATTAATGTACGTATCATTTTGATGTAAATTTCTTGATTATGAGAATAATTTAAAAAAATGAAATCCTTTCTGAAGTTTCAGTAAGTGATTGTGATTTTCCTATTTAAGTTTTTGCAAAGTACAGAGTTATCTTCCTTGTGAGAAGGTATCAATTGTGATGTCAAGGTCATTACTTTGTGAGCACATGCAATGTTATACTCATGATGTAAGAATCAAATGTTAATGCATATTCTATTAAATTATTGGATGGAAATTCTTTTATTTTATTTTATTGTAGTATTATTTCGGCGACATGAATCTACCGAGAGATCGCTTTCTCCAGGAACAGATTAGGGAGGATGCTGATGGATGTATCCTTAAATCACAATAAAAATTGACATGCTCACATTTACGTAGTAAGGCTGAGCTTTTTAGCTATTTTGATGACCCATGGAAATTGACTATATGCTGTTTCTGGTTATTTATTTAATATATATATATATATATACTGTCATTTTATTGATCAGAGTAAGGGTAGATTGACGTTTTCAGCTTACATGTTGGTTCCCTAATAAGCCCCTTCCTCTTCTTTGTTATGATTTTTAGAGGCGGTGCTGATTACGGTAAATATAGTATGTGCAATATACATGTATACAAGATTAAAGTGAAACTATATAAGCAATTTCATCAACATATTTTCCCATGCTACAACACGCAAATAAGATATAATGCTTTGAATAAGTGGACACCAATATTTCCAATATTTCATCTTAACATAAACCTCAGGGGTATCACTTGCTATTATGACTAAATTCAACAGATTGAAGCAGCTCACATCAAACCTAAAAATGATTGCAACGGCTATAAGGAAATGTGATTCGGGACTCCTTGAGGTATGTATGATAAAAATATCTAATGAGTTAATATGAATATGAAAATACAAAGGAGTTCTTTACTAATACATGTAATAGATAAAGATAGCAGAGTTACTGTGAAATATAATTTGTCAAGTTATCTCCCTTGATAAATTATTGTTGTTCATGCATGTATAATAATGTTACCAAACTTATTTCATATTGAATTATTTCTACGGTTTCATGTCTTACAATAGGTAGAGTTATCTCCCTTGATAAATGTCGTTTATGGCAATATGCATGTATGATATATAATGTAACCAAAATTTTTTTCATAAAGACTTGTTTCTGTGATTTCATGTCATATAATAGGTAGAGTTATCTCCCTTAATAAATGTTGTATATACATGTATACAGTAAACTAACTTATTTCCATGATTTCATGTCAAACAGATCTTTAAGAGCCATCTAATTTTATGTTAGGGGCTCTTCCTGTATGCCTGAAATTTTTTTTGCTATATTTGCAATCTCTAATCGCCAGCAAAATACACTAACTTTAACCTAGGTTGGTTGACAGAAATACACCAAGTTGTATAAAGCTGATTTTTTTTTATAATAAAAATTGATGTCTAATGATTTTGCATGAGAACTGATTAGATCATACCTATACAGCTTTCATTGGATTAATATTTATCTTAAGTCCCTTGAAACAGGATGCAACTATAATGTTTGTTTCTGTCTGTGCCACTGTTTTCCAGTACTTGTACAGCTCTGCAGAGTTAAATTTGGGGTCAAAAGGTCATCTGCAATGGTCACTGGTACTGTAACGTCAGCTTACTACATGTAGATGAGCATATATAATGGTACATATAATTAACAATTATGATAAATAACAACACTTTTATTAGTTCTAAACTTTTTAATTTTGTTAAAATGCTATTGAAACAGTTTCGTTTTTGAACGATGTCTTTTCAATACACTGAAACAAAAACATGACGCTTACCTGACGATATGCTCATCAGTCACGGAGGGTAAAAACCCATCTCCACCTATTCGAATACTCGGGTTATTTGCATATTTTCTTCTGGAAAATGACCTATGCAAATAAGCGGAATCCTCTGTACTAAAAAATAGGTTACGATCACTATTATAGCTTGCGAGGAACAGTAGGGGAGACATGAATTGGTTCAGCAATAATCAGGGTGCTTGTTTTTATTCAAGAATTTAATTATTATCTCTGCATGTTTGTGTTTGGCTCAGGTCAGTAAAGATGGAGTTTACATGAGGAGATCACCAGACGTGCCACTTCCAGAAAATACAGAAGACAGACGAGCTGAACTACAGAAAAAGACAGTATACGCTGTATGTAAAGACCTACTTTTCTACTTATTAAATACTGGACTAAAAAATATATTTTACTGTATCGGTACATTAAAAAAAAGAACCCCTAGGCATTCTATCTGTGAATGTCAGAGTATTTACCAAAGTTGATTTCTTTGATGTCTTGAATCTTATTTAAGATTGATTTTCATAATTAAAAAAACTCCTGATGATATTTGGATAAAAAATTTACGTAAGTGGGTAATAACTAATTCAAATAACTAGTGAGGCTTACTGATTTTATTAAAGACTGAGTTGGTATCAGAGTGATAAAAAATATTTTTTAAGAGAATAAAACTGTCCCAAATTTTGATCCTAATGAGTAAGATTTTACTTTCCAGAAAGGATTTCCTGCTAATATTTCACTAGATAAAATCATCAGCTTCTTCGAAGAAGGACATGGTCATGTGGATACCGTTCAAATGAGGCGAGACCAAAACAAAAAGTTCAAGGTCGGTATTAAAACACCAATCATCCTGATAGACCATTATCATTTAATCAATTTTATTTTCATCCTGATTCAATATTCTACTTTTCACTGGAACTTTGACATTAGTCACTCATCCTTAAATATTTACATTTTCACATCAATCCCACTATATTTAACCTTACCAATCAGTTGACTTTGGTCAGCACATGAATTGCCATCCTCTTTGACTTTGATGTCATAATCAGTATGACATCACAATTATCATGCCAGCAATCAAGAAATATGGTTGTCGAAATGGCTGCTCCGTCCTTGACAATAATGAATTAATTATTTCCTGAGATTTTATCCTAGAACTGTTATTAAATGTAAAAATAAGCATTGAACTGCATTCAGTTGGCAATTATGGCAAGTATGAATGCCAACTGAACAACAGCAAATTGAAATAAATGCAGGTCTTTGCTTAAACATGCTCCACCGCTTACAAATGGTATTTTTTCACTATAAAAAACAGGAGCAGACAATATAGTATTTTTCTTTAGTTACAAAAGTTACTTACTTTACACCATTACCACCATTGAAAAGTTTGAGCTTCTAATTTTACGTCAAGTTAAAAATATGAAAAATAATTAATTGCATCCCGATAAAAATCCGTGACACTATATCCTATATGGAATGAAGTACTGATTGAGCATGCACCAAAGGCGAAATAAATAATTTTATATTATTTTTTTTGTGTTAATTAGGTATATATATACACGATTAAACACCAATTATTGTTCAAATGATTAATATCATTTATACTCTGTCGGCGGTGGAGCATCTTTAAACATCCCAAACTAAAAGTTTTGCCTGATACAGAATTTTACGATATTTAGTCAGAAATGTTTTTTGTTTTTCAGGGATCTGTGTTTACCGTGTTCCAGTCCCAAGCAGACGCCGACAAATTTCTCGCTGCATCTGAAATCAAATTTCAAGACACGCCTCTGAAACGCATGTCAAAGTAAAAAACAACTTTCACTTAACTCTTTATTTATTTCTAACCATTTTATGCATCCGTCTTAACCTTAGATATCACTGTTGACTTGTAATTTGTTGTGTTGTTTGTAAATTTTAGCAAAATATGCAAAACAAATGTACATTTTTGTTGTTGCAAGTCCACAGGGTTCAGTATACATTTCTGTTACCAAATAACCATGCCATTATGTTTACTAGTGTTTATAGCATGTAGTAGGAGCGCTGGTTTGACCAGATGCGACTTAACATAGGTATACACATCACGTCCTTTTTGACCTGGACAGAACAATGGCGGCCGTAGAGTCAACAGTGATATCTAAGGTTAAGATGGATGCATACACACTTTATATCTAAGTTATGTTTAAGTACACCTAAGAAGTGATATATACTATAGGCAAACAAAATATCACTAGTTTAACCAGAGTCTTAAACATTTAAGTTGTAACGGTCCATTGTACCTTTATGCATAATATTGCTTTGCAGCAATTTATATTCGTAATTCCTATTTGCTCGCAAATTTTTTGAAAATCAGTTGGTATAGTACTCTCTAGACTTGGATTTGAGGTGTAATCAGGATATAATTGTTTTACAGGCAGTTGTACTTCACTCAAAAACAAGAAGAAAAGAAGAAAATTAAACTAGAACAGAACCAAAGAAAGGCAGAGTAAGTTTCAGGTTCTACTTTCACTTTCCAATAGTTTAATACTGAAAGAGATAACAATAAAAAAATCTACTTTCACTTTCCACTCAATCAATACTGAAAGAGATAACAATAAAAAAATCTACTTTCACTTTCCACTCAATCAATACTGAATGAAATAATGAGAAATAATTCTACAGTGTAAAAAAAACCCAGAACCTTCTCAAAACCGATCTCCTCTAGAAACCAAACACGGATGCCATGTATGGAATGAATACCTTTTTATTGATAGTAAATAAAACTTCCCAAAACCGATCCCTTCCAATTCCGAATACCAAACCGATTTTGAGTTCGGAATAGTCAAATATAACTGAAATACATTTCTGAAAACTGGCCTTACCTGAACGACACTGATAGCTTGCATTGAGTTCGGAATAGTCAAATATAACTGAAATACATTTCTGAAAACTGGCCTTACCTGAACGACACTGATAGCTTGCATTGAGGTCTGATCAACCGACCGTAATATACCTGTATCCATAGTTGTCGCATGTCATGTCCGGGGGCATGTATACAGGTGTGAAGGCTATAGGTATATGTACATTATATTTAGGAGTACGGTTAAAACGGCCCCAATGCAATAACGGCCCCAGTTAAAACGGCCCCAGTCGAAACGGCCTCACTTTTATATAGGAAGATATAAGACAAAGCTTCTGACGGAACACATTGAGATTAATTAAAAGTAAATTTAAATGAATGAACGTGTTTGTTCACTATCTTATTAAAGATGGTTGGTTAGGTTAATAATTTAACTCGGAAATTACTTATACTTGTTTAGTAGGAGTTTTTGATATTTTGACAAACGAAAAAATATTGATTATGTATGCGGTCCATAAGTGCAAATTATGTACAACATATGTAAAATATACAATTTATATTACAAAAGAGATGGAGAGTGATTCATGATTCCATAGAAATTAAATTTCCTGCCAAACATCTCAACTTTTTAAGCTTTTCTGAACTTTTCTTAATCTTTCATTTTGTTGCTATCGAAACAAAAGGCCTGTAAACTACATGTATATGTACCATAACTTTTGATATGCATCTTTTTATAAATCCCGTAAAAACCTATTGATTGAACATCGCTAATATAATTGTGATCTATATCATTGTTTTCTTCTGATGGATTGCATCTTTATTTTTATGGTGTTTGATAACTTAATAAATAACTATATACTTGTATGTATATATTCTTAATCTTTTCGTCTATCCGTTGCGTAATATGATTACCATATAATTAGGTATACAATTTGACAAAAATACGTTGTACAAAAGAAAGAACAAAACACAGCAAGAAAAACTATCAAAGATATTAAACAATTTCAATGTAACAAGCATTGTAGAATATCTAGGCATAAATTCTACAGGTATATAATGAAATGATAAGTTACAAATTAGTGCCGTGTTTCGTATTTTTCTATCATTATAATGTACAAGATAATACATAAATTCTTCAAAAAGAAAATAAACAAAATCAGCGCTGAATATACAGATGAAATAAACATATGTTCCCCTTTTAATCATTTTTTTGTAACGGGGCCGTTTTGACTGGGGCCGTTATTGCAGTGGGGCCGTTCTGACTGGGGCCGTTTTTACAGTGGGGCCGTTTTAACTGGGATTCTATATTTATACCTTAGATGGTGGTGTAATTATTTAATCATTTTTATTGTTTAGGTATTTAACGTAGGTCTACCACGTGACACGGTTTGTTTACTATAGTTGGTAATAAAAAGAAACTTTCGTATTCAATTTTGAGAGTCTCACACAGGTTATTTATATGTAGTTGTTGGATAACGTAAATTATCTGTATGAAGAGCCAAAGCCATGTATTGTTTAAGAAAATGGCCATGTCATATAATGACCGGCATCAACTGATCATCTTGTAATTAGACCATATTTGATTTGATTCTTGACCTAACTGTAAGCAATCGGCCATATGTAGGTTAGTGCAGACGAGAACATCCCCAATAACATTCATGCAACTAACTACATTTATAAGCAGTAACAAAGTAAAGATAGTTGTAATCCATTTCTCTTAAGCGTATGATTCTCTCTTTTGTGATAACATTTACTTTATTAGTTAATATTGGTTGGTTATAACGAACACTAGGCATACAGACAGTACAGTATTTCCGATCAGTTAAATCCGTATCGTAATGATCAATATTCGCTTCACTTCTCCAAACTGAACCCTCTTTAAACCGACCGAAATTCTATGCACCAACTATGTACTTCTGTCCTTTCTATTCCTTTTTATCCCCGGTATTCCCTTTTAATAGAAGATAAAGTATGTGATGTAGAGTTAGATTTATGTCAGAATAAATATTTTTGTAGTAAAAAGAGGAGGATTTAAAATAAGACTGAAAGATATACCTTATAACAGTTTGCTTTCCTTATATATCTTTTATACATTGTATTTTATAGAGAGGCATTGAAACGCCAGGCAGAAGAAAGAGAGGTAAGTTGAAATCCTATTATTAGCTCACCTGGTCAGAATACTCAACAAAATTTAATTTTTGTGCGTGACCATGGAATAGGGTGGCACATTTAAAGTTACTCATGTCTGAAAATAAACACAAGTGAAAAAGTTGCAGATAGTATATGCCATACAGACATTTCAGGATTACATTAAAAGCATAATAACATCATTTCAGTCTTTCTGATAAAAGGATAATAAAAAAATAAAACTTTTACCCAATAGTATAATGCCATTAAACAAAGCAGAGTATTGAATGTGTTGACGTTGATTTATCTTCAGATCAAATATTTAAAAAAAAAAAAAAAAAAAATGGGGGAGGGGGATTCCATTGCTTGATTTGCCCAGGATATTAAGGAAATCAATTGGTTGAAGAAATTAAGAAAATATGGAGATTAATGAAATCTATTGTTTGTAGAAACTCAAAGACACCATTACAAAAGGAACAGTCCTCCATGTGGACGGAATCACTAAGGAGGAGACTGAGAGAGAACAACTCAAGAACTATTTCTCAGACTTCGGGACGATTGCTTGGGTGGACTTTGACAGGGGAGATAAAGAGGTAAAGCTTATCTGAAACATCTCGGTCGTTTCAATGAATTCTATTACAGCGTTCTCCGTGGCTAATTTTCGTCTTTGGCCTTTCCTTGCTGAATTGTGCAAAAATACAATAATTTAACTTTAAATTCTTCTGTAATGGCCAGAACAAAGATACAGCCAGTTCAAAGATTAATATTGTAATTTGATAAATACCCAGTTAGTATGCAAGACAATTCAAGATACCATATTTGACCCAATAACCGTCCAGGACATTTAAAAACGGAAAAAAAGGAAATGGTACTTAATTAGATGAAACTATAACAAACCTATACAGTTTAAAGTTTTGGTTCTATGCCAAGGCAAGTGAAATGAGGCCTCAAAAGAGGGAGGTATGCTTTAATATGGGAGTTTGGTGCTTATTGGTTCGAATACGGTACATTTTGTTCTGTTGGATTTAAGGCAATACTTGAATGAGTAAATTTTATGGTTGTTTTAGGGATGGGTAAGGTTTGAAGGTGAGAACAAAGCCGTTGAAGGTCTACAGGCAGCCAAGGACGCAAATGAGGGTAAAATTGTCATCAATGGGGACGAGGTCACGTGTGATGTATTAGAAGGTAAGAATGCTTCAGTCAATACATTAATGTTGGAGAGCTTTTGAACATTTAGTCAAAACCTGCCCTACTGTATGAAGACCATCTGCTCATTAACACGAATTTCTAAGGTCACACATGACTAATTTCCACAGAATTTAATCATTTGGCCATAAAGACTACTTTGCTTTACAGATGCTCCACCGCTGACAAACGGTATTTTTTCACTATGAAAGTTGTATTATCATAATCGTGATATTCATGTTTAAAATCATGATTTATAGATGCTCCACAGCTGACGAATGGTATTTTATTTCTTTCAAAAACAGGAGCAGACGATTTAGTATTTTTCTTCAGTTAAAAAAGTTACTTACTTTCACCATTACCACCATTGAAAAGTTTGAGCTTCTAATTTTACTTCAAGTTAAAAATATAAAATTCCATGTCGCTATATTCTATATAGAATATTTCATATATATTTTCATATAAATATGATTGGGCATGCACCACAGGCAAAATACATTATTTTATTACATTTTTTGTGCTGATTAGACATACATATACAAGATTAAAAACCAATTACTGTTCAAGTGATGAATATCGTTTATGCTCTGTCGGCGGTGGAGCATCTTAAATCCCTTCGGTGGTCATTATTTATAGACAGTTGAAACTATCCAAAATCCATCGAAAACAAAAGTTACATAGTCCAGGTAAATGCTAGCTTGAAAAAATACTCATTTAGAGCAATTCTGTAACCCCAGTAAATATTATCTGTATCCCGCCATTTGATTACAATGACTAAGGAAAAATGTTAATAGCTAGAGAGATTAAACACTGGGCTAGTTATTCAAAGGACTCAAGTTTGTTCATTAGAAGAGATAGTTATTCAGTGCTATTCGACCATGTTAAGTCTGTTCATTTGCATCAATGCTAAGATTTATGCAAGTTTACTCACAGAACTAAAATTTCTAGGTAGATTTCAAAAAAAAGTTTGGCATTTTCTGACAGAATTACAATTTCTAGGCAGATTTTGACATTTTGGAAATTTAACTGTAATCTAAATGTATATTTTCAAATGTTTTGTGAGTGAAGAGTGACATGATGGTTTTTCTTTGCACAGGTGAAGAAGAATTGGATCACTGGAGAAAGATATTTGACGAACTCGCTGAAAGACGGTCACAAAACAAACAAGGAAGAAAACGAGGCCAAGGAGGACACTGGAAGGGACCAAGGGTAAGTTATCATCTCATTCACCCCTGAAAGCCACAATTAACTCTTCTGGTTCAATGGCTGGAAGAGTTCATTTTGAATTTTCAGGGGTGAATGCATCAAAATCAGGTAATTGGTGGCCAACATTTATAGGGATCATGGAGGTTTAGTTTTAGGGTTCTGATGATGTAACAAAATAAATTACAAATAGGAATCATTGTGTTGTTTTATCCAGATACTATATGTCCAGTTATATTTGTGGGTGGGGGGGATTTTATTTGAAATTATTGAATATTTTGCAATTCGGCTATTTTAAACAGTATTTCCAATATACATATTACTTATCATTTCAAGGATAACATATTTGTGATCATGTCAATGTACGGTGGAATTGCAGATTTGGAATTGTAGACTTGTAATATCCCAACAATTTTAAACCATATTACAGTTGATATGGCAAGAATTGCAGCCATCTTGTGGTAACTACAAGGTGCTTTGTGTGAAAAGATAAAAAGTACTAGTCTCTATATTTCATACCATTTATTCTGACATCATTTGCAGGAAAAGAAAAGGAAAGAAGGCAAAGACGATGAAGGGGGCGCAGACAGTGATGATGACGAATGAGAGGATTAATTAGTAAGTATAAATCGTTACGCAATCTTTATTACACATATACATGTTCCTCATAAAATCTATAGTTTACGTCGATGCAGCAGTCCATCTCCATAAATCATAAAATCACTTCTATTAATACTTCTTATTTCTGTCACTTCATTGGCTTACAGATAAATTAATTATGTGAACATGATGAAACTTATAAATCATGTGCATTCATGAATATTTTCCGTGCAAAATTTTGATATTCAATTTTCATTTATTGTAGGTATGTTAAGTGAGGTTGGATTTTATTCCTGAAACAGATTCAGAATCAAGATGACAAACAAATGAATTGAGGGATTAAGAAATCTTGAAATGCCAGAGACAAATCGATACATTTCATTTTTGTTCCCGATGTTTGCTGTTATGCTTACAAAGCATATGTGAGTCCACACAGTATTGATGTTAGCCTGTGGGTCAACTATTCAGAGCATGACAACTATGTCCGTTTTCGTTTATTCGGAACAACCAATTTGACCATTGTTAAAGTCATTATTTCAAGTATAAATCCTGACGGAAGTGCAATTGTTGATGCAGGCCTATGAGGGCTTTGTCATTGCTCGTTTGAAAACAATATAAAAATACCAGATCAGTCTTTAATTCATTAACGAACAATTAGAATTACGTACAACCAGTCAAACTGTATAACCGAAAACGGGCCTATACATAGTTTATTGACAAAAGAAATGTTTTGATTAGAAGTATGATATTTTTCTATTGTAACTAAAGGCTGTTTAAAAAATCATTGACAGAAGGCATACTTTAAGAACCTTTTAGTAGTAGATATACTTCCAATTTGTCTCCAATTTAGAGTTCTGTTAAAATCAGTAATGGACACATTTCATTAAGATTATTTGTCATTCTTAATCTCAATTGTAAATGATATATCTTGACGATAAAAATAGTTCTTCACATGTCCGAGAGCATTCTATTTGTGTTATACATGTAATTTATAATAGCATATTTGCAAAGAGATGATCTGAAACCAGGCAAAAGAAATTACTCGATGAGGAAGTTAAAGGGGTCAATGTTGTTTAAAAATTTTGTAAGCAAATTGTGTTATTTCTACATGTGTAAATGTATCTTGAAATTCAAATTTTGTTTCACAGAAGTACACTTAAGTTTGCTTAAATTTCTATTACATATTATGTAATTTTGGTGTGAAGGGAGTTCAAAGTGCAATTACGCTGTACATAAAATGTGTTTTAGATCTTGGTATCCTTCTCATCTGACACCAGATCTTGTCTTTGATTACTAGGAAGTTATGCTTTTATCAGGTATTCTTAGACAAAACAATATTCCAACCATGAAAATTCAGTATAAAAACCTGATGGCAGTAATCTGCTGTTAAACTCTGAAAGATGATCTTTGCATTTTAAATATTTTGTGTGAAGGCCTCAGATATTTATGGATTCGCTGTCATAATGATGTTATTGTTTTATTGTGTAAACATGGATCTTAACTTTCAATGGATATTTTTTCTATTGGTGAGAAGTAATTGTTAGATAAGAGACTTTTAATATTTCATAACTTTCACAAATATTAAGACTCTTTTAATATTTCATAACTTTCACAAATATTAGGAGACTTAATATTTCATAACTTTCACAAATATTATACATTCATCAGTCATGTCAATTTGTTTTACATTCATTGATAGGAAGATTAAATCATGGTTAAAAAGATCCATTGTTTTAGTTGTTTGTACTTGATTAATCTCAGTGTTAATTACCGTATTTACCATTATTAGCATCCAGAGCGCTTACATATTGGTGCCTATTACTGCTAATGAAGCAAAGTAATGATTAGGCAAACCATTATACAACGTTTGTTTGCATTTTATCGTACTTGTTTGATATCGCTGGGGGGAATTTATACGGCAAGTCCACAAATTGTGAATTTGACGTCTTGAGAGCGGTACGGTAGATATTAGAATGGTAGTTATGTTTGTTTTGGACAAAAATATTTTGTAAATGCATGTATACGCATAAAATAATTGGAAACCTACAAAAAAGTATAGAAAACTGTGATCGAGTGATTTTCGGAGGCAGTACTCCACTACTACACAAAAGGGACCAACTCGTACCCGGCCGAAAGGTATAGTAGGCCGGGTACGTGTATTCGTTCTACCAGATCGCTTACATATTGTAACAAAGTGGGTTGCTTATCAAAGAACCAAAATGTAAGTTGGGAGTTATGGAAGAAAAAAAAAAAAATGTTGCCAAGATTTTTGCTCTTTGTCATTAATCGGTCACGGTTTACATTCATATAATCATCATTGGTTTGTATAAGATTGTCTATGGTCAGAAGAGATGAGGGGTGCTAAATGCGGCGAATATGGTAAAGACTGACCTTTATTTATGTTTGTAGTAATGGCATCAGTAAATTTCACAATGAACCTCCATCTATGAGGCATTATCGAAAAAGATGTATAATTCTACTAATAGACATCCGCCTCTATAAAGGATTGAATTGATGATAAACAATCTTATTCAAATTTTACTTCTGTTCTACTACCATTGTATGATGCTTTACGATACTCACCAATACAAGTTTATTACGTATGTAGATTGGAAATCAGTTGGTATTTAAGCATTGATGTTACTATTTTTTAACTCCATAGAGGTATGAAAGAAATTTTGTTCACAAAAGTTTGCAAACAAAATTTATTATACATTCAATACCTCTATGAAGTTAAAAATAGTTACATCAATGCTTATAATTAATTTTTCAGCCTACTTGATAACATAAAATATGTTTAAATGTACAATTCCATTGATTTTCCAATGAATTAATTTTTCTAAATCAATACGTAACGTCGACGTCTCTATTGTGACGTCATGAATACGTCGGATTTTCGCGCTATTCTCGGAATTTTGTTTCATAGTTTATGAAGAAAAAGAATCTGCCAATCAGAGAGTTGGATTTTTTTTAATAAAAAAAACAAATAAAAATTAATTATAGGCTTTTAAATATGACTTAAGAAACTCTTGTTGATTTATAGTTGAAAATTACTCTTTTAATTTGCCAAGCAGAAATTCGCTTCCAAAGTGGCAAATTTGGCAAATTTTATATGGTCACTGTCTGCCATGTTTTGCTTGGCTTTGTTCCAAAATAGAACCAAAATCCAGAACTCGGGACCAAGAAAACCTAAAAGTTTAAATTAAAGAACAGAGATAAAGATGGCCACGTATCTGCCGTTTTCATGTACAATCTATATGGACAAAGAAAAAAATAAAACCAAAAACAAAGAGAAACCTACATATGAAATCTGAGAGAAATCCATTAAACACATAAACTGGATCTTACTGGAAAATCCAATATGTCTACCTCCCGGCCAACTGGTTGGCTTATTCCAAAGCGCGCCTGCATGGTCTAAGGGAAAATTGAGAGACATATCCTCTCAGTGTTAACAAACTTTATTGATCAAAATCCTAGATAGGGGCTTGTTGATGGATCAGTCACAATATGCAATATGCACTACTAGAGCACACGGGGACCCTACATATAAATTTTAAGACATTTTTTATGTACTTGAGAAATAGCAGAAACAAGCTTCAACTATTACAATTTTGATAGATCGGTCACAATATGCACAACTAAGGCCAATAGAAAAATTCCTTCGGTACTCTCTGAAAAACATCACTAGATGGCTGCATGCCTGTTGGCCATATTTTTTGACAGATCGATTCAAAAATGCAATACTAGTATGCAAAACAATGGTCCATAGGGAGCCTATTTATGACAGATCCCGTCAGTGCTTTATAAGTAATAGTGATAAAAAAAATCAATTATCAAATCTAAGATATCAAATTAAAGATGACGGCCATTTTACTGACCGATCAGTCCCAATATGCACAACAATGGCCTAGGGAACATATGCATGGAATTTAAGAAAGATTCCTTGAGCGCATTATGAGAAATAGCGGTAACAAGTTTTAACTGTAAAATCCAAGATAGCTACCTGTCGGTCCCAAATTGAAACAAATCCCTTCTGTACTTCCTGACAAATAATGGTGACAATTTTCAACTAACAAAATCCAAAATGGAAGCCTGTTGGCCATCTTGTTGACCAATCGGTCTTAAAATGCAATACGCACAACTAGGATCCATGGGGAGTCTACACACGTGAAACTTGAGACAGTTCCCTGATGCATTTTCTGAGAAAGAGCGGTAACAAGAATTGTTAACGGACGGACTGCGGACAAAAAGGAAATTTAATGTCCAGTTGGTGGGCAAAAAAATCTGTCCTGAGGTTGTATTCCAAACAAATATTGTAAAATATATGTTTAGATTTAGATTTTAAGAGTTACTTTTCACTACTCTCAGAAATGTCAGAATGATATGATAATCATATTTTTTATCAGCTGCTTTTGTCATTTGGCTATTTACACTCAATTATACAATTAAAAATGGTAAAAAGAGAAATTGGTTTATAATGCTTAATACTTTAATTGGACAAGTATAGTATAGAAGTGCTTTAGTAGGTCAAGCATAGCAAACATATATAAACACATTAATTATTTCAAGATCAATTTTGCCTAGAAGACACCTAATCATGTTTAAGATTCGGTGCCCAATTATTCAAAAGATGATTTTAATAACATTTTAACAACGATGTTGGAATGAACTGAAATCGTTCTTTTGTAATGCTAACTGGACGTTTTTACAATATTCTTTATCTACATGCCTATTGTTGAGAAGATACAAACACAGATTCAATAAAAAAATAATTAAGTGATTAAGCTAATTACCTTTCGGAAAACCAAACTAACATCTTTTTGCGAGTAATCTCTCCTAAGCTTAGTAATCCAGTTTTTGGGAAGTGATGGACCAGTATATCGTTGTTTTAGAATACAAACATACTGTTTAGGAGCAGTTGCAAAAAGAGGTATTTCCCGGTGTGTTTCTAGCTACAGAATTCAGTTTTGCACATTTATTTTCATAGCAGTTGCAAAAAGAGGTATTTCCCGGTGTGTTTCTAGCTACAGAATTCAGTTTTGCACATTTATTTTCATAAAAAATGCAACTAGAACTGTAAGACAATAGCAATTGATTTTATCCCCGTTCTCCTTTATGTTTCCATGGTAAACGTTATTGAAGCATGTGGTATGTCAAATGATAGACATTCATGTATCGCGAGCCAAGTTACTTTTTATTCTTTTATTCCGATATCGGAATTGACTTTCCGATATCGGAATTAGAATTCTCGATATCAGAAATTCAATTCCGATATCGGAAATTCTAATTCCGCTATCGGAAATTCTAACTCTGATAGTGTATTAGAACAAAAATTCTTGATATCAGAAATTCTAATTCTGATATCGAAAATTCTAATTACGATATCGGGAATTAGTAAATTTCCGATATGGGAAATTCAATTTCCGATATCGGAAATTCAATTCCCGATATCGGAAATTCGATTCCCGATATCGGAAATTCTCTCTACTCATTATTTGCATTGCAGATTATACTTCATTTCCGATATCGGAAATTGAATTCTCGATATCGGAAATTGAAATACCGATATCGGAAATAGAATTACCCATATCAGAATTTGTTTTCTTATTTCCGATATGGGAATTAGAATTTCCGATATCGAAATTAGAATTTCTGATATCGGAATTAGAATTTCCGATATCAAAAATTAATATGAATTCCCGATATCGGAAATTGATTTCTCGATATCGGAAATTGAATTCCCGATATCGGAAATTAGAATTTCTGATATCGGAAATTGAATTTCTGATATCGGAAATTAGAATTCCCGATATCGGAAATTGGAATAAAAAGTAACTTGGCTTGCCATATCATGTTACAAAAATGTAACAAGTTTGACACATTTGGTCAAAAGGGGAAAAGCTATTGGCAAAACCTGTGTTTAGTGATTCGTGACCTGCTTGACAAGTTTACATTTACTTCGCTAAACAAATCTGACCGTTTACAAATAGTCCCTAGAATTTCTGCCAAGTTTCATTGAATTGATCCAGTAGTTTTTGAAGTGAAGCGTTAAAAGTAAGCTAATAACCATTGAGACTTATCAAACTACCCAACTCGTGAAACATATAAATAGTTAATAGTGAATAGCCAGACATAAACACATTAAATGCGTTCATTGGCCTTCCAAAAGTTCTTGCATATCAAAACGACAGTTACGTTCTGTTTACGTTGTAGTTTTGACCATTGAAATTATGGAAAACCCCCGTGTAATTTGTTTTTAATAATTCTAAAAATAAATTAGCCTAACTCTTTACAAGAAATTCTAACTCGGATATAGCCAGCCGGGAGGGCGTTTTCGTTTTATGATTGTTATGATATAAATTAATTTCTTCGCGTGCAGAGTGGTTTTGATTGAAATTTTTTTTTCTATTTCATAAGAAATTATACTGAATATATTAACACAATTTCTACCGACTTTGGCCTTCCTTTGCAAGACTATTAATTTCTAAACAAATACTGTTTCGTCATAGGTATGCACCTTTAATTAAATATGATGTTATTAAAATATTTAAAGGATAATAATCTCTTTAGCAAATGATAGCAATTCCACATTGAAAGTGTTCCTGAATTTCTAATTTCATATTCCATAATGAGTATTAAACGTTGTCAAGCAAAACCAGTGAATTGAAGGCAAGTGTTCTCCTTATACATGTCTGTTCTAACTGATATAGAAACTACATTGGGATGCTCTAAACTGCTATATTGTTCAATAGTATTATCAAAAACAATTTTTAGGTTATATGTCCTTTGCTTTTTTTGTGCCACTCCAAAATACGATTTCAGTTTTTTTTCTTCGAAAATAAAAGTCAACAAACTTTGAAAATGCAACAATGTCTTATTTATTAACTTCCTAACAATACAAAACTAAATGTTTAAAACAAAGTCAACGCCGTTTTTGGAACTAGACAATACAATTATCATTCTTAATAAATGTTTTGCTAACTCTGACACTTCGACTAAAGCAGTACTCCAGAAGGAAATATATTTAGTTGGTACTTAAGTTTGATACCATTATTGTATTATTATACGGATGCAACTAAATTATATAATTCTATCGCTTGATAATTGATGATAAAAGGGAGAGAAGGAAATTGAATGTACAGTAAAATTATAGTAAAAATGCATTATTACAGGAGTCGTCTTCAGAACAAATAAAACATTTGTCACATGTTTTGACGACGTAACTCGCCTAGATACTAGATGTAGTGTTATCGAATTATTTATACATAATAACCAGCAGTATCTAGGTATAACTTAACAAAGAATAGGTATTATCTATTTCAAACTACTTATATAAATTAGACGTGGACTACTATGGAATTCCGCTCTTAGTTTGTGTCATATCAACAATAAAGATTATGTACATGAATCGTTATCATGGAAAACTCATTTCTATATAGTAAATGGGGATAGGATTTGTAGCTAGCAATGTCATAAACATACAGTACATATAACATCAATGAAAATGACTGAGTTATCTGTCGTTATTCTTCTTCGCACCACTAGATGTCACTTTCAAAATAATATTCATCAGTGCAACCTAGCGGAGAAAAATGCACTACGGAAGATAATCCAGTCTCACAATGAATGACCTTTGTTTTACGAATTGTCATTGTTGATGGACAGTGAAATGGGTATATAAAGTCATCAACTGAAATCTCTCGCGAGATTCACTCCTGCGCTTCACAGATCACTGTTTACGAATTGTCATTTTTAATTAATGACGTCACACAATTATATCTATATCACAAGTCAATAGAGCATTACTACATCCGGGTCACTTGTTACCAACCGCACGTGGTCCTTGTTGGAATTTTGATGGGAGACAGTTGTATAATAGGATCTGAAATACGAAATAACACATAGTAAATTTAGGTTATGTAATCATCATACTCAGATGTCATATAATATATTTAGGTTATTTAACAATCATACCCAGATGTGAAATGCAATATTGCAAAAGACAATTTCTATGAAATGTAGCATATAGTAGTAGCATCGAATTCATACGTTTATGAATCGAAAGACATGTCAATGCAAAAGATGTGATTTACGCATAAAAGTTAGTAAAAGTATTTTGTAAAAACCAAGTGCAGATCAGCGGTTGCATGAACATTTTATGAAATCATATTTATCAGACAATTGCAACTTTTTATTTTGAATTTGGTTAAAAAGATCTTACATCATCCATCTGTCCCTTGAAGCTTGCATTAGTTCCACATGCTCCTCCTATCTTGAATCCTTGACGTTTCTGAATGTTTCCTGAAAAGGATAAAATCACATTATCATTATGGCATTTGAACGACTGGTTTCTCCATTGTCAATATAATATGACCGGAGTGGGGAGTGTTTGGTGTCTTTCACAGTTTGATTTGACAAAACGCTCAAGGGGTTCCACTATAAAAAGCAAGCACAACACAAACTTACGTGCTGCAGCTTCCAAAACACAAAAGCAATTTAACCAACCAATGAAGCAATATATTTTTCTTCTACAAGTTACCACTTCTAACCAATCAAAGATACTGCCTGAAGTTAAAAACTTCCGGATATCTTATACCTTACATAATACATCTAAATATATCTAAGGTACTCCACCACAGTTGATCATTTATATCAACTTAACGTAGTGTTATACGTCATAATGTTGTCATGATTTTGATTTAATAATTGCCGAACACTTTCAGTATATACCATTCGTGTTAAAGCAACAATACTGGTCAAAACTGATTCACACATTCTAGAAAAAGCATATCATAATATTAACATAGCAAAATATCACAATTTAAAAAAAACGTTCCATACTATAGACTTGTCCAGTAAAAGGGCAACTGATAATGAAACAAATAATACTATCAACAATAACAAAAACCTATGTTGTATATTTGCGGTTATAAATAAAATGTCCTTTACCTGTGAGAGGAACACTTCTTTCCTGGGCGCCTCGCCAGTTCTGTACTTTTGTAGAAAGTTTCTTCCCGTCATACGTCATTGTAACTTCATTCCATCCGGGTACCTATGACGCAGAAAATCAAATATATTTATTATTTATGAATTCTTGTTTTAACTATACAGTAAGTGTACTAAAATAATACTTAATGTTATTATTTTTCTTGATTCACTGACATATCATTTAAAATACTTCAACTCTAAACTTGTTTACTTAATCATATATAAACGAAGTTTTATTATTGTTATATGTATATTCATGATTGCACGAAAACTACGATATTAAATAAGTTTCTTGTCAACTACTGTAAAAATGTCATATGTCATCATTACATGTGTTTCTGAGATAATCAAACTATTCTAGACTACTTACGATATTAAAATTCATCATCTTCATCTTGTTTCTTCCTACCGTTAGCATACCGAGCCTAATGCTTCTCTCATTCGCCTCGATTTTCACAGAAGCGCCTTGACCAGACGTTTGGCAGTTGCTTAGCAATGTCTGATACTGGAAGATGTCACCATTTGGTGCAGCTCGTTTTCGTCTAAAGAGGTCTGGGAAGTCCAAGCCATCAAACTCGAATGGCAATTGGAGACGGGTTTGACGATAAGGCCAAATATTGCCACCAGTCTGGTGGCCCTCCTGTGAGGAACTCTGTGACGTACTTGAACTTCCGGTTAATGAACTTCCGCCTCCAATGGAACTTCCTCCACCTATGAAGAAAAATAATTTCAAGTTGTGTGCGCATAATTCCGTTAGAATATCAATATTTGAATTAATTTATTTTGTTAAAATTTGAATATTTATACAAACAATAATATACGCTTGTGATTTAAGGTAAAATATAACTCATTAGTCAATAAATCAAATATCAATGTAAATTAATTCTTAGCAACAACAATGTTGCCTTGTTCTTAGTGGATGACATTTGCTTCGATGAAAAAGCTTTATAAATGTCTAAAACATAGTTGAAGTTGAACAGATAGTTCGGAGATGTACTTATTGGCAAATATATTAAACAATAAATGGGTTAAAATGAAGATACAAGTGATGACAAATCCAATTAACATGAAAATTCTGAGTAATATGACACTTAGCACTAAAGCAGAGCTCTTGGTTAGTTTGTGTATCTCGAGTTAGTATTTTGGTCTAATCTACCATGAATATGGACGGCATTCTATAGAGTTTATACTGTATATGGACCTTCAACCTTCTAAGGGTGCATCAACATGGTGACTTCTTGCTTCAAATACACATTGGTGCATAACTGAATCTAATCGGAATAATGTCTTCCGTCTAGAAGAAAAATCGATCGACGATAACTGAGTAAAAATTAATATTTTGTCTGTTTTGTAATTAGTGTTAAAGCTAGGTGTGACACTCTTCAATTTCGTTTAAAAGTAGCGTCGTTTTCTCATGTCATTTTGGCATTACTTTAAAAATGATAACGGAACACTCAGTAATGCTGAATAAAAATAATAACATCTTATAAAAATATTGAAATGATAAAATCATATTTTGAAACCTTTAAATTTAGTTAAAATCAATTTGAATTGATAAAATATCCCTGAAAGCTTTAATTTTGGTTAAATCAGACAAATATTGCCACTTATTTACCGATTTGCAACTCTCCACTCTCTTGAGCGGATGAAGATGATGAACCACTTTGACTTCCTGCTGTGCCTCCCAGGTTGTTGAGAATTGTGTTGATGTCTCCGACATCCGCTTCACCACTGCTTCCACCGGAACCACCGAATCCAAAGGAACCACCGGCGGCACTACTGCCAAATCCAGTGCCACCCTGGTCAAAACCCCAGTTGCCTGGTAACCCCAAAAAGGTATTAGCAAAATGTGCCATACAGCCTACTTGAAGGATTGCATTATATCAATATATTGATTATTAGTAAACTGATTCTGAATTCGCTAAGTTATAAAAGCTCGTTTAAAGGATATCATAAACTTTAGTGAGATATCTGAAAGAAAATCGATGTGGTTTTGAAATTATCCGGGTTTTGTAATAGAAGAAAAAGTTAAATAAAATGCAATAGAGATAAGTGTCCATATATATAGTGAACATGCCTCAATTCTCTTATAACAATCAATGGTAAGTCCCAGAACAAGCAAATCTCAATACGGTTTTAACAAACATACGCCTGATTATAGTTTTGATAATTGTTTTTCTGATTTTTTCATATTTAAAAGCAAAATTTAAAATACATGTTGTGAATTAAACGAAGTAAAGAGATTTGCTTGTGAAGGGAAATGTTCCCTGCCACCAACACAGATAAATATGCCAATGTTTCGAAAACGAGAAAATGAAAGTAATGTACAATGCAAACAAATATTAGTATTGAATCAAGTAAAACATCAATTCAGTGTAATGCTTTGTGCCTTAATGCAAATTGCAACACCAAAAAAAGACATTATTTCTCATGCCAGATGATACTTTAAAACTTTCGTAACTCATTAATCCGGCCTCTTTTAACCCCAGTTCCCTCACAATCCAACCGAATATTTCAAAATTGGCTCAACACTCTACTTAGTAATCTGTCTATCTATTTTCATTGAGCAGACATTTTCGACAGACATCCTAGTTGACTGGGTTATCGAGTCTTTAAGCCCCCGAACAAAATTTTGAAATAAAAATTTACCCGAAAATAAGCAATAAACTGAATGTTTGTGGTTTCTGATTATACTTCATGCAGCAAATGCATTTCAGGTTACTCGCAAGCGCGCGCAGCGGTATCGCAGCGGATTGAAGCGCATAGCTAACTACAGTTTGCTTAAGTTTCTTTTTCAGTACAAACACAGAGGACAAGAGCACAACAAGACAGTTCTCGGACGATGAAGGCCACGTATTGATGAAGACGATACCAGTAACACAGCAGCAAAAGAAAGCAGACGAAAGTTTGGTTACCTTTGCGACCTAAGTCGAGCTTGGTCTGTTTCAAGAATTGACCTAAAGATGCCCCTGTATGCGGACCTTGAGGACTAGCTTTTGTCTCGACAATACCCGTCCCTCCAAATGTTGTCTTATACTTGTCATAAAGGGCTGATATTTCTGCTTTCGACATTCCGTTTACATTTAGAAAAGCTCCAATACCTCCGACTCCTTTACCTCTGATATTAGCCCCCATTTGCATGGCAGTACCAGTTTGTCCTTGACCTAAATTACCGTCGACTGCAAATCCGTTTACACCGAAGGTATTCATTTTCCTTTCTGCAGCCAAACCAGTACCTCTATGAGTTCCTTCGATTCCGTTATTACCATTTGTTTCAGTTCCCCATTGCCCATTGCTCATTCCACTACTTGTCAAACTGCTTCCAGTTCTGACCATGTCATCATTGACCCACTGTTTCCCCACCATCCCACCACTAAATATATTCCCACCATTTCCCGACTTTATAACTTGTTCATTTACAATACCAGCACCATTAAGTCTATTGCTGCTTCCCGAATTATAAACCTGATCATTAGCATTAAATTGAACTCGCTGTCCAACTCTGTCAGTTACAGACTGACTATTGCTTGTCTGTCCATTTATACCAAATTGCTGGTTGTTCATACCAGAAACAATCTGGTCATCGAATTGAAAGTTTTGCCCACCTTGGCCTATCATAGATTGACCAATTTTCATTTGGCTAGTACCACTTGATAATTGTCGTTGAGAATCAACCACCCTGCCATTCTCGCTCCATTTGTCATTTTTTCCGGTCCCGGAACCCGTAATAGCCCTTGCTGCTCCTTCAGTGTTAATTTTTCCTATACCATTATGAATCAAATGGTACAAATCTGTTCCATTCACAGTTCCAATTTTTCCATTTGTATTGCCCATTCTACCTACTCTATCTAATTTGTTTGTATTTTCACTATTTGCACTATTACCATTAACCCCAAAGGCAACTGCCATGCTTCCGCTAATACCACTGCCGGTGAATGCGCCACCCTGATCGCTACTGCCACTGGATGTAGATATACTGTTCATACCTTGTTTCTGATTGACTCCGTTAGCTCCATTCCCTTGCATATTCCAGCTACCATCCAAATTAATCTGGTTTCCATCCAATTTTAGCCGCCAGTTTTTACCTGACCCTCCCCCACCTTCCATTTGCTCCCCAAACCTAGAATTGATTCCAACGAAATCACCTTGTCCGAACTTTATCTGTCCAGACCCTCCGTTACTGCCAAAACCATATTGTACATTAGCCCCTCCTCGTAGTCCCATATCATCGCCTTGTTGTCCGAAGCCAGTTTGTGATGCGACACCTCCAGCCAAACCTTGTCCAAAATTAGTTTGCCAAGCTGTTCCTCCTGCTTGGCCATCTCCCCCCATACCCTGTCCGAGGCCATTTTGCGCACCATTCGCACCGCGCACACTTACAGAACCTCCTTTTCCAATGCCATTTTGCAATACACCTCCATGGAATACACCAGCAGCTCCACCCATACCCTGTCCGAGGTCATTTTGTGCCCCATTCGCTCCTTGCAAGCTTCCAGAACCACCATTTTGCCATACACCTCCCTGGAATACACCAGCAGCTCCACCCATACCCTGTCCGAGGTCATTTTGTGCCCCATTCGCTCCTTGCAAGCTTCCAGAACCACCATTTTGCCATACACCTCCCTGGGTTATACCACCCATACCATTGCCACCAGCAGAATGAGACCAAACACCACCTCCCGAAGCCTCTCCACCCGTTGTACCCCATTGTCCGTTAGATACACTATTAACGTCCAATTGGCCATTGGTTTGTCCTTTAGACCCTCCGCTGCCATAAACGCCACCGCTTATTTGTTCATTTACATTCACGCTATTCATCCCAAATTCACCACCACCTTTCGCGACACTGCCGGTACCTCCTTGGAAACCACCTTGTCCACCAGTTATATCCCAACCTCCATTAATTCCATAGTCGAATTGTCCTTGTCCACCGAAACCGGCTCCATTATTTCCTTTTCCACCACCGTATCCACCTTGACTTTGTCCATTTCCCCCCATACCATAACCAATGTTTGTATTGTCTTGCCATTGTACGTTGCTTCCGTCTACTCCACCAAAAACGCCGCCGGCGCCCCAGTTAGACTCACCATTAATTCCGCCTTGCGAACCGAATTGTCCTTGACCTTGCCAGCCGCCTGTAATTGAACCATCATTACCACCCCATGAGCCTGTGCTGCCGCCAGCGCCACCCCAACTACCGCCATTACTACCTCCCTGAGAACCTGCGCTGCCGCCAAAGAACCACGCGTCTTGGCCTGTTCCGCTGTTCCAGTGTTCGTTAGTTCCGAAGTTACCACCACTCCCACCAGATTGAGAACTACCATTAACACTCAACATCCAATCATCATGTCCACCAGATCCGCCATTACCTTGTCCTCCCCAGAACCATCCCTGTCCTTGGCCGTTGCCTTGACCTCCCCAGAACCACCCTTGACCCTGTGCGTTGCCTTGGCCTTGACCTTGCCCTCCAGTGTTTCCTCCTGTAAATGAGAAGTCGCTGCCATATGAGCCACTCCCCAACAACCAGTGGAAGAAACTGTCAAAGGTGAAGCCTCCCTGTCCTCCTTGTCCTCCTTGGCCCCATTCTTGATCCCATCCCTGGCCCCATCCAGAACCTGACCCGCCTTGACTTCCGTATGTTGTTATAAGCCAGTTGATCCAAGCATACCATTGGCTACGGCCCATTCCACCCATTCCGTCGTCGCCTCCGCCCAGTGTTACCTGCCATCCATTGTTGCTCCAGGATATATAGAAATTTCCTCTCAGCAAGTATTCTACTAATACATCTCTGATGGTGGTATTTCTTGTTGCATATAGAATGTCGAATATCCAACGTCTGTCTACAGATCCTTTCTGTCGGTTCATGTCCAGTGCCCAGATAAGTTTGCCCTGCCATTCTGGGCCAGTCATACCATAGTCTCTGACAAACTGGAACCACAGATCTGCTACCACATTTAGTGTTTGTTCATTCATGCCATTATTCCATCCTCCTTGTCCCGTACCGGTACCCATCCCTGTTCCTTGTGTGGTCAGTAACCAGTTGAGCCAGACATTCCATTGGTTCTGACCAACTCCACCAGGTCCACCGCCGGTTCCGCCCATTTCGATTTGCCATCCAGTACCACTCCAGTTGATATTGAAATTTCTGTTTTTTAAGTAGTTCAACCATAAATCTCTTACGGTACCATTCTTCATTGCCATCATAATGTCAATGATCCAGCGTTTATCTAATGAACCTTTCTGGCGGTTGTTATCCAGTGCCCAGATAAGTTTTCCCTGCCAATCTGGACCAGTCAATCCATTATCTCTGACAAACTGTAACCACAGGTCCGCTACAATATTCAGAGTTCGGTCATCCATGCCTTGACCTCCTTGTCCAGTTCCCATTCCCTTTCCATATGTTTGTATCAGCCAGTTCAGCCAGGAGTTCCACTGGCCTTGGCCAGTGCCTGTTCCGCCAATTCCTCCATCGCCAATCTGCCATTTAGTACTGATCCAGTCGATACTGTAATTCCTCTTATTCAAATAATCCAGCCATATATTCTTGATAGTGCTATTCTTCGTTGCAAACAGAATATCGAATATCCAACGTTTATCCAAAGAACCCTTCTTTCGGTCATTAGCTAGTGCCCATTTCAGTTTACCCTCCCATTCAGGACCTGTCATATCGTAATCTCTGACAAATTGATACCACAAGTCGGCAATGATATCAAAGGTGCGGTCATCCATGCCACTGTTCCATCCACCGCCAATGTCCCAATTGGAGTCCGTGAGATTTAGAGACATTAAAAACTTTCTCCATATCCTCATTGTAATATCCACATGGTCACCGCTATGGTCCCTCACCCAGTCATTCACTTCTCTTGTCATAAGTAACTGCAGGAGCAGTCGACGAATTTCCGTTCCACCTTGCATGTTTCCGATTTGCCTGAGAATCTGCCTGATAAAAATAGCACCGTTCCCTGACATCAATTGTCTTAAGATCTGGATAGCGTTTGTCGACTGAGGCATGAAACCAAGATGATATAAAAGAATCTGGAAATCGGGAGATTCAGCAATTTCAACCATGATATTTTCCATTTGGTTTTCGGAGGTAGCAGCAAACATCCTCTTGAACATATTCATTAAATTCACAACATTCCAACTTCCGCCGACAGTGAAATTCCTATTCCATCCGGTCTGGCTATCCCACTTCCACAGGAAGTCTCCCTTCCATCCGGCATCGACCGGATATCCGCCCATATCAAACCTGTTCTCCCATCTGTCGAATTTAAACTTGAACTTGAGAGCAAATTTGTCCGTATAGTCAATACTTCCAAGATTCCAAATATTGATGCTTGATGCCCCGTTGAAGTGAGCTGTGCCATATTTCGTCTTGCGGACACCCATGTTATTGATTTGGGTCTGTTTTCCAGACTTGTCCAACATGTTCACGTCGAAATTCAGATGTACCGATTCCATACATTTGTCTACAAAAGAGAATACAAAAAAACCATATTAGTCATTTGAATTTTAAGTACATTAAATTTCACATTTAATAAATATTTTTAACATAACTTATATTTTCATAATGTCTTGATTGGCATAAAATATTTCTAATGTAGTCAGTTTGTTGGATTTACGACAAGCTGTAAACATAATGCTCCACCACCGACAGAGCATAAGCATACTTTTCACTTGAACAATAATTGGTGTTAAATCTTGATTAAATTTATAAATATTTATATATCATTTATTTCTAATTAATACCAAAATAATATAGATTAAGTTATTTTGATTTTGATGCATGTGCAATCAGGACTTCATTCCATATACACGTAGGACATAGTGCCACGAATCGTTCGGGACACTATTTATTATTTCTTATATTTTTTTTATCTTGAAGAAAAATTAGAATCTGAAACATTTTCAATGGTGGTATTACTGTAAAGAAAATAACTGTCATAACAAACGAAAAAAATTATCTATTGACAAATCGACGTATCAGCTTACCTTGAGGCGTTACTGGTACGTAGGTTGAGGTAGCGATCACGCAGGTGCAGTAACCTTTATCGAAAATAGTCCCAGGAGCACACCTCCTAACCATCTTTCCTTTCCCCGGAACTGATTCCATGTAAAAACGTCCATCCCAATGTACTTCCTTTTCACAGTTAGCTACAAAATAATATTATTTTCTTGAAAAATATTCTGTCTTTGGAATTTACATTTAAATCCCTTGCGGATAGACATTTATCCATTGGGACGACGTCATTGTTATGTGAGTGAAAAGCATGCGCTCGCAAACATATGACGTCATAATACCTAACCGAAAGGGCAGATAACTCCGCAATACAGAATCGTAAACAGAACATGGCGGCATTATTAGTTTCTTTATCTGAACGGTTTTTATGGGTAGTTTAAGCACTATATCATTCATCATAGTGAATAAATTTGCGACTAAATTCGTTTTACTTTTAAAGTAAGATTATAATATTTACAATGAATACCAGGCCCCAAGATCATGAAACTGTCGTAAGTTAAAAAAGTCTTAACTTTAGACTTTAGCCAATCACAGATAACGTAACAAAAACACACGTAATTTTGATTGGCTAAGCAAAAACTTCAGTCTAAAATTGTTTCATGACCCTGGGGCCTGTATTATTTAAACTTTAAATATCAGGCCGAGATCATTTAAAGCAGTCCTAACTGAAAACAGTCCTAAATTTTGACTTAACCAATCACATGTTACAAACCAAAACGTACGCCATTTGAAATTGGCTAACCAAAAAATTGAATCAGACAGTTTATTTTCGTTGGGCCTGGAGTATTTATATTTAAATTGATCATTTTGCTATCCTTTGCTGGACAGAAACAGCATTTGAACCGTTTTGCTGAGTATGAATTTATGTGATGCTGCACTTACGCGAAATGATAAGCCCGCCATCAGGTGGACAGGGCATTTTGCAGGCCATTCCTCGGATACAGCCCATTCCCTCCATGTAGTATGTGCCTTCAGGACAACAGGAAGCGACGCTGTAACCTTTCACGCACACCCAATGGGAGCGGCATCCGTGGTCAGCCATTCCGTAAGTAAATCCATCAGGGGCGTTGATGCAGGGATCTGAAAGGTGTATAATAAAGCTTACACAACATGAAAAATCAGTTGTACATTTTACTGATATATAGAAGTGCACTGCATATTTTGCAGAATAATCGCGGTAGTCGTATACTACATGTACTTGTTTGTCTCGCGGTCAATTTAAACCTTCGACAAAATAAAACTTGTTAAAATGGTTTATATAGTCACAAATCTGAAATTTACTTTTAATGTACTTCATTATACATAATTATGATATTTACCAAAAAAAAAAAAAAAAAAAACAAAAAAAAAACACACATTTTGAAAAAAATGTAAAGATGGTTTGTTTTATTATTAGTCTTTGTTAGCGATCTCACTGTAGGTATACGTGTTTATATGCAATAAATCTTCCATACTTTGAAATGCATACAATATATGAATAAGAGCGTAGCAACATTAGAGATTGCTTCTCTGAACGGACGCGTTTATTAGCTTGCTACACACATGTGATGTGTTCAATAAGACATTGTAACTCAAAGAATATCACTAAATATGTTATGTACACTGACTAATCCTGTCCCGAAATGACTTTAACTTAAAGAATATCACTAAATATGTTATACACACTGACTAAATCCTGTCCCGAAATGACTTTAACTTAAAGAATATCACTAAATATGTTATGTACACTGACTAAATCCTGTCCCGAAATGACTTTAACTTAAAGAATATCACTAAATATGTTATGTACACTGACTAAATCCTGTCCCGAAATGACTTTAACTTAAAGAATATCACTAAATATGTTATGTACACTGACTAAATCCTATCCCGAAATGACTTTAACTTAAAGAAAATCATTAAATATGTAATGTACACTGACTAAATCCTGTCCCGAAATGACTTTAACTTGAAGAATATCACTAAATATGTTGTGTACAATGACTAAATCCTGTCCCGAAATGACTTTAACTTAAAGA
This sequence comes from Argopecten irradians, assembly GCF_041381155.1. NCBI lineage: Eukaryota > Metazoa > Mollusca > Bivalvia > Pectinida > Pectinidae > Argopecten > Argopecten irradians. Next base: position 4,637,568 of record NC_091149.1, on the reverse strand, counting down.
AAATCATTAAATATGTAATGTACACTGACTAAATCCTGTCCCGAAATGACTTTAACTTAAAGAATATCACTAAATATGTTATGTACACTGTCTAAATCCTGTCCCGAAATGACTTTAACTTAAAGAATATCACTAAATATGTTATGTACACTGTCTAAATCCTGTCCCGAAATGACTTTAACTTAAAGAATATCACTAAATATGTTATGTACACTGTCTAAATCCTGTCCCGAAATGACTTTAACTTAAAGAATATCACTAAATATGTTATGTACACTGTCTAAATCCTGTCCCGAAATGACTTTGACTTAAAGAATATCACTAATATTATGTACACTGACTAAACTGTCCCAATGACTTTAACTAAGAAATCACTAAATATGTAATGTACACTGACTAAATCCTGTCCCGAAATGACTTTAACTTAAAGAATATCACTAAATATGTAATGTACACTGACTAAATCCTGTCCCGAAATGACTTTATCTTAAAGAATATCACTAAATATGTAATGTACACTGACTAAATCCTGTCCCGAAATGACTTTAACTTAAAGAATATCACTAAATATGTAATGTACACTGACTAAATCCTGTCCCGAAATGACTTTAACTTAAAGAATATCACTAAATATGTTATGTACACTGACTAAATCCTGTCCCGAAATGACTTTAACTTAAAGAATATCACTAAATATGTAATGTACACTGACTAAATCCTGTCCAGAAATGACTTTAACTTAAAGAATATCACTAAATATGTAATGTAAACTGACTAAATCCTGTCCCGAAATGACTTTAACTTAAAGAATATCACTAAATATGTAATGTACACTGACTAAATCCTGTCCCGAAATGACTTTAACTTAAAGAATATCACTAAATATGTAATGTACACTGACTAAATCCTGTCCCGAAATGACTTTAACTTAAAGAATATCACTAAATATGTAATGTACACTGACTAAATCCTGTCCCGAAATGACTTTAACTTAAAGAATATCACTAAATATGTAATGTACACTGACTAAATCCTGTCCCGAAATGACTTTAACTTAAAGAATATCACTAAATATGTAATGTACACTGACTAAATCCTGTCCCGAAATGACTTTAACTTAAAGAATATCACTAAATATGTTATGTACACTGACTAAATCCTGTCCCGAAATGACTTTAACTTAAAGAATATCACTAAATATGTTATACACACTGACTAAATTCTGTCCCGAAATGACTTTAACTTAAAGAATATCACTAAATATGTAATGTAACTGACTAAAATGACAACTAAAGAAAATAAATGTAATGTACACTGACTAAATCCTGTCCCGAAATGACTTTAACTTAAAGAATATCACTAAATATGTAATGTACACTGACTAAATCCTGTCCCGAAATGACTTTAACTTAAAGAATATCACTAAATATGTAATGTACACTGTCTAAATCCTGTCCCGAAATGACTTTAACTTAAAGAATATCACTAAATATGTTATGTACACTGACTAAATCCTATCCCGAAATGACTTTAACTTAAAGAATATCACTAAATATGTAATGTACACCGACTAATTCTTGTCCCGAAATGACTTTAACTTAAAGAATATCACTAAATATGTTATGTACACTGACTATGTACACTGACTAATGTCCCGAAATGACTTTATCTTAAAGAATATCACTAAATATGTTATGTACACTGACTAATTCTTGTCCCGAAATGACTTTATCTTAAAGAATATCACTAAATATGTAATGTACACTGACTAAATCCTGTCCCGAAATGACTTTAACTTAAAGAAAATCACTAAATATGTTTATGTACACTGACTAATTCTTGTCCCGAAATGACTTTATCTTAAAGAATATCACTAAATATGTAATGTACACTGACTAAATCTTGTCCCGAAATGACTTTAACTTAAAGAATATCACTAAATATGTAATGTACACTGACTAAATCCTGTCCCGAAATGACTTTAACTTAAAGAATATCACTAAATATGTTATGTACACTGACTAATTCCTGTCCCGAAATGACTTTATCTTAAAGAATATCACTAAATATGTAATGTACACTGACTAATTCTTGTCCCGAAATGACTTTATCTTAAAGAATATCACTAAATATGTAATGTACACCGACTAAATCCTGTCCCGAAATGACTTAACTTAAAGAATATCACTAAATATGTAATGTACACTGACTAAATCCTTCCGAAATGATTAACTTAAGAATATCACTAAATATATTATGTACACGACTAAATCCTGTCCCGAAATGACTTTAACTTAAAGAATATCACTAAATATGTTATGTACACTGACTAAATCCTGTCCCGAAATGACTTTAACTTAAAGAATATCACTAAATATGTTGTGTACAATGACTAAATCCTGTCCCGAAATGACTTTAACTTAAAGAATATCACTAAATATGTTATGTACACTGACTAAATCCTGTCCCGAAATGACTTTAACTTAAAGAATATCACTAAATATGTAATGTACACTGACTAAATCCTGTCCCGAAATGACTTTAACTTAAAGAATATCACTAAATATGTTGTGTACAATGACTAAATTTTGTCCCGAAATGACTATTATTTGACCTTACCTTGTGGACACATTACATTCATGGATGGTCGGCATGTAATGGCGTCTTCGTCCCAGAACTGACCATATGGACAGTCTTTAATGGCACCCATGATGTTTCGTCCATCTCTCCAGCACTGGACGTACTTCGTACAATCTCCCGGGTAGGGGTTGAAACCGGTATCGCTGTTCATAAGACATCCAGCACACAACTCTACAAAACGAAATAAATATAACATATAACATAACTTTCGTGTTTTATCCTGGAAAATGCGGAACCATACACATTTAATCCGAAAAATTGCGAAAATTTGTGAAAGGTGAAATGTAAACATGATATACATGTACTGGAAATGTGAAAATGCATCACTTTCACATTTTTTCATAGTTCATATAAAACTACATATATATTCACATTTTATTATTAAAAATGTGAAAGCGTTAACTTTTTTTCCTGAAAAGTAAAACTTGAAAAATGTGAAAACATGAAACCTTTTACATTTATCCTGGAAAATGTTTAACCATTCACATTTTCTAATTGGAAATGTAAAACCACTTACATTTTGTTATGGAAAATGTTTAACTATTCACATTTTATCCCATTTTCGGTCCAAGGTGTAACGCACACCTGGGATCGAGAATGATTTTATCCTGGAAAATGTGAAATCTTGAAAACTTACGGTTGAAGTCTGGAGCAGGTGTTGAGACTGGAGGTGGGGCTGGTGTTGTCTTTGGTGTGGTAGCAACTACAAAATAGAAAATGTTGTTTCCTTTTTAAAATATGAAACGGTAGCTGTTTCATTATATATTTCTTTCGTCAACTACGACATCAGTCATTATTTTAAGTCAACAATGTAATGCAGTTAATGATTTAGTGTTGCGTTCATCGTATGAACTAATTATAACCTCGAGGAAAACTGTAAAATAAAAACACACTAAAATTAAATTAAATACCGTATACACAATTATTTCCGCATGTCAAACATTTCACGACATATGTAATAAAAGAGAAAACCCAAATTTGGAAAATTTTAATTTCGTGTTCTGTACAGTGTGTAAATATCAACTATCAAAATAATTGAATTTTCGATACCACATCAATGGCCTTTGTCATCATGAAAATACATTTCACGCAATAATTACCGGCTAAATAGTAATCTATTACTTACTTTCACAAATCATGTCCCGAATTCTTGGCATCATACTTTCTAGACGGTTGAAGTTCATCGCCCTGAACAGTTTACGAGAGTCTGAAGCGATGTTTGCCAGTTCTCCTACGTTGACCTTTGACCCTATTCCCAAGGTCACGAAGTCCACTCCTTCTTTCTTGGCCAGTTCAGCTTGGAGTTTGGTATCTCCAGGATTTGTTGATGTTTGGTCTGTGATCAGGACACCTATAAATAATATCAAAAGACGAAATTTTATTTACTGTATTGTTGTCTAGTTTAGCGAGCAAAAATATCGCGATCTCCTTTGTGAAAGTAATTCGTGGGGAAAGATTTTCGCGCATTTATCAATTTGTAAAATTAATAAGCTATACATGCTTTCTTACTAGTCATGTTTTCTCTATTACTTGCAAATATATTTAAATTCGCAGAAATTTACATCACACACAAATTAAAATAACTGTTAAGTATTTCGCGTTTTAGATATGTTCTTATTAGTTGTACATTGTATATGGAAAGTTGGAAAGTTTAATTTCAATGCAAACACCGGAACAGTATGAGGGAACATCGTTGGTTTATTGATCGGAAGTGATAATATCGTCAAAGAAGGTGACAGAAGAGAAGTAATCATTATTAATATATTTAGGAAAATAGTTTCGTATTATATTAATTTTATTTTTGATTATACCGATACTTATAGAAAACTTTTTGATGTAATATTATCATGAAAACGTACCTATTTTTGGAGCTCCATTTCTAGCTTGTGTGTTGAAAGATTCACGTAATTTAGCCAAGGCTGAAACATAACAGTGAGTTATTAAAACAAATCAAATAAATATATAAGTGGCTTTTAATCACAACATTACACGAGGTTTTTTCAACAAGAAAATGTTATCGTATTTGTATATAATGTGTAATAAAAAAAAATATTTATGTTAACCACTAGGCCACCGTGGCTTCAGGCTGCGTAAAAATGGAGAGTATCGCTCATGTGTAAACATAAAAAAGGGACGGAGAAAATGTTATTTTTAACCAAAGAGTTTTTGTATATTTTATATAGAACCAATTGTGCTTAAATGAGTTACTTAGCACCACAAATAAGTGTTATTAAGCAGGTGGTATCTATCTGTCACTTAAGCTGATTCTCTAACAGTTAAATGTTTGTACATAGTTATGATTGCATCGATCCTACCATATTAAGGGTAATGCCAATTTGAATTATGGCCTTTGGCACTTACCGGCAGCGGTGTTAGCACCTCCTCTCGGATGAGTAAAGCTATTGATATGGTTCTGGATGTCAAACACTTCTTTATAGGGTTGAAGAGACATGTGATCCCCAACACCTTGACTGTACACCACTACACCAATATGGTGAGCCCCTCGTGTTACGTACAGGTTCCGTACCAGACCACTGACGAACTTCTGGTTCATTCCCCAGTTGTCTTCCTTGATGTCGTCCGAACCGTGGATCATGAAAACAATTTCTGCTGGTACCTCGCATCCTGGATCTAAAAATGCATATAAAATATCACATACCGACATAGGGCATCAAGGGATTGAAGGTGACCATTTTCTTGTGGTGAGAACTGAGATCTGTGCGAATTTGTTCAAAAGCAGATTACATATATTGAATGATTCATTTGCCATTTACTTTAAAATCTTTAATTGTATCTTCTTTAAACACAATTAATCACTCAAGACCTTTCAGAAATTGTGTCAAGTTAGCTATGATAGATTTTTTTAATTTTGATTTGAAATTGTCCTTTTTTCAACAACTGGGCCCAGAAAGAGCACTATTATAGTTCACTTATAATTTATTTTTACGAACACAGAATAGTAAAAGAGCAAAGTCTATAAAACATAGCAGAGTTTTTATGACTTACACATTACTAACTAATGATATATTTCACAGGGAAACACACATTTTCAAAGAATATGTGAACATTTTACATACCCGTAAATATATATGAAGGCAAGAGTAGAATGTTATATATTTCAAATGTCAGCTTACAGTTCATAAGACTGTAGAGAATCTCATCTTTTCGAAAAATTCCATGTACCTTAAGTGTGTTTCGAAGAGTTTGTCAAAATATATGCGAGACAAATATATTAGATAAGAACAAACATGGTACAATTGAATCAGCCAATCCAAAGCCATGTTTTAAAGTAATCAAATAATTAAATGTATAAGCCAGTGAGAACACTTGTTAAAAGACAGATTTAATTATTCATCCTACTTACACGGCGGGATAGTAATGGGTGGCGGTATGGGTGTGGTCACTAGCTGAGTGGTAGTTGTCGTCGTAATTACTGAAATAAAAGAACATTAATATAAAAAAATGAAACTACGGGACATGGATTGATAAAAGCCAACTGAATGTCTGAACCAAAATTCAAAAGTTACTTTACCATAAAAAATAATGTGAAAGCGTCAGATGCAATTTCTGACGAAAGAAATGCACATTTCATTCTATAAAACTTTAAGGTTTGTTTCACTGTTTGGCTGTTACTACATATAGTAATGGCATTCTACTATACGGTACTTCTGTCTGACAATGTCTTGAAATCTAAGACAATGCCGGTATTGTTTCATTATTTGATATATTGGAAATTGATAAGTTCAGTAGAAACAGTAAGCTAATAACTTTTGTATACACTTATCGAACTGATTTTGCATTTTTTTTTATAAAATTAAAAGCCCTACCAGTTTAGGAATATACCTTTCATTCAAAATTACATTCATATGTCGTACTAGCGCCTGTAATAGTTATGAATACAATGTTGATTTTCTCTATGGTGTTGATATCGGGGATATAGGAGATTATATCAAACTGTGCTTGAATCCTTGACAGAAGTTAACACCCATCTCTACAATCTCTTACTGTATGCACATGTATGATCTCAAATAATGGTGATAGGCAACTGCAATATAACCTTGAAATCCATATTCATTATTTTCATCCATTTTTCAGTATTAATGACTCTAATATATTCAAATTTAGAAATAAATAAAAAAATACGTTCTTTGTATATTCTTCAATGGATTTTGCATATATGTATATACTATTGTTTAGTCAAAGAAAGAACGTCATTTGCTTACTATTTTTAGATATAACAGAAATAAATCTATCATCTCTCATATGTTCACATTAATATTGAATAATTAACACCATTAATCTATAGTTCAAAGATTTTTTTATTGATTATTAAAGAGTCAATTCACAGTGAAGCTGTCCTTGAATCAGAAGACTTTAATGACTTAGTCAACTGAGGAATATATTTCTGATACAAAAAGAGAAAGAAAAATAAAAACTCCACAAGAAATAATTATCTTAATTTTCAATAACTAGAATAAACATTATGTAATTTCAGCTTGCCTATACAAAACTCAAACATGCGCAATCAATACATTTCATAAGGTATTTATAAGATATTGATTATTATGTGCATTTTACATTGTTTATAGTTTGTTATTGGTTACTGGGTGCAAAGAATACTGCGACTGACTAAGTGCATTAGGTATGGGCACTGATCCAGGTCCGCCCTGCGTTTAACAAATGGATATGTCACCAAGGCGACGGGTGTGTTTTATCTCTGTCATACTGCGCTTGAGTTCATAGGAAATCTCAATGATTGAAGATCATCTCTTCCATGATGTGAAAAAAAGTCTAAAAATAGAACGCCTCTTGGCAGAATCGGGGAAGTCCGTTTACAGGACAAAAAGACATGAAAAAGCTTTATAACTATTTTCAGAGTTGTTTCTGCTGGCTGTTTATTTATTTAATTAATGCTATTGCATTTGTGTAAAATTAAATGATGCCAACGACCCACGCAAAATGTGTCGAAATTCATTTAGTCCGGTTTCCGTTGTTATTTTGTTAATTTGCTTAATATTTTGCCCCTAAATGAGAAAATAAAATGGTGATTATTTATCATTATCATAAATTCGATCAAGAGTATGGTATTGTTTTCATCTTGTCTTTAATTTAACGATACAGTTAGATACACTATAATTCAATAACATTTAGTATAGCAAATTGTATTTTCATTCTAAACATTGACTTATCTGGGTATTAACTAACTGAGCAAGAACCAAGATGATTTAAACCTATGCAGGGTATTACTTTCTAACACAAATAGTTCATTATATGTGAAAGAATGAGCAATTTAGACTATTAATAAATACAACAATATGAACACGTGGCCGAAAGGACTAACTTTCTATCACAAATAGCTAGCTGTATCTGTAAATAACCCATTAATACGGTGTATTTTTTGGTTGCAGATATTAAACTAGCTTACCAAGTTCGTACAGATATAAATAGCTGAAATAATTCATAGTGGGAATCATTGTACAGAAACGTGTCTCCATCGGATCGAAATAGTTACATAATAGCAAACATATATAACTAGCTGCCGCCATTTTGTAGCCAAAGAATGTGTTTTTTTTTTTTGTAAATCTGATTTTATAACATATCTTTCATGTTTGTTGTAGAACATGGATGGGTAACTTTTATAATAATATACAATTTAAGTTATTATAATATAAGTTATTATAACTATTAACATAATGTAATAATAACAGTCATTCTTAAAACAATCAATACGTGTGAAATAAATCAACTGTGTAAAGTATATTCTGAAATGTAAATTCCTTTATGAGCCTCTAGACTCGTCTCGTGTCCACGGCAGTACATGCATATTTCCTGAGGTAAAACAAGCGGTTCTTGTGTTTATTCATACCACATGGGTGTAACGGTGCGAACTGTCACCAGTGAAGGTGATAGACAGTCAGCAATATTATACCCAGGGGCAATATCCATTCTTATAACATCTTTGTCTGTAAAATTTCAGTAACATACATGTAGCGATATACATTTAAAATATGTCAGTTTTTTTCCATTAAAAATATGTTCTTGGAAATATTCAGAAATAATAATAAGCTATACGTGCCGCAGTTTCCATATTGAGCAATTCATAAGTAAAAAATATAGTAAAAATAACATAAGTTATATTTTTAACTCTTATTTCATTACACGAGCATTATAAATTCTATAATTAAAGTCGAAATAAACCATCAGCATATAAGTTAATAAACAAACGTTACGAGGGTATTTATTGACATTGCTATTAAATAATAATTACAATGGGACTATTTCATATACATGTACCACGTGATACCCGATAACGTTTGTGCGAGACCATGCCAGTATCTTCAGTGGCGATGGAACGTTACTATTCGTAATCTTCTCGCTGAAATGACGTTAGCTCGGGATATCATTGTCAGCGTCATTACATCATCAATAGAAAAAATCGTCCTGTACAAACGTTATCAGATATCATGTGGTACGTAAATTAGTCGCATTATAAACATTCTTTTCCACTGTTAGTTTTTCATGTTAAATGCTTTGGAAATACTGATGTCCTGTTACTGAATTAAATTATTTTTTGACATATTATGATTTTTTTAAGAAGTAAATTGGTTTGATTCAGTCCTGTCACAATGCTTACACGATATTTGATGCAATGTAACGTCATTAAATTTGTGTCTTAAAAAGTCGGACCCGTAGAAGAAAATGTAATAAAATTATTATGTTTGAAAAATAATGTGATTGATGGAATATACTCATTCATATAAAGTGTATGGAAGAATAGGGATTTGCACCCCACGAAAATTCCTCGACAAACATTGAGGACGTCACTTCGGAATGTTTAACCACTATTAGTCTTACCGTCGTATGAAAGATTTTGTTTCCGTTAATGTTATGAAAGGTACACTACCATTCCGAAAGGGTTTTAATTTAAAACGGGAATGTAGAATGAAATTGATGATTTGGTTAACAATTCATTTAAATAGATTAATTTTTTATTTAACTTAACGCGGATCTCGTTAGTTGACTATCTTTGCGCCGGAACGTAAAAGAAAAATGAATCTTATTTTACTGTTAATAAGAATCACTCAGGGACGCCTGCACTTGTTTTGTGTTGTAACCCAATCTTAGGCAATTGATATACACTCTCTTATGTTATTATTGTTTTTAAGAAACTTTAATGTTTGTTTATGGTAATGGGTCTTAATTAGTAGTTTAATCTCGTGAAAGATTTTGGCCGCCAACCCTCGGCAAGCCTCAGTTTCACCAGCCAAAATCTTTCACTCGGGTTGAGATATCCCTGTCCACTTGACGGATCCATGTAAGATTCTATTATTCTGGTAATGTTATGAAAGGTACACTACCATTCCGAAATGGTTTGAAATTTCATTTTTCAAATTTAGAGATATTTTTAAGATGATCCACCGCCGACAGAGCGTAAACGATACTCATTTGAACAATAATTGGTGTTTAGGCATGTGAATATATGCCTAATCAATAAAATTAATAACTTGTTCTGCTGTTGTTCTGATGTTAGCGGATGCTCACTCAGATACTGTTCCATATAGGACATATTGCCATGGAAATTTTTTTTCGGGAAGAAATTAACAAATTTTAAAATTTTCATCTTGAAGTAAAAAGAAGAAGCTCAAACTTTTCAAATTTGGTTATTTTCGTAAGGAAGTAACATTTGTACCAATTCGTCTGCTTCTGTTTTTGATAGAGAAAAAGTACCACTAGTCAACGGTGTGGCATAAAGAAAATTGCTCCTCTTACCTTGACAAATCAAATCTCGTAGTGTCACGATAATCTGCTGCAGGCCCTGGAAATCGGATACGGTGAAAAGTTTCCTATCATTGGTAGCAATCTGACTAAGTTCCTCACGGAACAACTGGGAACCAACACCCACAGCGATAACAGTGATCCCGTCCCTTTTAGCAAGACCGGCCTGGCTGACTGTTTTCTTCGGGGACGAAGATTTACCATCAGTGATGATGATCATTACTTTTGGAGCGTTTGCACGACCCTGAGTTGCTAACATTTGACGCATGCGCTGTATTCCTAAAGCAGTATTTGTTCCGACCTTCGGTTGCTTGAGATTGTTCGATAAAATCATGAGAAGCTCTTTCGGTTTGAAGGGTGTCAGGCCTATGGTTTCTCCGATAATCGTACTGAAGACGACGACGCCGACGTGAATTGTCTCCCTGCCGACGTCAAGGTTGTTAATGAGACTGGCGACGAAATGTTTCTGTTTCACCCAATCAGCGTCGGCAATACTGTCAGAACCGTCAAGGAGGATACCAATGTCGGCAGGAACCTTACAGAACAAGTCTGTGTAATAAGATAAAACGTGTAAATGATAAAATTATCAAAGAGAAAGATATAAAGGCATAGAAGAGGTAAAACTTTAACTATTTAATATGATATTAAGTTTAGAGAAATGTGAAAATAAATCAATCATTGAGATGAAATCTCATTTTAAAAAATCGGAAATGCAGGCAATTTACATTAAGAAATGAGTTATTTTAGTTGTTTAGTTATATAAAATTACATTATTTTTTCAAAGAACAAACGTACATAATTCTGTCAAAGTAAAATTGCTGAGGGAATTTGCGACCCAAATTTTGGTCCTACTCTTGCTTCAAATTTTGCTGAATAAATATTTTTCATTATGCTTAATGAAAAGATATTCAGTACAATTTGCGGTTAGAATAGGACTAAAATAGCTGAGTGAATTTGCTATCCGAATTGTGGTTATATTCTTGCTCCAAATATGTTGCTGGATATCTTTTCATTATGCATAATTAAAAGATATTCATTACAATTTGCGTAAAAAAAGGATCGAAATGCGGGTCGGAATTCACTCAGCAATTTTACTTTGACAGGATAATGTACGTTGAGAAAAAGAATTTGTTGTTTTATAAATTATAGAAAAGTTTTTTATATTTGCAAATGAAATGTTATCAGAGAGTAGACGTACCATCGGGCGGAGGAATGTAGGTCGGTTTCTGGGTTGTTGTGGTCGTAGAGGTAGTGGTAGTGATGGCTGCAAAATACATAAAAGGAGGTCGTTATTTTGAGAAATTTCAGTATTTTTGTGAAAGCCTGTTTGACAGTTTTCCATTGATCTAGACTAGTCAAAGACAATATTGTATCAGTGATTGCTATATACAGGTATGCGAAGATAAGCTAGAGTCACATATTTTCATTTAATAACTGCAACTTTTTCTAAATATTTTCTTCCAGTTAAAAACTATGAATTATGTAATGATATTGCTACCTAACCAACGAATAGTTTACGTCTGATGCATGTGACAGTGTACACATCACACCAGTTATCGAAACATTACACAAAAATATTTTCTTGCTGTGTGACTATAACGGAAAATAATCAGGTTGATAACATTTCTGACGGTCTTTTTTTTTTTAAATATTACGTCCATCATTGGGCTTGATTTCGGTTACATCCAGATCAAATTATGATTTCTGCAAGGTAAACGGACTAATATTTTAACCAAAGGATACTGACAAGTAATACGATGTAGGTAAGGTTAGTTATTAATGGTTGCACAAATTATAGGCTACTGATGATTTTTGTGAATAGTCATACTAACCTTGACAAAGTAGATTCCTCATGGAGGTGATGATGAGCTCCAGCGATCTGAAGTCGGATACCTCGAACATTTGTCTGCTGCTACTGGCGATCTGTTTTAGTTCATCACTGAAGATCTGAGTACCGACACCGACGGCAACCATGGTAATCCCTTCAACCTTCGCCATGTTGGCTTGGGCCACGGTCAGTTTGGGAGAGCTTGACCTACCGTCGGTAATAACCACAATTAATTTCGGTGCCATTGTACGACCTTCCTTCCTGATCATATCACGGGCGCGTTCGATACCGAGGGCAGTGTTCGTACCCACTTTCGGATGTCGTAGATTTCTGGCGAGAATTTTCAGAAGTTCCTTGTTCTTCGGAGGTTGTAGTCCGACTGTGTCTCCTATAATTGTACTATACACCACTAAACCAACGTGTATAGCTTCAGTACTAATTTCGAAATTGTCAATTAGATTTGCAACAAACTGTTTCTGACGTATGAAATCAGCGTCATCAATGCTGTCTGATCCGTCCATTACGAATACAATATCCCCGGGCACGTCACATATTCTATCTGTAAAATGTAAAACATGCTAAACATGGCTTATGCATATATTTTAACCATTTCTTAATATATCTTAATAATCCAATATTCAGCATTTGCATCTTATAGTTATTTGCCCTTGTGGGTAGGTATTGATTGTGATGCCATGCGTTTTGCGAGCGTAACGTCATACTTTTGAGAAAACGAGGTGAATTGAGCTCCCGAAATGAGGCCATAGCAATTGATACCTAGCTGTAAGGAGGCTAACTCTGTTATATGCAAAACGGAATACAAGTTCCTCTCAACAGTTACTCGTGATTTGATTTATATATTGGGTTACTATGAAGTAAATCATGAAAATAAGTATATTAGATGGCATATTCAAAATTAACTTATTTAAAACCAATAGTACTGTTTTTCTTCAATGACATAAAGTGAATTTTCATTTTAATTGCAAGTAACTTAATACAGTTCTATAGTCCAAAAAAGCTTCATTAAAATGAAATGAATATTGAAATGTTACCATTGTTATTTGAATGTACTTTTATATCAAGAGTATACCTAAAACGATGGAGCTAATGCAATATTGGTATGTAGTTTGAGCAACAGTAATACAATGTGTATCAAATATATGTTGTGTTGGTGCTTCATATTCATTTCTTTCTCTCGACTTCCATTCTATACGTGTGCCTAAAGCGATGGCGCTCTTGCCTTTATGACATACGAACCTGTTGGTACAGGGATAACAACGGGAGGTTTGGTTGGTATGGGGATGGCTGTTGTTGTGGTTGTGGTTGTCGTGATAACTGAAATAAACGGCCAAACCTTATTAAGTCAAGCAAACAATACATTATGAAAGTGCATGCATAATCAACGTTATATATCTAGACACTCCCTAAAATTTAGATAATATATAATAATAATAAAATAATAATATATATAATATAAAATCAAAGATGTTTGAAGCTTATAATGACCAATGCTCAGCGAAACTCATAATATTAATCATAATTACTTCTTAATTTCGAAATCAACCCATTGTATTGCTTATATGGAATGTCTTTCATCGCCTAATTGCTTATAAAATTTAGATGACAGAAAATGCAGGCATGTTAAGAAGATGGAAATTATATTTATACATAATTCTGAAATCTGTCCTTCATCTACACCTCATTTTTAAGAATAAGAGATATTCCGAATAGCTTGTTTTCCAACAGAATACCTGTACTACCTACCTTGGCAGACCATCCTCTGTATCTCGAACACTAGTGTTTGTAGAGTAGCGAACGAAGCGGCGGTGTAAACTTTTTCGGGACGAGACGCAATCTGTCTTAACTCGTCCCTGAATGTTTGGCCGATTCCAACGGCGATCACTCTGGTCCCCTCGATCTTAGCTAAGTTTGCTTGCGTTCGGGTCTCTCTAGGATTATCGGAACTTCCGTCTGTGATGACAATGAGAATTTTCGGAACTCCAGGTCTCCCGCGCGTTTTGAATTCATTTCTCACATACTCTATACCCTTGGCAGTGTTTGTACTTGCTTTAGGCTGCCTTAAAATACCAGATAATGTTCTTAAGACATTTTTCGGTTTATAAGGCTGAAGACCTATATGGTCACCAACGTCTGAACTGTAAACAACAAAGCCAACGTGAATAGCGTCCCTGCCGATGTCAAAGTTAGCCACCAGCTGACTCACGAAGTTCTTTATTTCTCTCCAGTTTTGGTCCTGGATACTGTCTGATCCGTCGATAAGGATCATAATGTCAGCGGGCACATAACAGTCGAGTACTGAAACGATAAATTTGTTATACAATTAACGTTCATTCTAAGCGTTATAACAACATGCGATTCTGAAATAAAAATATTTACTGCAAACAGTTAATTTGTTGATGTAAATAGTTTTGAAAGTTTTATTTCGTCATTATATTGTAAATTAACCATTTTTGCGTAGGATGCAATTTCGTAAATTTTACGATCTATTATAATTCGCAAAAATAAGTCACCACAAAGTTGTTTCAAATACATTATAAAGCACCTCAGTTGGGATTATGTTACAAAATCTTATCCCCCGACTGAGACTAATAGAATCTTACACGAGTCTGTCAGGTGGACAGGGATATCTCAAACCGAGTGAAAGATTTTGGCTGGTCAACCCGAGTCTTGCCAAGGGTTGACGGCCATAATCTTACACTAGGGTTGAAAGGAGAAGGTACGTTAAGACTCGAATACGGCCCCAAAATTAATTCTCCAGTAAAGAACAACATATTTTGCCATATAACTGTTGAATACATTTGCTAACTCATTACATTCCGAAAATATCCCGCATGTGCAAATTATGTTCACTATGACGTCATAAACATGCAGTTTCCCGCCATGTTTCACAAAAATCCTTGCAAAATAATAGTTTTTGAGTGGTTTTCTCTAAAAATGAATGTGGCCGCCTTCGTGGAGCAGAAAGAGATTTCCACACGTTGTGTATTGTGTATTTACGCATATCCATGCAAAATATAAAGTTGATCCAAGGTGGCGGCCAAATCCATTTCAAGCCTTTTTTAACCTAAAGATGATGAATTTCTAGCAAAATTTGGCGAGAAGAGGAAAATCATCAATTTGATGACGTCATAGGTGGAGCACATCGTGTACATGGTTATAAAAAGCTATGTTCTGATGAATGGCAAGTATGAGAGTATTTATTGATGTGAAATTGATGTGGATCAGAATTAATATTTTTCGGCCTGAAAAATTAAGGCCAAATACTGGTCCTATCATATCTACTCCTTTCCCTGTCCAACTGACAGACCCATGTTTGATACTTTTTCTTCCATACTTTAATGAAACATGATGAAAATGCAGTCATACAGAAATATTTCCAAGCGCCGCCAACATACGAACGTCGCAATGCGTCAAAATTAATGACGTCGCCGACAATAGTCCCCGCGTGTACTGATGACGTCACGTCAATGTCTAGGACGTGTGAGCTGTCTTTTCCCTACCCTGGTTAAAGACACAGTTATCTTTTCCTTAGCAACTTCGGGATAACCCTGTCAAGTATGGGAGAAAACCCGATCTCGATCACTTACAGGTAACAATTTTATTAGACAATAATAAAAACAACAAGTGGCGGAATCCTTACCTTGCTGGTAGGCATTCTGTGCCATCAGTGCTACAAGCACCAACGAAATTGGTAGCTTCATACTTGTTGTTACACCTAAAACAGAAGTGAAAAATGATGTCATTAGGTCTATTTTGAAATATTTGTCCCAATGTGTCATGGTAGAAATTGTGGCATGTATCTTATATAGCGAAGGTGGCTAAATTTTACCATAAGGGCTCCTGGCCCTTGGTTTCGAATGTATCATACTGTTTTAATTTTTCGGCAAATCCAGTCTTTTCGATAAATATAACTACTTCTACTGATAAAGTTGTGAAGTTGTTGAAACAAAAACTTTTCAAATCCATAATTTCAATATTAACATAAATAAAAAATAATAAATTCGAAAAAAAAGAAATTGAAACAGTATGTTTTGTGTTCTTTGATATTAATACACTGTATTTACGGCTACTGGTATGTGACAGCATTACTGGCAAGCAACTAAGTACTCGAACACTCGCATGACAATAGCATTGTAATCAAGCAACACAAAAATTGAAATTTCTATAAAATAAACTGACATTTTTTAAAATCAGACGTTGGAAGAAGTATAACTGCAAGAAAATTGACTAAAGAAAACCTGGTACCAAGCAATAATACTGAACAAAATTTATTACATGTATATCAAAACTTGTAATGAAATGCATAAACAAAAACACAACTAAAGAAGAGATTTAATTGCCCGTTAAACAAAATATATGATTTTCCTGAAAACATTATTAATATATAGAAGGAGAGGTTAACAATATACTTTATATACCACGGGAAGGTATAGGAAAACTCACGATATAATCTTGCTTCGGGCGAAACATGTGAACAGGATAGTTGTCATAATCTATTGTTACGACATCCCGATATCACTGACCCCTGACCTCTCAGGGTCAACAAGGTCACAGGTATATTGTTCATTGCCACTTTTGATGTAAGACAGTATTAATTATTGTAAGTTTATCACTGTGGAGAAATGGACATCAGAAGTTAACATCAATAGCATTGTTAGCTTAACGTGAATTCGAAAAGTGATTTCTGTGATAGATTTTTCAATTAAATACTTTAATAATAAATATTTATGAATTATTTTATTTCATTAATTAAATAAAAATATGTTAAAGCCTTCTTATTCTTGAAATTTATTAGTTCTTATACTTGAAATGTATTAGGAAATATGTTGTTAAACTTAAGTTTAATTCTATTGTGTGACGTGTTGGTTAAGCTTGCTATGCTTTTGAATACATATCTATTTACACCAGGTGTTATTAAACGCAAGACCACAACAAAAAGGACAGAGGAAATGTAAAATTTCATTGAAAGCCATGTCAACAAGGAAACAAAAGAATGTATAAAAAAATCGGGAATTTTGTTTATCAAGTTCAGTATCAACCTTATTATTAATGTGATGAAAGATTTGAGTAACATCAACTGAATCACGCGGGCAGAAAAATGATAATACATGTGTTCGTCATGCATATTAAACGTTTTGCTACAGGAATGATGACCCAACCATCAGAATACAAAATATTAAAAAATAATAATAATAATTTTTTAATACATATTGTGTTAAATACTGTAAAACTCTTTATTGTTGTGAGAAACATATTTTCGCGTTATCAAATGCCTTTATTGTCTAAATTGAACATGGTGTCAAATCATGTCACTTTGTCTCGTTCTACATATTATATAAAAAGCATTCTACATTTCTCTGTGTCGAAGGAGAATACATGGTAATGAAAATGCCATCAAATGTGATGTGTTGTCAAAGTCACATGTTTCCTAGTGAGTCTGCCATTAACCGTCTGTTAAACTGCAATCTGCCGTGAAAACTATGTGAATCGTATCGCTTGCTAAGAATTGCAGATCACGTAAAAAATGGTCATATTATCCATGAATACTTTGCTAATAGAAAATTAAGGACTCGAAAAATTAGAAAAAGTAAATATTTTCAACTTCATAATTTAATTGATTTGAACAGAACTATTGAATATCTGGACTGTATGGTTTTCAGTAAACTATATATCACCATTTTGCAAAAAAAAAATATAAAAAAAACATCTTTAGGAAGTGATAATGAGTGACATAATATTAATAGCTGTTTAGGCAAGCGAACTAATTATGATTTTTTTTTCAAATTTATATTTTTTTTTCAAATTTAAAATATCCTTTATACGGGTACCGGCATTGGCGTTGTCGGAATATATTTACCGCATATATTTACCGCATATAATATCACGGCAGGTGTTTTCAGTACGTTCACCGACTCGACTACTTCAGCGTCGAAATATTGTTTAAAAGACGGATATATTTGTAACATTGTTGGCGTCTTGAAGATAAAATATGTTGTTTTAATTAATGTTGCAAGATAAAAAGGAATAAATGGTCAACGTCTTAAAATAAAAGCTGTATATTGGCTCGACTAAGATAGACATATTGGCTTTCTTAATCCTCGCCAAATACAGCTTGCCATGTATATGTATTTTTATATATATTCCTTTGGTAATACACTTGCTGTTTTATATAGAATATATCTACATTCTTCTGGTAATACATTGATGATATATCGACGTCCTAGGTGGACACTTGAGCTGTTCTGACCAGTGAGTGGACAGATACAGACAACACTGACACCCCACCCCGTAAAACATTCAATTAACATTGTTATACAACATGTTATCTGTCATTAACATGTCCTGTCGCGCGTGATTGACTGGTCAAGCTGACCACTCACTTCTACTGTGTCAGCAATGAGAGGAGGTAGAGACACATTATACTGATATGAGAAAAAATCCTAAAGGTCAAAATTAGATTATTATATCGGCTATGTTACATAAATATTAACTAAATAATGATCTTGTAGATAAATATTATATTTAGTTTTGCTACTTCATATGTTCTTTTGTCGCAATAATCTCTTTGAACCATTCCCTTCTAACCAGGTTATTTTTGCGGCGACTTGTTCGCGTTGTTTTCGCGAATATTTAATTTCGCGACGACGTCTGGAATTCTACTCTACATTAACCTCACGCGATGATACGTTAATTTGCACACCCTAGCTAGTCAGCTGTCACAACCCGAACTTTGATGATATTGGGACGCATATACTTGTTTTGGTGTTGGAAGAATATTCGCGTTTTTATATCTAAGGAAGTTTTCGCGGAGATTTAATTCCGCGACGTCTGGAGTCCTACTCTGATTTACTTTGATCTCACACGACGATACGATAGTTTACAGTATAAAGAGATGTTGTGACGATCAAAGTATGCCATATAATTGTTTTTAGCAATCATTTATCTTTCATTGACACTTCAATAAAATATCTAGATATCTTATAATGATAAGAATAACCAATAAAACATCACATTATTGAAAAAAAACATATTTGATGTGAAATTACGCTTATATTTTTAAATATTGATTGAATGCATATATACATTAAGCTTAATGCATTACTGATTGTATTTCAAGAAGAGAGAAACATATACATAGATTACACATTTTATGGTAAAATTGATTTTCGAAAGGCGCTGATATCCTGTTTTCTAAGTTAGTCTTGTCTTTTGTTAGGACAATCCTATGTTTCTTACATGTTTGTCACATAGAGTTATCACCAAAGACATATTATATTAGATATCATTAGAATTATATTTTAGGACTGATTACAAAGAATGTGTATCTGTATTTTTCAGGTAAAGCATAGGTGTCTGACAAGAATTCAAATTTTTTCGAGGCTCCTTTTTTGTATTACATCCTTCCATGAATTTTGATTTTTTTTAAATGCACACGGCCTATGTGATAAAGACTGAGAAAGTATATGCCTGATGCCCAATCCTATTGATATTTAACATCTTTTGTCAATATAATATCTGGAAATTGGAGGTTTGTAGTAAAAATACGGACCACTATTAGTACGAGTTCATTTAGCTGTGTTGCGTTTTAGGAGTGCCGATAGCATAAGCGCATTATGGAACATTTGAAATCATAATATCCGTCTTTGAAATAGCATCTTATTTGACACATTGTTATATGAATAATACCTCATTGTGTGTGCTATAAACAGATATTCACATATTTCCATATATTATGTAGGAGTTGACCTCCATCGATGATTTCGTACAAAATTCAGTATTGGTATATACTACCAAAATGTATTCTTTGTAATTTGTACACTCTCAAAAGACTTGTATTATGCTGTATAAAGATGGATAAAAAGTAAATATACAAGAGAAAAAGTATATAAGTGCCTTTCCTTAATTGTAAATATATTCACAATGTCATTTAAATATTTTAATTGTATGGATTATTTTTATGCTTGAACGTTATGGTTACGATTACAAAAATTGCAACGGATTCATTTCGATGCGAACAATAGATTATGAAAAACTGAAAGACACAATGAGAAAGAAATATGTTTATAATATTGATGTAAAGTGATTATATAACGCTTACCTTACACAAGAAAATCAAGTTTCCTAAACCATATCACAAGGTGTAACAAATCTGTACTGAACTGCACTACGCCGCTACCGGTGACGGTTTTGAACAGCTTTATATCTGTATGTTACTGAACCTGCCCCGAAACTTGCCCTCGTCCGCGAGACCCTTTGATGCGGCATCAACAGTATGCTTGATACATATGTCTAACCGTCGGATAATGATTCGCCGCTGGGCAGTGCATGGTGACGTCACACAGGTAAAAACTCCCAAAAAGGTACTAGGTGACATATATTCATCTATTTCAGAATGAGTTTATTCGGAAACGGATCAGAAATGAATTTTTCGAAATGTTTATTACTGGAAATGTTTACGTTGGTTTTACAAGCAATTAATTCTGACTTAACACGTAACCCTGCTGTACACCTGCGAAAGTTATTATGTGACTAAAACGTTTTCAGCAGGGATTAGGAAACGTTTAGCATTTCTAATGGGACGTGCCAACCATGAGATGTTGACCTCTGTCCTCGATGGTCCATTTATCTTCGCTTGGTCATCAGAACTTTATTTCACCCTGGGCCAGAGCGAGAGTCTTGGTCAAGTTTGATAGACGAAGAAATATTTCACTTGACAAATTGTGATGTTTAGGTCATTTCTATTTCTGTCTTCTGATGTTGAAACTGTCAACACCTACGGTGCTAGATATAATACATATTATACTGAAATGCAATTATTGCATGCTTGAACGGTTATTTCAACATTCGGCCAAATCCTTCAGGAGATGGAATATCAACTGCATATTCCATATGTACCACGGATAGGCAGTTTGGCATCTATTCAATTATACACGCGTCATTAGCAAACCGTCATTATAATCAAAATGATACTTCAGGTCCTATGATTGAAATTATTGAAAAAATCTAAGATTTATTGATGTAATTGAAAATGTCATCTTAATATCTTAATTATCTCCAAATACCGTATTTGCATATTACAGAGTTTTCTACCCTTGAGCGGGTAGGTATTGAATGTGACGTCAGGTGTTTGTAAGCCTAACGCCAAAATGTCCGAATAAAATAAATTTTATTAGTTTAAAATGTACAAACTATTATTTCTGTTATTGTTTTAGTTCTTGAATATTTTACTAAAACTTTCTCGAAACTTTGTATCAGTAATTTATATGCATGATATTTCTAACTTTGTGTGGACATTTAAAAAAAACCGGAACTTTTTAGTGTACTCGGAGCTTGCTTGTGCTGTTTCTGTATTTCCCTTGTAATATAAGTTGTATAACTTGTTTCGCAATCGATGTAAACTAAATAACGTTGATGAAATAATGTAGAAACTTCTACTGGAAATTTCTTGAGCACACTATTGTACCAATAATTGTACTGGACTCCCTTTTGCTGTTTTTTTTTCATTTTTCAGAAGATTTTTCATTTTTCAGAAGATTATAATACAACATAAATGCTATGGCGTGCATCATACAAATACCTATGGAATCCTAATATCAGCAAAGTCAGATCATTTAATATATGACAAAAGTTCTTTTCAAAAGAGATCCCCAAATTGTTATTTTTCTTATGGTACAATAATGTATTTTAATTGTATACATAAGAATCAAATCGAGTCTACGGTGTGTTGAAGAGTTTAAAAAAAATCAGTAAATGAGTCATTTTTACATTTTCAGATGAATGATGTGTACATGTGGTTTATTGATACACTATAGTCTTTCTCTTTGGCGGGCTTACATAAAAATGTTATATGCATTGAAGACCATTTTGAGAAATTCGCATTTTTTTATCGAATCGTCACATTGTAATTTCTGATTAAGATTTTAATATTTCATTTAGGAACCGGAACTTGTTTGTCAAGATTTTAAAGCTTAATACACTAATATAAAATATGCATCAAAATATATATTGTGAATTTGTGTGTTAACTCATGTCGAAAACTTAATGTTTTACTCAATCTGTAAGATAAATTGTTTGAAACACGAGTTACCACAACAGGATCTGCCGAAGGCGATCCTATGAAATGAATAAAATAGCACATTTACTTACCATACAAGAATCTTGAAGGTTATAAAATACACTTCCACAAAGTTGAATCAACAATTTGATATTAGTCTCCAGAGAATCACATTCGTACAAGTCACGTGACCACAACCTCGTTTTGACTTTTCACACAATAAATACACACTTATTAAACTTTAGATTATGTTTTTTTATGAAATACCATTTACGTAAATAATGGTATTGTTTTAGGTATTATTACATGGATATTCAGATTTCATATAAATATTATAATATTAGTGTCTTTTTAACACAGTAATGAAACATGGGTACGCGATAATCTTATTTACTATCATGCGCATACAGCATAGGTGCTTATATTTACACTGTGCGTTTACGTCAATGTGTTTACGTTTTCGTGTGGTCATTCAGTCGACCGCGTGCACGGACACAGTTGTGGTCATTGTTTGCTGTAATAACCTCAAATGACCCCTTTTCTTAGATCTGTATCTACTGTGTGTCTTCCGTCAATAGCCCTTCCTCAATAGGTAACATATTGATACAGATATGGTCAGTCTGTGGGAGGGGGTGTTAAACTACTGAAAATATTCTGATGACGAATGAACTGATAGATGATGGTTTTACTGTAGGTTTGCATTCCTGTTTTTTCAATCACTACGAAGTTGTTTTATCATCAATATATCGTATGGTTTAGAAAAAAAAACAAAAAAAAAACGCAAAACGAAAATAAAAAATATAAGTAAATAATATAATAATGATAATAAGAAAACTTATTTCCAGTTTGATTTCAAATTACGGAATTACTTAATCCACAGTGCATAAGCTGGTTTTGTTCTCATAAAATAATTGTCTTCATATTATAGTCAGGAACACTCCATTATGGATTGCTGTCTGATATTTACTATGCGTTTTGTTATTTCATTGTATAGTTTCATATTGATATTCGACTCAAATGTGACCCCAATTATGTATCCAGATAAAACATATAACGGTTACTTTGTCTGATATATCCTTCCATAGCTACTGTAAAACAACGTTTCTTCGCGTTCTTTTGTTTTCTTAAATTTCAGTAGAGTGTGGAATTCGCGAAAATCGACCGTCACGAAAAAAGATTCAGCTGAAAGTTTAAAAGAGCGTTCATGTGTAAATCGCGAAATTAAGTCACTGCGAAAATGTAATTGGGTATAAAAACGCGAAATAAAATCGCAACGAATAAGTTGGTTTACAGTATATGTACTGTATATGTTTCTTTTTTTGAGTTTTATCGTACGTCAGCGGTATCGTATTTTCTAATGTCAGCTGTTGATTGGTTGACAAATTGTGCTTATCGTCCTATCAACAAGTAGCAACATTTACGTGTCGGAAATGATAACAAGATTTATGATCAGAAAGAGTTTTTAAAAACAATCTGGAAGCAATCATTAAAAATTAATTTCTTCGTGATGGCATGGTAATAAGGCACATACAGAATTTTTTATCATGAACAGAAAGGACTTTCAAAGGAATTACGAAGCAATCTTTAAAAAATGATAACTCGTCATGTTCATGAAAACAAGGACGTCAAATACAGTAATCTTCATCCAGGTACGGCCTCGATTGGATGTATTGAGAGTAGTGTTGACAAATCCCTTCCTTACGGCATTTCGCCCCTGTGAGGTAGGCTCTGGGTTCTGTCCCCTGGCCGAGACACACCAAAGTCTATAAAAGTGGTAGTTTCTGCTCCTGCTTAGCGCTCAGCAAAAAGGGAGTGGGACGACTGGTTCGCCCGTTGTCAGTATAATGTGACCGGGTGGGGTGTGTTTCTTGGTGTCTTCGGCGGCATGCTCCAGTGATATAGCACTATAAAAAGGGCAAAAGTTCCACTATACAAGAAGACACTACACGAATATATCGCAGTCTCCCGAAACACGCACCTCGCACAACATACACGCAACACACCGCATACATGGGAGGCCGTCCTTACATGACCATAGCTGTTAATAGGACGTTAATTAATCAAACAAACAAACAAACAAATCTTCCTTACGGCATGGTAATAAGGTCAATACAGAACTTTTATTCATGATGATAAAGGGTTTTCAAAGGAAGCGATCATCAAAAAATAATTACTCTTCATGTTCATGAAGATAATGACGCCACATAAGATTGCTTTGTGTTTGAATGGAAACAAGGTTCTTGCATTACTCTTTCTGTCGTGAATCAAAATAAACGATACAAAGGGTTTTCAAATCATGATCACATCACTTGAAGATTATGATAAGCAATATGATTATGTTAGATAGTCTTACGTTGTTGTTTACTTGTATATTTGTTATAGTGAGGAAAGATCACTGAGCTCAAACATTTAAAAAGTTCATAATAATGAACTTTATTTTTATTCGATTGCACATTAAGACTCTTCTCACATATGATTGACACATAAAATGGACTGTATTTACAGGGGCTGCAGTGGCCAAGTGGTTAAGATGTTCCGACATAGTACCACAAGCCTTACACCTCTGGGTACCGAGTTCGAATCCCAAATTGGGAAATTGCCATGTACTGACCGCTGTGTCGATGGTTTTTCGCCGGTTACTCCGGCTTTCCTCCGCCAAGAAACCTGGCACGTTCTTAAATGACCATGGCTGTTAATAGGACGTTAAACTAATAAAACCAAACTGTATTAACAGCAGATATGCTGTTGATAAGACTCTTGTTAATTTGATTTAATGTGGCAGGATGTTATCCAAAACGAAAATGCCACACATTCTTGAGGGCATGTGAGTGATCATTAACATTATCTTAAGTATGTTTACCTGTTGTTTTCGACATGTCAATGTCTCAGTAAGAGTGCACTACCCTCATGTAACTAGACATAAATTCAAAACAACAGCATGAATAACGACCCAAACTCCACATCGGCAGTTTCTCATAACATCAACACATACACGATCCTCCTTGTAACTTTCACATTAAGCATATCCTTTTATATAATTCTCAAAAAATTGTATGACTATACTTTTTTCACATATTTGGAAGTGATAATAAAATGACAACTTACTTCATTTGTACATTTTGCGGTATTTTATATACTCTAAAATTGTATGACTATTGTAAATAGAACACTTATTTCACAGAGTAAATTCAAAATGACAATTTACAACATTTGTAGACGATTATATTTTTGCGTTATTTTATATATTCCAAATTGTATGGCTATTGTAAATAAATATACACAGATTTATTTCACACCAGTATTAAATAAAATATCAAAATGACAATTTACAACATTTGTAGACGATTATATTTTGCGTTATTTTATATATTCCAAATTGTATGGCTATTTTAAATAAAACACTTATTTCACACAGTAAATTCAAAATGACAATTTACAATATTTGTACATGATTATATTTTGCGTTATTTTATATATTCCAAATTGTATGGCTATTGTAAATTCAATACTTATTTTATATCGTCACACTATAATGACAACCTACAACACTTGTACATGGATGTAAAAACGACACTAATTATCTATCTAATATGTAGGTCTATAGTAGGTTTATATATATGTACTAAGTAAAGAGATTGTCAGTAGACTTGATAACTCGCTTAATTCAAACATTCGGATAACTCTAAGTTTAATCTCGTTCCCGTCGAGTTCGTATTAACCTAGTTCACTGTAGTTTAGACTTGCCATCAGTCAACCCAATATGAAAGTAATCAATAATTTTGAAGTCTTGCGTTTATGTTGATGCAAAAAGGAAGAGAAAGTCTTATCAATTTATGAGTCCAGTTGCAATTCTAGCACCAGTAACTATGCTCTGGTTACTGTTACTTAATCCGTCTTTGAGTGTAAATATATCCCATGAACTTCACAAAAATGAGTTGCCGCGTTTTAATGTAAGTTACAGTAGAATTTTAGGAAATAATCACCATAAAGAAATCTAGTTGACAATAGATATTTAGATAGTAGATATTCATAGAGTTTTAGAAATGGGAACAGACTCTTCATGTATTAATGATTCCAACACATCTACTTAAGGAAGTGCATTTCACTTTGATTGGCATCGTCAATTTCACAAATGAAACAAATAAGTTACGCTCTGTTTAGGAATAATTTACCTTTGGTAATGTAGAATAAATGTCATCACACATGTGTATTGCTCACGCTAAAAGAATGGCATAATGATAATTAGTTATTCTAGTGGTATATATATTTTCTAAAGTAAGGAACATTCAACGCTCTAAGTGCTTTTTCATGTAAGATATATTTCATCTGCATATTGATTGTTGATTACGTACCCATGACAAGCAAATGATAAATAATGTTCAGTTATGCATGAAATCAATTCTGTATTGAGATGACGATGGTTTAGAGGCACCAGACCTGACCAGGTTTTTGTTTGTGAACTGACACACTCTCTCTTACCCTTTACATGCGATAGGTCAATTGGATCAAATCATGCTTGTGCTATAATCATTGTTATTATCATTGTTTGACGTATTAACCTACAACACCACTTATGAAGTGAAGTGAAGAGTTTTACGTGCCGTCACGCTACATATAACGTTTCGGGGCACGCGACCACCACTTATGAGAATACAGGTATTCGTGCCTAACGTTTATCGGACACGCTCTGACGCCTCGGCCATTCCCTGAACACACCTGCGTCTATGAATGTCTATAGGTCAGTTACTCACCTGATGGGCCTGACTGACCGCTGGTCATAAGACTCATGTAACCATCCAGTTAAAAACACGAATAATGATTCAGGCATACAATGTTCTTTAACAAAAATATAATAATATTTAAATAAAATCTAAATTGTTATAGTTCATAATTAAATGCTTAATATCATA
This sequence comes from Argopecten irradians, assembly GCF_041381155.1. NCBI lineage: Eukaryota > Metazoa > Mollusca > Bivalvia > Pectinida > Pectinidae > Argopecten > Argopecten irradians. Next base: position 4,610,339 of record NC_091149.1, on the reverse strand, counting down.
ATCACAATCAACCTGCACATCCTGCAACATAATTACTGTAGAAATGAACTTCGTTAAAAGGATAAAAATTCGACTCTCTACAACAAGTAATAAATACACATTCTCAAAATAGACGCAAATTGGGTTACATCTTGAAATTTCAATATAAATGTTTTACAAGCAATAAAAATCTAAAAAAATGAAAAAAAAATACCCACTTTTTATCAAGAAAATCGCTACAAACAACAGAGATATTTTTTGGAAAATTACAAATACTTTTTGATTAAATATCCTTAAAGGTTGTCCGTAGATAATAGCCAAAGTGAAATACCCTACATTTGTTAAATTTCGTAGGTGTTAAACTTCACGATTTACTGTGGAACTTATTTTCATAGGTTTAATTGAATTACCTTTGTAGCGTTTGAAAGTGTGAAGCATACGACAGGCTAAACTATGTCAAACCATGAATTTGATAAATTTCACAAATTTGGATGGATATGTGAAATTAGCGAAATTAAAACCCTCACAAATATTAGCAATTAGACAGTAGAAATCAAAGTACATGTATTATCTGAATATGGCAACTCCTATAAATATAGGTCCTCAACCTATATTTATTCATGATCCTATTGGTACGCCATATGCTGATTTATAATTATGGTATTGTGAAAGAGAAAACTTAGAATGTAATTGATTCTGGAAAATGCTATCATACTACTTTTCTTTCCGTATTATGATTCCAATTAAAATATTATCGATCGTACGCTTTAATCAGTTCACGCACTTTTTGTGAAAGTTCGCTTGTACTCAGCTATACCTGCTTGTGTATTCATTTGATACTGCCATCAGCACGCGTAAGCACTTAAGTCTAAACCAAGTACATGACTTGAAGTCATGTGGAACAATGTGTGGGTCTTGGAGCACATAAGGTACACTTCTGTACTTGTGGAAATCTGTAAACAGATCGGTGTAGCGTGCAAATTGCTTATATCAGAAAACATTTCATTGTGTTTATAGCAGAAAAACCTAAGTACAATTTTAACCTTTCCGAACCAGACTCGGTTAATAGATAATAATTTGAAGTATACATTTATATTTCAAAAAACGATGGTAAAGAAATTATTGAACCCAAATTTGAACCACGTTGCCTTACACAAGTACACAATAACAGTTCTCTAACCAAACTATATTAATATTATTCTTTTGAAGTTTGGTTTACATGTACTTTCCAAGGGTATTATATGCATGTTTATATATTTTAATTTTGTGTACAAAGTACATTGACTTAACAAATAGAAATTCGGTCAGTATTTATATGTACAGTTTGAGCATTGTAATTAAACATACTGAAATAACTAAAGCATTAGGCCATTCCAATTTGATTTCTTGTTCTTCGGATTTGGGAATTTTAAAATAGGGGCAAGCGAGAGATTTTTTTTGTTCTTGTTGAAAACTCAAGAAATTTGAGCGAGCAAAGGTTTTCAGGAGATTTTTTTCTTCAGATTTTAGTGTTTATTTGATGAAATAACACTAAATAATATCATTAATATAGCTATTTAAAAATCTGTGAATGAGTGTATAGAACTAAAGCCTGTTAAAAGAACGATAGAACGGCAGAATAAGAGGAAAAAAAACGGAAATCTGTTAGTTGGTTAAAGGAATGGGATTTTAGATATATTTTTTATATCAATATCATTTTTGTCACAATTATGCGCAATGTTTTGCTGTTTTATTGTTAATATAACTATATGATGTTTTATATTTATGATGTAAATTAGAATTTAATCAGTTTACAACACCGGCTTGATATATGTTTAGTACAGTGTGATAAGTTAATTGATTGTCTAGAAGAAGTGTTATGTGGATTAGGTTAGGGGAATGAAAGGTGATGAGTGATAAGGTCGTAAATCACTACGCTTGATACCCCGAGGAAATATAGTCCTGTGCGGCGGTTTGTTGTCAGTTTCATTAGAATATGCATTTCACAATACGCCGTCAGAGGGCGTGTCGCTTTAACAGGTCATGTTTGTCGCCGGAAGTGATGTAGAGCCTTTACTCCTCGGAACGAAGTGAACATAGTTTTCCAAACACCACAATTATGTTTTCTTAAAAAAAGTCATAAATTGTATTACAAAAAAAGTTTACAAATTGATATATTCTCAGCATGTTTTAGTTGCTTTTGTTTTATTTTTATTCATTTTTCAAATTGGTTTTTGCGTTCAATTGTCATTCCTCACACGTTTTGCATATTGAATTTTTCCTGTCCATCCTTATCTAAAAACTTGAAACGTATATGTAATTCAAAAGAAAGATACAGAGTACTTGAACACCAATTAATTACTCATACTGACAGTTACTTTTACACATTTGTATTAACAATTCACAAATAGACAAACAAATAAACAAACAATCAAACAAAAAAAACACATTTCTCTACGTTTTAATATAACATGAGGAAATACAAAACATTTAATGAATATTTTATGGGGAACGAAAACAGGTACGGGAATAAAAAAAAACATTAAAATTTACGCTAGGGTTAAAACGAAATCATTATAAAACATTCATAATGACAAAGCGACCCAATGACATTTAAGGTCGACATTCCTTCATGACATAGAAAAAACCACAAAGTCCATCACCATAGGCTTGTAGGCAGAATTGGCCGGAGGTAATGTTATAAGGTGACCGGGCTTGGTCAGTGGGACATCGTCGTGTGTTGTACTATTCCTACGCTGAATCTGTAATGCAAGACTAGCTTATAATGGATTCGTAAATACATAGGTGTTATATCATGTATTCCTTGATTTTTGTAGTTGTTTATTTAAAAAATCAATATAAAATATATAAAAATGAAACACAAGGACAGACATGAGACACAAGGAAAGACATGAGACACAAAGACAGACATAAGACATAAGGACAACAGGACGACATGAGACACAAGACAGACATGAGACACAAGACAGACATGAGACACAAAGACAGACATGAGACAGAGAGACAGAGACAGAGAAGACATGAGACACAAGACAGACATGAGACACAAGGACAGACATGAGACACAAAGACAGACATGAGACACAAAGACAGACATGAGACACAAAGACAGACATGAGACACAAGGACAGACATGAGACACAAGAACAGACATGAGACACAAAGACAGTCATGAGACACAAGGACATACATGAGACAGAAAGACAGACATAAGACACAAGGACAGATATGAGACACAAAGACAGGCATGAGACACAAAGACAGACGTGAGACACAAGGACAGCCACGAGACACAAAGACAGACATAAGGCACAAGGACAGACATGAGAGACAAGGACAGTCATGAGACACAAAAAGACAGACATGAGACACAAAGACAGGCATGAGACACAAAGACATACATGAGACACAAGGGCAGTCATGAGACACAAAAGACAGACATAAGACACAAGACAGGACAGACATAAGACACAGAAGACAGACAGAGACACAAGGACACAGCATGAGGCACACAAGGAGACACAAGGACAGACATGAGACACAAGGATAGGCACACAAAACAATCGATAGTACAAACATAATAATCTTTAGTACATATGTATTGACTCATCATACTCATCGTTTCCTCACTCACAAAATAATCTCTATAGTACATACTTATTCACTAACCATACACATTATTTCCTTACTTTCATTTCCTAAGTACATATTTATTCACTCCTCATACTTCTTATTTCCAATCTACATTAGACCCTAGTATACATATTTAATTTGAACGTATGAAGATAATATCTTTTGTAAAACGGTAACAGCCATACACATCCAGACTCCTATAAAATGACTAAAGAACAAACGGACACATTGACGGATAGACAGACAAGGAGACAGATAGGTAGACAAAACAGAAATAGATAATTCATATGTTAATTAAGTGTTTTCTTAACAAAGGATCTAGACACTTATGGAAATTCTTTTTAAATTGTGAAATAATGCAATTGTTTTTCTTCTTATTCAATCTAAACGCAACAAAACACATATAAATATAAGCAGATATAATTTAATGGCAGAATTTAAACTTGTAGGCGTGAATAGTAACTTAATAACTCATAACACTGTCCAGTTACACCATTACCCTTAAGACTAAAGTTATTTATACACATAAACGCACTTTAATTAATGAACACGTCTCCATTTCAGCGAGAATCAAAGGTTCCCACAACACGACCGACCTGGAGTCACTAGGAAATACACCAATCAAGTACTCCTTCGGGCCTATACATTTCAACCAATCATAGGTTTTCATTTAATTTCTGCGGTCCTATTGCCAAGTCTGCATACGCCATAGCTTTACTATTATTTTCACTCGATTATATAATATTCTATTGTTTATCGTTTGAATCTATAAGTAGGTTCAAACCGATATATTGAAGTATATTGTCATATTTCAAATACACACAATAATGACCGACATTAAAGTCATTTAAGCATTGATGTCACATTTTAAAAAAAATATCTGGGTATAAGTTCCGTTGGCAGTACAACTGCACTAGGGATAGTAAGAAGGCCTTCTCTAGGAAGCTCTATTCACATGAACTGTAGATGAAGGACAAAGATTGAATTTTAAAATGACAGCTCATTAATTGCCGTGTTTGTATCTCTATTATGAATAGATTTGTCAATGCCATTAGTGTAAGCATAAATGGATTCTTAAGCTATTTAACCGCTGTCTATTAATGATAATGTGATAATTTATTTTGGAGTATAATAGCGATAAACTATTATATCAAATATCATTTATAACAAAATCAATAAATACAATGTTTTCTCATACTCGAGGCTATTTTTGTATCATAATTGATCACAAGATAGTTCGGAATGAATGTAAGAATAACGTGTTTTTTTTTGTTTTGTTTCAATATACTTGCGGCGGTATGGTTGTTTTACGCAAATAGCAATAGCCTTGATGTGATCTCTTATACGAATTGACCAAGGCAATATCTTATCAATAATTTCACTATACGTGTAGTATAACGCGATTGTCTCAGTAGACGGAAAAGTCACATCAGAGACGGATTTTTTCTGTTTCAGATAGAGAAGAAATAAAAAGTTTTACAACGTGTATTAAATTTCTTCACATCACTGGCCCGTCCTGACTATCATACACCATGTCATAAAACCGTAAGACACACATGTAATAACACCATTATAACGTCACATGTAGGTTTGACGTCAAAATCTACATATGACGTCTCATGATTGTCTCGGTAGAAGGATACGCCACATCACAGACGGATTTTTACTTTTTTAGATAAAGACGAAATTAAAAGTTTTACTTATATTTCTATTAATAAAAGTTATTTGATAGACATAATCTTACACTCGTGACTATGTAATATGAAAGTTATAAACCTTGTTAAAGAATTTGAAATGCCACGAGCATTATTATTGAACTCGATTGATAAATTTCATAACACTATATTGACACTTGCTAGGCTTGATCACTATACGTAAGTACTAGCCGATTTTGTTTACCATAAAAGCATGGTTAACATAAAAACGAAATCCAATCCCTATATAGTCATGAGTGTAAGATCCTCGATTTTTGAAATATCCATGTGCGTTCAATTAGCTACAATTTATATAACTACTTGCCACTTATTTCGCGCAGCAATGGATCCATTCATATGCATTTTTTTCTTTTGAAAAAGACATTTCTAAACAGCAAGTAAGCTTCACTAAATTCCTTCAAAACATTCAATATTGCAATTAATTGTGGGGGATATTGTGTCTGAAGTCTTCTTATCTCTATAATGTTCACTTTATAGAGTGGATTCCCGAAACTCACAATCCGAGCTAAAATGTCAAGGGAAGGATTTTCGTAGCGTTATTTTTATTCACTAGTCCGGAAATTCGGATGCCTTGCATACATTTTCACCAAAACGAGCTGTGCTGTAACTTTTTACCTTTTAAATGTTAAATGTTCAAAACGAGTTGAAATCCTTGAGCGAGCTTTTGTTTTATTCTAATGTCTAATTTGGTTTATTAGACAGAATGATTGATTATCTGGTTTTAATTCTTTAAATTCTACACATGACAGATGTACTATATAACAACACACACAAGTATATGCACTGTTTTTTATGCTCAATGCGAAAGGCGACAAGGATGCCATGCGAAGAGCTAAATGTGACAAACGATAAGCGACAGGGATGCCATAGGAAGAGCGAAAATGTGCCAAGCGAAAAGCGACAGGGTGCCAAGCGAAAAGTGACAGGGTGCCAAGCGAAAATCAACAATGTACCTTGAGCGAAAATGTGCCAAGCGACAAGTGACAATCTGCCTTGAACGAAAAGCGACAATGTGCCAAGCGAAAAACAACAATGCCTATGCGAAACAGACAGTGTTTATCGCACTGTCGCTCTTTGCATGGTACAATGTCATTCCTAACTTGGTGTAATATCGTACTGCCGCATGGGAGATTGTCGCTCTTAACTTGACGCATTGTCGAACTGTCGATCGTCGCTAATCTAATCGTTTGACGTATTGTCGCTCTTCGATTTGTACATTGACTCACTGTCGCATGGTGAAATCTTCAATGCAACACTGCGACATGGCCGAATCATCCACCATATATATTATATCATTCAATCTGCTATTCAAAATCACATGAAATTCCTTATATTCGGTGAAACTCTCCTGTAAAACCCTGTCAAACTCGATAAAAAACGACGTCATATTTTCTTCTCTTTTGTGACACCTATTGCTATGAATGAGATAATATTTTTTTATCGTATTCTAAATATAATTATATGAATGCCAATTGAATGAGTTAAGATAGCAAAAGGAATTAAAACACACCAACTTGATACTCTGCTCTGGTAAGATTTCGATTACTTCCTATCGATCGTTCGCCTTGTGGAGAAGCATAACAGAATTACGTTTAATGATCAATAAATGCCTGAACGAGCATTTGTAAGCGAGATAGGTGTATATTTCATCGTGAGGTTACTGAACCGGCATCTTACTTGACTGATCCAATGCGGAATGATGTGAGTACGATGATGCGTTTATTTCTTTATTTATTTTTTTTGGATTGATATCATTTAATTATGATTATTCATTATTCGTAATTATTTTTAACATTTTCGCTATTTTTTTGTGTGTTTTGATACGATATATGTCAGGTATCTATGGAATCCTTTCGTTTATTAACATCATTCTAAATATCTTAAAAACTTTTGATTTTTATGCGATAGACTATCCGGCAAGTGTAGGACAAGACAGATTGACTGACTATCATTAAATACATAATGACCGAAATAAAAGTCATTTAAGTATTGATGTCACAATTTTTCAAATTTCATCTGGGTATAAATTGTTTACTAATTGTGTACATACGCCTGGTTGATGAAATAAAGTGTTTAAATGCATCATTTTAGTAATTTTTTAAGGGATTATTTTTTTGAAACAATACGAAACGTCAATATCTCTATTGTGAAGTCAAATGGCTAATCATAAAGTCAGATTTAGCATGAAAACAAAGAAAAGATAATTATATGTGCCGTAACTGGGCGAAATTTTGACATGTTTTTCTCTCCATGGTTAAAAAAACCATGATGTTTAATGAATAAAGCTGTGGAAATCATTCAAATGGTCACATAAACATTACACCTTATAATCGTTGGTGAGAACACGGGTGCTGTGCTCTGTAAAAATCTTGTTATTTATGCCTTATGTATGTTAAGATGGAAATACACCTGCAGAAATCACTTTACAATTACCAATACTGTAAAATATGAAATGACATTGTAGACAACAATAGGGCTTCATTGTCTGCCAATATGTTTTCATTTAATTGCACTGTTGTGTTAATACAATGATGTATGGCAGTAGATCTACTGCCAAAATGATTTCCAGCTCTTATTTGTACTTGTAAATTTAAAACTATGCATTAAATTGCTGGTGACTGTTCGTGGTCAATAAATAATGAAAAACTCTTCTTGATTCTTGAACAAATATGACATATATAACTTTAAAGATGTTACACTGCTGGCGAATGGCAATTTTTTCTTTAGCAAAAAAGGAGGGATGAATAATTGTTTTTTCTTTAATTACAAAAGTTACTTAATTTACAACATTACCGCAATTGAAAAGTTTGAGCTTCTTAATTTACTTGAAGAAAAAATATTAAAAAATAATTGATTGCGTCTCGAAAAAAGTCTATGCCACTATGCCCGATATGAAATAAAGCACTGATTGCGCATGCCCCAAAATCAAAATCAGTTAAAAAAATAAATTATATGTATTTTTGTATTAACAAGACACTTATATACATGATGGAACTTTAGTTGTTGATCAAGTGATTGGTGTCTTTTATCCTTTGTCGGCAGTGGAACATCTTTAAAATTAATAATAGATATGAATATCTTCATCTGATTATGTGTGTGTTACTTTACCGCTACTGGTTGCTTTGATAATTATTCCACTAACCCTCAACCTCTTTTCGAACAGCATTGGACAGTTGTCAGATGCGGACCACAGTCAGTTGATTTTCTCCGGGTGCTTTGGCTTTCCTCCACCTCATGAACTCATTCAATTACAGCCTAAAAATATGACGACCAGTTATAAAAAAACTGACAAAATTATCTCTCAGACTACATGATTATTGATCAATATATACATACTATTTACTGAAAACCAAGGTAAGAAAACAAACGTATTAATCCGCATTTTTTTTTTTTACAAAAATGCGTTCTTTTTCCTAATCGTATGCAAATAGCAACGTATCAGCTAAAAGTAGTCTACGACTATTTTGAAATATATTATAATACATTCCAAGAACAAATTCAATTAAATTCAATCGATTTTTTTTCTGAATCAATACACTATTCTTTCTTCCTTATTTAGAATATCTAGTCTAAGAATACATTGCATATTTGCGAACTTTTCTTAATTTGTCTATATCACTTGACAGTGTAATTGATTCCTACATATGAAAAATCAAATTTTGATGCATTTTTATCTTGTAACAAACATTTAGTATTTTATATCTGCGGCTGGTACCAACGCTGATCTGACCAATTTGACCTAAATATCCGAATACACAATATGTTTTAAAGCTGTGCACACCTGTAAATTGCTTGCATCCAATTTGACGGTTTTTGTTCAAATTAAAAAAGTAAAATAATAGTTAATAAAAATCAATATCGATCGGAAAAAGAAATACATCTTATGATATATGAAAAGTAAAAAAAAATCCTTAAAAATAAAGCTTTCTTTTTTTATTATAGATTAAGAAATGAATATGAAAAATTGTCTTCCAGTATTAAGTATAATTGTTGAGCTTTAATCCCGAATTTTATGAAGTACTGAGTAGGTAATGTTCCAAAACCAAACAAAACTGTTTAATTGATTAAAATGTTTAAACAGTAGCTACATTAAACGTAGTATAAAATCAATATGAACACCGTTCGAATATCACAATTTGCCTTGTTGATATATTGACTATTTAGGCCGTTGCTTCTTGAATTCTTGGTTTATCTTTATAGACTGTTTTGTACTTGTACGACAAAAAGTAGATCTGTAAGCGTTTTGATCAAAACTTGTCTATCTGACGTAAAGCTACAATACACCATTATTATCAATTCATCAATAAGAATACAAATGACAGTTCTGTAGCTACTTTTTGTACATAGCTACAATGACCGCCAGCGGCTTTTCATTTTATAGGACAAGTTATGCTTAAATATGTAAACAACAGGCCCATGGGCCTTAACGGTCACCTGACTTCATATACAGAATGAAACAAAGACGTATAAACACTATATATATTGGTCCATCAGGCCCTTGAAGTCAGTCAGTGATTTTATAAAAGTGACTTTTTAATGTATGAATATTATTTGGTTCCATCAAATCTGTGAATTCAGGAGAAATATTTTTTCAAATTTTAGTCATTTTGACCCCTTTTGGCCCCGCCCCTCTGGCCCCTGGGGGTCAGCTAGGACCAATATTGATAAGATGTTAAAATGCTATCTCAAGCTAATGATTCTAACCCAGTTTGACTCATTTTCTATGAAAACTAAGCAATAATGGTTAAGAAAAATCTGAGATCCCAGGGCCATGAAATTCACAATTCTTGTAATGAGTCTTAAAACCTTTCAATCTATGAAGAGTATCTGGTTCCATCAAATCTTTGAATTCAAAAGAAGATTTTTTTTAAATTTTAGCCATTTTAATTTGACCACTTTTGTTTAAGATCTAAATCGTCAATAGCCAATGTTATATTCAGGACATTCTAAGACAACAGGAAACTGTAGTGTCGGTGGTTTGAAAAAAATAACAATCATATGCCCTGTATACGAATCCGATGACATTTTGTAAACCAAATGATTGTATAACAATAATTCTCTTTTCTTTTTGTTGTTGTATTTACTGATTGACAAGATATCAAATAAATGATTAGGAATAATAATTTTTTTTGGGGAAACACTTTCGCTGCGTCAAGCCAAATATGAAAAATTTGCTGAAAAATTACCATTTTTGAGATTAAAATCTTATTTTTTCATTATCTGCGTAACAATAGCTACATATATTGGATATTGTACTCCTGATTTGTATTTGTTGTTCTATTGTGATCATTTTGATACCTCATTTGTCTACTTCGGTTGAAAAATGTCGATGTTATGACTATTTTTCATTTTTATTGAAATTCGAGATGGCGGCCATTTTGATGACGTCATAACCGGAAGTTCATCCCAACTTATGCAATGTTAACATTTTGATTTGTGATCAGCGGGTCATAAGGGTTAAGAAATCGGAGGTTTGGTGGGGGGGTTGCATGTGGGACTCGCCTAGCCTATAAGAATAATGAACCGGTCGTCACTCACAAAAAAGTTGATTTGAATGAATTTACCGAACAAAACTTGTATGAATTTATTACAAATAGTTCGTCTGTCAATCTTTTACGAATAGTTCTATATTCAACCAATCCTAACTCTATTTCAAAGTGGATCCAGAACACCCGTTGTTTTGTGCACGAAATTTAATATAGATAAACAATCATCCAATGAGCTTCTCCAGGATCATGATCATGACGTTACGATAAACGTAAATGAAACGTAACGTCATCATGTTACACATTTGTAAGTAACGTCGCGAATTTTCGTTTGATATATGTCATAACAACACTGAGATATTTTATATTCACTTTCCGAGCGGTTTATTCATGAATATTGTGGCAAATTTAATGGCATTTTCGGCACTTTTTAACGGACGATATTTCGACGGAAACCTAGAGCGAACTAATTGATATAAATATTTCGTTTCTACGAGGAATATAAAGGTTAATGTGACGCCTTCGAACTTGGTTGATGACGTTATCAAAGTCATATCGGTACAAATGTACCGATGAGAATGGGAAGGTGTTAACTTTACATCTAGTATAAAATCAAAACTTGTGCCATTGCATCGTTTCATATAACAAAACAATTATTGACTTTTTGTAGGTTAATACGAGGAATTGTTTAACCTTTGAAAGGTTATATTTCCATCGGCCTTTGGCCTCAGGGAATATCACCTTTCTGAGGTTTAACAATTCCTCGTATTAACCTACAAAAAGTCAATAATTGTATAATGTCATTCGCTATCAATCCATCAGCAAACTAATGAAGGTAGATTTTGTTATCCTATATGAAAATATCAAAGGTGCCTTGATAAACATCTCTAATGATTATTAATTATGTTTACTTCATAAAGATCTTTTAATTATCTATGACGTTTGACGTGTCAATATCATTAATCCATTACATTCCTAGGCTGCATTATCTTTATTGAATTTTAGTAAAAGCATAGAACATGTCTGGATATAATCTATGTAAGCTAAGATATATTTAAAGACAAGTCCAACTTATTCTTTAATTACTGCACTGAAGCTTACATTTAAATTCGATATAAATACAAATTCATTTATATATTTATTGCCATTAATCAATGACAAATATTTGACCAATCAATATTTGCATGTAGGCTTTATTTGCCTAGTATTTCAATTATCATCGCACATTCATGACTTAAAGGTCACACTTAAAAGCGAGTTCACTTGTAATATAATATAGACTGGATAAAAGAATAGATCGAATAAAGTCTATATTTAGCAAATGACAGACACTTTAATCAGTTTCGATGACTCATAAATTAAAATACATCATTAATTTCTAAAGACATGGAACGCAACCTTTCAATTAACGTCGGTATTATGTGGACGTACTCTGCAAAGTATTCGGGGTAGCACGACATCAGCTAGTAAAGGTCATAAGACAACACGACATTAAACTACAGCGTTATCAAATCAATCGAACTCGAACTCTTAATTAGCATAACGCAAGGTCCGTCCTAAAAAAGAGCGGACACGCGAGCATTCAAATAATTTTCAATGCTCTGGCTTATGAATCAGCTGTATACGCATATTTTATCATGGAATTATGCAGACCTTGATGACACAAAAAACAAGCATTCTGGATATTTGGATATTGTTGACGTCACACTATTATACTAATCATAAAACATATATTAGTAACAGTGCCATTATTTTATAGTTCACTTTAGACCCCAAATTTCATCACAAGCACTTTCTTTTAAAGACTACCGTCGTTTGAAGTTTCAACAAAATCCTTCAACCCGTCTGGAAATGAGCAATTGGCAAAGCAATTTATTTTTAGTAACAGTAACATTTGTAGTTCACCTTTGACCCAAAATTCAGTCACAATATGTGTTTTATTATAACTATGTAGTTTCAACGAAATCCATCAACCCGCTCTCCAGTTATCGCTTGGAAACCAGCATTTGCCAAAGCAATCTCTCTTTAGTAACAGTAACCTGTGAAGGTGACCTTTTAACATTAAATTCTCCCACAACAATCTATTTTTAGCAACGGTGACCTTTGTAGGTGACCTTTTAATATTAAATTCACAAACGGTGTTTATTTTGGTTGACATTTTTGTGATGACGGTGCAATGACATAACTCAAATTTTGCTGTCAACACACGGCAAGCCTCGTGTTTACTAACTTTTATAACATGGCTGTGATGTCATCTATTGTTATAGCTTGAAGTATAGTCGTAGCAAAGTGTACTATTATCACCTACTACTTTGGAATAGTTACTTTTTGTTGTGGAATAGTTTGTGAACAATGGGAAAAGATAACTATTCTACAGTTGAAGGTAAATGTAGAGACTGGTGAACATAGCTTAGCAATTTAGTTAGAAATATATCCTTACACCAAGGTACTTTTCAACATTGTCGTGATGTATTTTTAACTAAATTTCATAACACCGATATATACAATTTCATCACTTCATTCCAAAAAAATGTCCTCATTTATTTCATGGCCATCGTATCCATAACCTAGAAAAGAATTCATGTTAACAAATCCAGAAGAGAGAAGATTACGATTAAATTCCATGAGATAAATGTTGAATGAAATTACAGATGCTTGACATGATTTTTCTTTTCATATTTCGTTATCCAAAGCACTTCCTATTCCATAAAAAACGGTATCTATCAAACAAATTTACAACATTTTTCATTTTTTGTCCAAATCACTTTAGATAAAATTTGATTAATTAATTATCTATTTTGTAATTCTTATAGGCTTATATCAAAATATCATCACTACTGTGTTCAAATCTGCATACAGAAATTTATGGTCCTCCATGTTTAACAGTGAAAACTAATCTAAGTAAATATTTCAGTGTGTGTACCATATAGTACCTGTGCATGGATCTTTCAAAAAATCATGCAAATCATGAATCTTGTTCTCCCGTTGAGGTTATGAATTAATAATAGGTCTCAAGGTTTAAATAGGTAGTAAGGGTTTACCTGAAGCTGTGGAATAGTTAAGCAATACCCAGTGTAATAGTGAAGAGTACCAGTTACATTAGATGTCATGTTTGAAGTGTAAGAAACACCTCAAACTGTGGAATAGTCAAGATAATGAATAGTTCTCGGCCCTTACCGTGTTTAAAAAAAATGTATTAACTTAACTATTCCACAGTTTTCGGTGTTTCTCCTATACATATTACGGGTTACAATAAACATGTACACATTCGTGTAAGATTTAATTATTCCGTAGATTGATTTTCAATTTACTTAGCGTGATAATTTCCATAATATAAGAGTTTGTAAGTATTGATTCAGTATTTTTTATTTCAGGATAGTATGGGAGCGTACTACACAGTATTGCTGGTGTTTCTGATATCTCGAATTCCCCAAACATGTAAGTTTCCTGTTATACAGTTGAAACTCGTCATCATGAGTATTTAAATCTCGAACTATGTTAAAATTTAACTATTTCGGTGTTCCATATCAAATTTCATGAAAAAATATTTTAATTTATTTCCCTTTATAGCGAGATTTGTCTGTTTTGATTGCAAGATGTCTTTTATCGACTTGAGGTTATTTAATATAACGATACCGGACAAATAAAAAAAAACACCATATTATATCATATGTTATCACATAACTGGTTCGTCCAGCCATGGCATACGGTCATGTCATAAATATCGTAAGGCACATATGTAATAACACTATTATGACGTCACATGCAGTTTTTACGTCATTTCATCTATATAACAGTAGAAATTCGACTTCCGTCTACTTAAACAATCATGTGACGTCATTTCTATTAATAAAAGTTATGCGATAAACAGAATCATACACTCGTTACTATGTGATATGAAAATCAAACTCGTGTCAATTATTGAACTCGTAGTAGATGTAAACTGCTACTCGTTTGATAAATTTTATATCACATAGCCACACATGTAAGATCCCCCATATAAAGTTTTTGTAAACTGTTTTAAGAATTATTGATAAGAGTGGTATTTTTAGAAAAATGTTAACTCTTCTGTTCAGATGCAGTTAAGCGGATACTCACTTTTATGACGGAAAAGCAGACATGGAACGAAGCATCGTTAGTGTGTAATATGAAAGGTGGGTATCTCTACAAGGACGATTCCGCCGCTATAGCTACCCAAGTCGGAGATTTTGCGGATCTTGAACCCTGGAAATCACAAGCAGATATGTAAGTTGGATTAGTTATTGTGACAGCTTAAGATTTTGATTAGTGTAGTACGGTATACCCTTATATTTAGAAATAGTGATATTTCAGTCTGTGATACATGTATTTCTTTTTTACAGATAAGTTCATTGCACCATAGACACATGAAAATAGTTAGTTACGTGTCAACATCGATGACGTCATTAACAATGTACGCCACATCTGAAGTTTAAATCAACGTCTATGTTGTTTTAAGCTTTACACCATTCTGACAGTAATTTAAGACGGTATTATACCTTTCTCTGATTGACTTAAACATGAAATAACATTTATTTGTAAATCACGGATGTAGAGATACATATCATTAATACATCAATTATATAGCTATGTGCTCTCAAATCTTAAAGCTAGATATACCATAACTGGACTAAAATTTTGACATGCTATTTTTTTCTTAGAGATGCTCCACCGACGACAGAGCATAAATGATATTAATCACTTGAACAATGATTGGTGTTTAACCGTGTATATACATGTTGTATATGTCTAATTAACACAAAAAATATTATAAATTAATTTACTTTGCCTTTGGTGCATGCGCAATCAGTACTTCATTCCATATAGGATATTGTGACAGTGCCACGGATTTTTTTCGGGATGCAATTAATTATTTTTTGTAACTTTAACTTGAAGTGAAGTGAGAAGCTCAAACTTTTCAATGGTGGTAATGGTGTAAAGAAAGTAACTGAAGAAAAAATACTTAATCGTCTGCTCGTGTTTTTGATAGTGAAAAAATGTCATTTGTCAGCGGTGGAGCATCTTGAAATATTCTATTTAAAACCATCCTATTTGGTGAATTAAGCTGTTCAAATGGACTGAAAATTACATTAACTTTAGTTACAACACGCTTTATGCACTGTAAAATTCGTGTTCTTAATGCATTATGTATGTTTCGGTGACAAACATGCAGAAATCACTTTACAATTACTAATAATAATGTAAAAATGTAAAATAATTTTTTGACAACCAATTGTCTTTATGACCGTATGTACTAATTTCACTGCACGTAATTAAAATGATTTTAGTAGCACTACCCAAAAATCATTTACAGTTGACTTTCCAAATTAAAACCTATGGATCGTAGGTATTGCAGGAAGTTGGTAACTTTTTGTGGCGAATAACACATCATACGCGCTTCGTGATTCGTCCGTATGAAAAATAGGGCACATATAACTAATTACACATATGTCTGCCAAGTACAATGGAAAAGCTCAACTGTATGGAGCATTCGGCTGGTACGCATTAGACAAACTTCGTGGTGGCTAGTCCAATTCCTTCACAATAATAGATATTCCTTCCATACCTGACAGGGTTATCCCGCGGTTGCTAGGGAAAAGATAACTCTGTCTTTTACCGTGGTAGGGAAAAGACAGCCTTTTACCGTGGTAGGGAAAAGACAGCTCACACGCGCTTGACAAAGATGTCATCGATACATGCGTAGATAATTGTCGATGAAGTAATTAATTGTCAACACTATAAAAATAATGTCTAACCTGATTTTTTTTTAAATATGGGAGAAAAATAATCCTCCGGTTGACCAGCCAAAATCTTTTCTCGGGTTGAGATATCCTTTTCTCCCATACTTCACAGGGATATGCCGTGGTTGCTAGGGAAAAGATATCTCTGTCTTACACAGGTGGGTGTAAGACAGCTCACACGCGCTAGACAATTATGTGACGTCATCAATACAGTTGGAAACCAACAGGAATTTCGTCCTTTATCTGCTAAGTATGGAAGAAAAAGCATCAAATACGTGTCTGTGAAGTGGACAAGGATATCTCAACCCTCGTGAAAGATATCGGCCGTCAACCCTCGGCAAGCCTCGACCAGCCAAAATCTTTCACTCGGGTTGAGATATCCCTGTCCACTTGACAGACCCATGAAAGATTCTATTAATCCTCATATATTTGATACATCAACACACGAGTCTATATTGTTGTAGGAACAGAGACTTCTGGATAGGCCTTGGGTACAGTGGAGCTTCCGATGTTCATGGATATCCAGTATATACATGGAACAGCGATTGTGTGTTGATGGACAATGTGAACGATTACACAGACTGGCATCCTAGTGAACCAAAATCCCCTACGTCAAATGAATGCATTTACAGAAATCGCGCCACTGGAAATACGAACTGGTTTACATCAAATTGCGCAGCCGATAAATACTACATTTGTCAAACTGACTCAGGTGAGTGATTTCAATTGATATATTTTCATTACAAATTTTATAAAGTTATATCACTATTTTAAAGTTTGAATATTGGTAATTTTTAAACCCGCATGTGTATAATCCTGAGTAATAACATCTCTTTTAACTTTATCTATTTTGCTCTGCCACAAAAATCAAATAAAAGATAACTTTCTTCATCACTTTATTACCTGGAAACAATCCGAATGGCAATACCAGGGAATTAATGGTTCATTCACAAAGTAGATGGAATTTGGCAGTCCGAAACATCTGCAATCCGGACGAGTTGATATGGGGACGCATGTGTTCAGATTATCGAATCAAATATTACAATCAATTTATCAATCAGGTGTTGCCATCTTTACATGATTGCGTTTCGGATGCTGATAAAAAGCTTTTTTTTGTGTATTTCTTATGGGCTTAAATTAATTGTTGAAAAGCAAGAAATTTTATAATAACTCATATTTCATACGGCCTTGTTATACATACTTCATATGATGTCACATGCTGTTTTGACGTCATTATCTATGTCTTAGTAGAGGAAACGTCACATCCGAGCCGGATTTCTGCTGTATATATAGAAACGAAATTAAAGCTTTGGGTATATTTCTATTCATAAAAGTTAGGTGATAAATAGAATCTTACACCCGTCACTATGTGATATGAAATTTATCAAACTCGTTAAGTAATTTGATATGACACTCGTCTAAAGGCTTGTGGCATATCGAAGTATTGAACTTGTTTGACAAATTTCATATGACATAGCCACTCATGCAATATCCTCTGTTTGTAATTTTATAAACTGGTGCATACCATAACAGAATAATCTTCTCCACATTCCAAAATATCATATTCTATAATAGTACTAGCTCATATTTTTGAAATTTTTGTTGTATCTTAGTGGATGTTTGAACTACCTTTCCGAAACAAAACTTTTAAGTTTCTAAAAAAAAACCAAAAACATTAGCAAATATCTATTGATAGCCTAAAATGAGGTAACAACACCAAATAATTGCAATATCCCCTGCGTAATCTATGTTAACAGTGAAGATTCATTTCGCTGATTTGCTGTCTGGCGCAGTGATAATCAACTAACAGACAGGTAATTAGGACGACCGCGAGGAACATAAGACGACCCGCGATATGGAAATTAATATTTGATTTATTTTAATTACATTGTTCGGACTTTACATAATTATCAATCTCGTTTTACAATCCCACTTACAGATCCACTACCTTTCTGAAACGACTTTTAAATTTTAAAATGAGATTGTAAAAAGAGATTGATGATTTTGTAGAGTCGCAAAAGTTACAATTTAATATAAATAAATTAAATATTTATTTTCATAACGCGGGTCGTCTTATTTTTCCCGCCGTCGTCCTAAATACCGCGCGGTAGTTGAATATCACTGCGTCAGACGGCAAAACGGCGAAATGACTCTCTACTGTTTTCATATATTACGCAGGAAATCTTGCATATGTTTGATGTTGTAACCTCATCTTAGGCATCGGTATATATTTTCTGATGTTATTAATATTTTTAAGAAAGAAAAAAAACTTTATATTTTGCTCCGGAAAGGTAGTGGGTTATTAACACCATCGTAACCATTCTGATTTTGTCTTTACTCTTTTTAATTTAAAACAGCTGATTCATGTAACATACCTCCCATCAATGACGCACGTGGTTCTGGTATAGAGGATGAGTTATATAATACAGTGACTTTGGCTTTCTGTGACACCCGTTGTACTTACGCTAAATGCGTTGCATATGCCTATAAACCGACCACTCAATCCTGTTACATGTATATAAACTATGATATTCTACACTTCGATGACCAATCAAATCGACAAAGCGATTCTGGATGTGTCTTGTATTTAAAGGGATGCTTTGAAGGTATGTTACGCTTTTTAAACCTTACTTTCTTGAAATTGAATCACTAATCGAGTATGCGATGAGTACGAATTGATGTTTTGGCATTATACATGTATATTATATTGTAAATTATGTTCCCTATGGAACACTTATGAGAAGTTATATAATATATTAGTTCTCGATTTATATACATGTATCATTTAAGATCTTCATCTTTTATCTTTATGATAACAAGGACTTTATGTAAAAGATATGTGTGTATACGACAAATGTATGGAAATGTTTTTCACGCAGTTCATGTTGTAAAAATATGAATACTTCAAATGTGATTTTTCATAACTTATTTGACCTTGTATTTTGTTTCAGCGGCTGTTGATACTGCCTCGTATGCCGTTACCAATGGTAACTCCGGGGTAGATGTTCAGTGTTCAGCACTTACATATGCTGTAACGACGACAGCGCCAATAACGGCAACGACAGTTATAGCAACGACTACAACAACGGCGTTATCTACTACAACATTAACTTCAACGGCAGAAGAAACAACATCAACGCCGTCAGCGACTATATCAACTTCAACAACACCGTTGT
This sequence comes from Argopecten irradians, assembly GCF_041381155.1. Classification (NCBI taxonomy): domain Eukaryota; kingdom Metazoa; phylum Mollusca; class Bivalvia; order Pectinida; family Pectinidae; genus Argopecten; species Argopecten irradians. The sequence continues at coordinate 4,590,591 of NC_091149.1, read as the reverse complement.
CAACAACGACAACTGCAACAACACCGATCCCTTCGTCGGCTCACGAAACAACAACGAAACCAGTAGTATCTACAACGATAACAACAGCGTCGTTATCGACTATAGCATTAACATCAACGGCAGGAGAAACAACAACACCAACACTGTCAGAGACTACAACAACATCACCCACACCACCAGCGACTACAACAACAACGCAAACACCGTCAGCGACTTCAACAACATCACCCACACCACCAGCGACTACAACAACAACACAAACACCGTCAGCGACTTCAACAACATCACCCACACCACCAGCGACTACAACAACAACACAAACACCGTCAGCGACTTCAACAACATCACCCACACCACCAGCGACTACAACAACATCACCAACACCGTCAGAGAGAACAACGACATCACCAACACCGTCAGAGACTACAACAACATCACCCACACCACCAGCGACTACAACAACAACACAAACACCGTCAGCGACTTCAACAACATCACCCACACCACCAGCGACTACAACAACATCACCAACACCGTCAGAGACTACAACAACATCACCAACACCGTCAGCGACTACAGCAACATCACCACCACCACCAGCGACTACAACAACATTACCCACACCACCAGCGACTACAGCAACATCACCCACACCACCAGCGACTACAACATCATCACCAACACCACCAGCGACTACAACAACATCACCCACACCACCAGCGACTACAACAACATCCCCAACACCACCAGCGACTGCAACAACATCACCCATACCACCAGCGACTACAACAACATCACCAACACCACCAGCGACTACAACAACATCACCCACATCACCAGCGACTACAGCAACATCACAAACATCGTCAGCGACTACGACATCATCACCAACACCGTCAGCGACTACAACACTGGCTTCTGATTCGATGAATACAACAGCAACAGCGCTATCCATAACATCACTGATGAATGAAACAACACAATCGCAATCGACTACGACAACTCAACAAACAACAATCTTTAATACTGTTACTGCGAATCTCTGTCAATGTACCTGTACTGTCATTCAATCAGCATCTGAGGAAGACGTTATGGAAAGAATGATGAGACTTCATTCAAAATTAGTTGTGAATAAAACTGAACTAAGTAGCACCATACGACGACTAAGTTGTGCGAGTGATCCGAGGGATTCAGCAACTGCCCTTGGAGTATTCGCTTCAGTTTTTCTAATATTTTGTCTTTCAGCCATCATACTCGCCGATATACGATCGCTATTTGTTGCAGTGAAAACGTGCAAGTCGAAACCAAACAAACACGTTGTAGTGTGCTGACAAAGAAATCAACAATAAACAATAAAGATTGAAAGAAACCAACTCTACATGAAGTTCGAAAATTGGCTCATTTGTAATATCTTAAATGATTGAGTCGCCCAAATCAAGACAACATGACGATTTTTATTTCAAGAAAAAAAAAACCCTGCACATTGTTAAGAATAAGCATATCCTACATTTCATTTTTGAATGGAAAGAAACATGCTTCAACTGAAGGCAAGATATTCAACAAGTATAACTGCATCAGTTTTCTATTGTATTATAGGGATCACTAAAGATGCTCCATTGTTGACAGAGTATAAACGATACACACCATTTGAACAATAATTGGTGTTTAATCGGGTATATATATGTCTAAGTAATAAAACAAATGGATATATATCATATTTTTTTTATGGTGCATACGCAATCAGTACTGCATTACATATATGCCATAGTGACATGAAATTTTTTCGGGACGCAATTAATTTTTTTTTCCATCTTGAAGTTAAATTAAAAGCTTAAACTTTTTAATGGTGATAATGGTGTAAAGTCAGTAATTTTAGTAAATGAATACAAATACTAATTCGTCTGCTGCACCTGTTTTTTTAATTGGGAAAACATACCATTCATTAACGATGGAGCATTTTTAATATCCATGAATCTGAAGCAAAAATATTTCGACCCAAGTCAAAAGAGCATAATAAAATCAGAACTTTTGATTTTTTTTTCAAATTTCAACAATGGTTCTCTAATTCAAACACAATTTGTCACTTCTTTACAATAACTTCACAAACTTATGAAATGCTTCTTGGACAAAACAATAAAAGAATATAATTTTACTCTTGCAATGTATTAGTGTAATCGTGATATAAATTAAAAGGACGAAAACTGAGTTTTGCAAACTCGGAACCAAGGAATTACCGATGGTCCAGGAATTTGTTTTGAGGAATATCGCTTTGCAGCTAACCAAATTACACAATTTAAATGTATGTATATTATACTAGTAATTACGTATAAGGTGTCAGAACGTATTGACTTTCAAGGAATGGACATGTATCTACTTGACATTCTGTAAAATGCAATAAATTTATTACCTCAGAAATAAATTGCAATTTAACTTATTACCCTAGAAATATATTGCAATGATTTTTTTATTACTTTAACTTACTTTAGCAATGGGAAAAGTTATTTGCAGCATTTCAAGGCATTCCAGTCCTATACCTTGTGCAAACGTTAAGTTAGTGAAAATATAAAATGTATGATAGCAGGCTTTTCGGAGATGAAATCCTGGTGCTTTATGTGCTGTAATAAACAAAATGTTGTACTTTGAAAGTGTAACATAAATAATAGGAATTCTTGTACATAATATAGTAACAACTACAGAACGTTTTGACGATTTTTTACTCTTCACACTTAAGACAAAGTCGACTTAATTATTGTTTAGATAAGTCTCTTACAAGAAATACAAGGCTTGCGGTCTGTTTTAATCAATTTTAGCCACTGTCGCTCACTTTCCAGCTGATCTAAATAAGGCCTAAGTTCTACCCATTTTTTAAGAAGAACAGTTCCATGGATAAGAAGAACTTTAGACCTGTCAGTATTTTACTTACCATATCGAAAATCTTTGAAAAAATAATAATTGATTAGCTAAATAATGTTTATGCTTATCTTTAGCCCTTTCCTGACAGCCTTTAGGAGTGGTTATGGGTGTCAGTTTGTCCTGTTGCGGGCACTTGAGGACTGGAGACAGGCCTTGGATAACCATCAATATGTTGGTGCTATACTCATGGATCTGTAAAAGGTCTTTGACTACATTTCTCATAACCTGCTTCTTGGGAAGTTGAAAGCGTATTGCCTTAGCGAGCAGGTCATCGATTTCGTTAGCAGCTACCTGAGTGAGTGGCAGGATGAAGCAGGTCAGACTGCAACAGGACACCAGGAAATGGGCAGAAAGACCCTACGGGTCAATTGTGGGACCCTTATTTTTAAACGGTTTTATCAACGACAATTGTAATATTGGCATATACATGTAACTAAATTACACTCTTTCAGTGTCTCAATAATTTATTAGCAACACTAGCATTATACATAGAGGTTACACAACGAGTGGCTGTTGGATTTGGAATTTATTTCACACAAGTGAGTTATTTTTTAAAAGTTACAAAAGACACCAGCTTTAGCGAGTGTCTTTTGTAACTTTTAAAAAATAATTTACGAGTGTGGAATAAATTCCATATCCTACAACCATGAGTCGTGTGACCTGTTTCTACCACAATTTTATCCGATTTTAGCCAATAGAAGTACGATGATGATAAGTATGCTATCCAACAGCAGTTTTGGCGACAAGCGGCGATCACAGCATAGCTTGACGTCACTCGATTATTGATGACGTTGACAAATGATGACACGACACTCAGAAAGACGTAGTTCGGTCAAAGTTCACCGTTTCAGCCAATCAGAATGCGTACAGAGTTTATACCACGTGTGGTATAAACAAATTGTTAATCAACAGCTGCATCGTTTATTTGATACCCTGAGAGTTGCATAACAATGACTATTGTGGTAGAAACTAGTGTTCAATATTGACTTACTGTTTTATTCCATGTGACTCTCCTTTTAATATACCTCTAAAGTTTAAAATTTGTCTGTGTGATTGTAAAATTTATCTTTTTTTTTCATGTCTGTGATATTTTATAAGTCATTTAGTTGTAAAACTACATATATATATATATGTTCGTTACAAGAATAGCACTCCAGTGCTAATGTTGTGTTTTGATCTCAAATATGACGTAAATAAAATTTCTTAAATCTTGAATCTTGAATCTTTAAAAGACGACAAATATTGAAGATACGTGTACACTTGACTGTAAAAATCCAAGGCTTACTTCAACACCAGTCTATTTTCGATTCAGGCCTATTATCTAGATTTTACGGTATATAAAAACACATGAAATACAATTGCAAAAGTTTGGTTATCTATAAATGTGGAAATTTAATTGTTATTTCTTCTAACCTAAGTATAGAAGTTTCATGGAAAGGGAGATAATTCATGTTTTGTACCTCTAGATTTTCAATTACTTAAAAATATTAGATCATATTTCTTAAATAATTGCGTTACATCTTTTATTTAAAATGTATTGTTATTGCAAAAATATTACAATCAACACTGTTATACATTACATATATCTCTCATTATAAGTAATTTGTTTCCCTGACTTGAATAAAGATAGACGAATGAGGGGTATGCGAGGTGTTACATAGATGATATATGGACGCACGGTCGGTTTCGTGCAATCAGTTCGAGGAATGTGGAGGGGGTGGGGGATGGGGGTATAAGAGGAATGCAAGTTCGAGTTAGAGGGTATAATAGTGTATCAGATGTAAGATTGAACAGATATCGGTTATGTAAGATATATTTTTAAAGAATGAGGGGTATATGACGAAAAAATGTTCGAGCTATCCGGAGTTTTCTGGCATAGATTATATGCCATCTTTGCATACAACAGAGTTAGCTTCCTTGCGGCTAGGTATCCATTTTGACGTCATTATTTTTGGGGAGGCGCAATTCACGTCGTTTTATCACAAAAGTATGATGTTATGCTCGCAAAACCTTGACGTCACAATCAATACCTACCCGCAAAGACAAATAAGTCTGTAATAGGCAAAGACAAAATAGGGGCACGATCACGCGATCAGTTCGAGGAATGGGGATATTCGAGGAATGCGAGTTCGATTTAGAGGGAGTTATACTGTATAAGATTTAAGATATAGGTTTCATAATATATATTATATAAAAAATACAAAGTGCTAGTGTGTGACATATCTATTGACATGTCTTAGTAATTGTTTATAAAATATATCTACAATAACACTACATATATTTGATTTAAAGGAAGAAAGTCTTTAGCCTTGAAGGTAATGAAGTTTTTATTACATTTTTCAGTGAAATTGAAATTCCGTTCGATATTCTGATTTTTGTTTGTTTCATTCTCGATACTTTAGGGGCTACTATCACTGTCATTATATCCACCTCTGGAATATGACAAAGTCTATATCATTTTAATGAAACTCAACAATAAATTATAATATGTATATAGTATACGATTATATAGTTTGGTTTGTGGGGAATATGCTTATACTTTACTATGACACGTGGACACTTGTATGACGTTTATAGTATCTAATGCTAGCAGATGACCAAGGAAAGGATTTTCTCACTAAATGAAATAAATAGGAGCAGAGTATATAGACATTTCAACAACATAAACTACTTATTTTATGTAGATTTTGATAAGACATATTGTTTCCATAGCGTGCTAAAACTCTATCGAGTACATACCTAAGCCTAAGTCCAGATGCAAAAATACTCTGCTATGTCGTATTAACTCCTATGGTGAATTACCATTGTCTTGTTTGCACCGCATTCTCATTTCGTGAACTTTGTCAGAATTAGTTAACTATCATTTTCAATTGTAATATCTGATATGGTTTTGGGTTTTTCTTTATATACATGCTATAGAGTTTAACGTTGTCTAAATATTCTGCCATCTTTGATATCTTCACTGAAAACCGCTTCTGCTCGGCGTTTTAATCGAATAGAAAGCTATAATTATCATTGCAAAGCATTTTACCGTTGTAAGTTGATGGGAACCACAATCCGCGATATACGCAACCATGCTAGGCCTAATAAGACTGTACGTATTTATCAATTAGCAGTAATTGATCTCCTGTGGTGTGTGCATTGATTCGTGTATGGTATAGGCAATCAGGTGAGCGTGTATCCCGATAGTAAATTAATCCAAGCATTACATATGATGTTGTAGGTAAACCAAGGTAAAATGGGGGTTCACCAAAGGGTATATTAACAGTTTATTCAAAGGACCAAACTACCTACATTGTACCTCGTCTGCTGTCGCATACAAAGCCTTCAGATTTGCTATGGCAAACTCCATGGGTGAATATAACGATAGTGATAGTAAACCCTGGGATAACGAGGATGTGTTTGTTCTGCTCTTTACATATCATTATTGTATAACGTTTGAAAAAGAATTCGAAATCAATAAATAGATATATCCCTATACATAAGTAGTATCTTCCTCCAAACAGCATTCGTTAGACGGATTAAATGATGTCGAACAAACGCCGTCACCCAAGCGTACATCGCGTTCGGGAATTCCATTCCGTATCGTGGTCATGTACGGATTTTGGTTTGGTTTGTTTAGTTTTACGTCCTATTAACAGCCAGGGTCATGTAAGGACGTGCCAGGTTTGTTGGTGGAGGAAAGCCGGAGTACCCGGAGAAAAACCACCGGCCAGCGGTCAGTACCTGGCAACTGCCCCACATGGGATTCGAACCCGCATCCCAGAGGTGGAGGGCTTGTGGTAATATGTCGGGACATCTTAAGAACTCGGCCCCCGCGGCCCCAAAAGCTGGAGTACCCGGAGAAAAACCATCGCCGGAACTCCACCACATGGGATTCACGGCCACCGCAGCCGTTATTTTTATATTATTATTTAACTAACTAGGTACCCGTCAATATGATTTATCACTTGGTCATGATTCAGATAAGACCAAAATCTTTTGGAAGCATGTCCAGGTATAACAATGCCGCCAAGTGCTTGATAATCATGCACTGCAACCATAAGTGAGAGTATGAGCCTGTAAATGCATGACTGAAACCCTGACCAGAAAAGGGCATTAATCATGGAGAGTAGTCTCCAACAACAACTTTTAATAAAAAAACATCATTGCAACGTTTGAAAATATGACCTAAGTAATTTGAACGACCAACCATGTCACTTCTTGCGGTAAAACTCAAAAAATGTTATATCACAGATACATGCGTTAAAGTAGCTCAATAAGATGATGGAGAATATATACCGATGGTTATAAGAACAAGATTCCTGTATTTTTGATTTCCTTTTCGCAATACAATATTGACCGGAAGAATGTGTACATAACTTGTTACATAATATACACAGTATGGTGGCTCTTAATGTTTTAATGCATTCTGGAGGATAACGAAATGTCGGCCATTTTACATGCGGGTGACAGCTGTCACAACTTATGTAACGGAATATATTACTAATTAAGTGTCGGTATCTCCCTATACCGAGACCTCAAACAATAATAATGACTTAATGGATGAAAGATTCATATCACGGATGGCGGATCAAGTATATAAACATATCTACATTCGTTCATTCGTAGTCACACCAACTTACTATTTCATTTCGGTAACGTTACGTAAGTATAACTTAACCAGTATTTTAGAAGTAATTATTTCGGATTTCGTAAACTTGCATGTTATTCTTATTTATTGTATTTACTATTGTAAGATGATTTTAACACTTATAAGTTATTATTATCTTGAAAATTTTAAAGATATTATGATCAACCTATCGTCTACTTGGAGAGAGTGAATGTTTATAAAGAAAAGCGTTGTAGAGTAATCTTTATTTAAACGTTATTGCTTTTTGAAAAAAAGTAATATTTTGAAAAATATGGCAGTATATTCTTAGATTAGATTGACTCCAGGATCTACCCTTGAGATAACTTTCCTAATCACTAACTGAACTTGGAATTGATTTCAATGTTTTACCACTGCTTGTGAAGAGTTCAGCATTCGAAATAAGACCGTAGTCTTCACCTTTACTCAATACGCTCATCAAAGTCACTTTCTGAACATATTTAATGTTTTATCATGTACTGAAAACTAAATGGGATTTAACTTCGCTAATTAGAATTTTGTGGTTATACTGTATGTATATTTATTTTTAGATTTTGATTTCAGGGATGCAGTCTACAATGTTTGTATTTTACACGCTACTTTTGACGGTGACGGTGGTCCATGTGTCCGAAGGTGGGTTCTAATATTATATTGTACTTGTATAAAAACGCGACCTTATGCATCCACCCAAAAAAAGGTCAAAAGTAGGCCTACTTTCGCAAACTTGTCCAAACTACCGAAATCGTATATAGAAATTGCAATCGAAAACGAAATTATTGATCAAAACTTCTTCTTACGTGTTTTATGTTTTAATAAAATGATGAATAATTGTGTTTGGTCGTCTCTAAAATTATACAATGCAGACTAAATCATTGGTGCCAAGCTGGCAAATAATTTTCATGTTCGCTAGCAAGTTCAGTTAAGATCGAAAAAAAAAGAAGAAAATGTATACCGAATTAAAATATGAATTAATGTGTCAAAGTTTGTCACTAAATTAAGATAGCAAAAACAACAACGTTCATACCGAATTACAATACCAATTAATGTGTGTGCCGTGTGTCGCTTTCAGGTACAGGGTGCAATGGCGTGGCTGCAGATTTCGTTTTTGTAATGGACGGTTCAGACGGTGTCACCGACTTGGGATTCGCTAAACAAAAATTCTTCGTGTCTGGTCTGATCGAGAACTTTGAAGTCAGTCCTAACAGTAGTAACGTTGGAATTCTAGCATACGGAAGTCAGGTTGGGGGCGACACTCTGGGTCTCCAACCCTTCAAAGGCAAAACCCAAATCAAGGAACATGTCATGAGTATGGAGTATCCGAAAGGCGACACAAACATTGCAGTAGGTATCGATGACGCCCGAGAGATGCTGAAGCAACAAGGACGACCAACAGCAGCTAAATACATGGTGGTGTTTACTGACAGGTTATCAAGTTCACCCATGCACACCTATACACAGGTACTGTAGAACTATCTTACTGTAAGCATACTTCTGTAGTAGAATCAGGTTTATAATCTTAGAGCTATTATGAATTCGCGTAATTATCAAATTGGCTAATATAAATTCGAGATAAAATCACAATGGCTATATAAATAGTATCCAGAAGAAGAAAATGTTCGTTATCGTACCATAAGCAATATGTCAAACGCAAAAGAGCGCAACACCACAAAAGTTTCACGTTTGCAATATTAACTATGTGACTTTTATTGTCATTGGTTAAAAGATGCTCCACCGCTTACAAATAATACTTTTTTCTCTTTAAAAACAGGAACAGACAATTTAGTATTTTAATTCAGTTTCAAAAGTTACTTACTTTACACCATTACCATATTTGAAAAGTTTGAGCTTCTTATTTTACTTCAAGATAAAAAAATATTAAAAATAATTAATTGCATCCCGAAAAAAATGCATGACACTTTGTCCTATATGTTTTATATGTAATGAAGTACTGATTGTGCATGCACCAAACGCTAAATAAAATATTTTATATTATTGTTTTGCGTTAATTAGACATACATGTATATGTACACGATTAAACACCAATTATGGTTCAAATGATTAGAATTGTTTATGCTCTGTCGTCGGAGGAGCATCTTTAACAAATCAGGAGAAAAAGTCAAAAGAACAAATATCCATTCATTTCACATCGACTGCAAATGGATACAATGACATTAATATCAATATTCAATGAATCTCTTGGTATTTGTAAATGTTACATGTCGTCAGATCACAGTTTTATAGCAAAAAGCAAATAATATATCAATGTGGCCGATCTTGACGTTATCTAATAGCATTGCATATACAATACAAAGATGGTAATCAAAGCAATTAGATTAGAGGACTCTGTTAGATGATACCTAGCTTTGCAATATTTCTAAAGAAGAAGAAAAACACAAATACAAAATAAATAAATAAATAGAAATAAACAATAAAAAAACAAACATAAAGTGGGTAAAAGTCTATAAGTTTCAAAAGACAAACCTTCTTGAATAAAAAAAACTGATAAAGAAATAAACAAACACAAAAAAGCATAGCAACTCTGAGCAAAAGAATAGAACTTTCAAATGACAAACCTTCTAAAATTTAAACTCGTCTTCAGACCTGATTATAATTCTCCCTGTACGGGTCCAATGTAATGGGTCTAAAATAGCGTTTGTCATCCTGTTTGTCCAGGCTTTCCTTGCCAAGGCTGATGGAATTAAGATATTTGCTGTGGGTATGGGCCCGGACAGTTCAAACGAGGAGATGAAGATGTTAGCGTCGGGGCCTAACAGTGTTTTTACAATTCCTGATATTGCTTCACTCGACGCCCTGGGCCCATACATGTCTGATCAACTGTGCAAAGGTAAGAACTTTATCAAACAACTTATTTGTCGGTTTGTTGTCAATTGTTTTCGATTTAGAAGTTAGTATGGATCTTGCTGTCATGCCAATCTATTGAATTCTGTATTTTGTTCATTTACTGGCAAGGCTGTAAAATTTTCATCAACTGATGATACATTAGACCTGACAATGCACAGTACTGGTGTTTCTAGTTTTGTGTCGCATTAGAGGAGTAATGATTTTTGTCTTTTACTTTACATAGGCTACATGAACTCATATGCAGAAATGCAACAGGTAAGTTTGTGAATTTAGTAACTTTCTTTGATTATACATATAAATAAAATATCTACCATATATGTTTTGGTTTGGTTTATGACATATGACGTCATAATAATATCCAGTGTCATTTTAGAAAGGCCTCGAATATGTGGAATGTGTTGTAATGTATTCCGAAATTGCATATTACAGAGTTATCTGCACTTTCGGGTATGTATTGATTGTGACGTCATGTGTTTGCGAGCGTAACGTCATACGTTTTGGAGAAAACGACGTGAAATGCGCTCACAAAATAATGGCGTTACAATCGATACCTACTCGCAAGGGAGCTAACTATGTAATATGCAGAGACTGAATAAATGTCTGTATAATTTTGGGAGTTAGCGGTATGTTCGTTGTGTGTTCTTGTATAGTGGGACTCCTGCCCGCGTTATAATAGTGGCAATGTTCCATTTATTCTGACATTGCTATGGTACAGTGGTAATTTATCAAGCTTTGTTGACCATTTGATTTGAAGTCTATATAGAGAATAAAGTAATCTTAATATTATTTTGGAACGGGTTACTTGTTTTCTGTGTACAAATGAAATTATTCCAAAGCAATAAACATTTTTTTGTTTTTTAATAAATGAACGTCCCGTTACCAGCCAGAGTCATTTAAGGACGGCCTCCCATGTGTGCGGTGTGTTTTGTGTATGAAGTGCGGGTGTGTTTTGGGAGACTGTGGTATATTCGTGTGGCCAACACGCAACACACCCGGTCACATAATACCAGTCGTCCCACTCCAATTATTCTGAGCGCTAAGCAGGAGTAGAAACTACCAATTTTAAAAGGTCATTATTATTTCTTATTTGATTTTATCAATGTTGTCGTGTGATGTTCATTATGATTTGTTCAAAGAATTTATAAAGGTTAGGAGTTGTTCGATTTGCTTTCTTTTATCTCGAAATGCACCATTATCGTCACCACATAATGAAAATGACTAATTCGTCTTTTCAAATTTTCTATGAAAGTGTCTTTTTTTTTATCCTTTTCAGCATGGGCCCGGACATCTTACAGGACGTCGAGAAAATTCCACTTCCAGTCAACCGAAATTTAACAACATGCAGCCATGATTAACACGTCACGTGTCCAATGGCGTTCATCGATCACGTGACCATTGCTACAGAAACTATATATAAACTCGTGTTTTAAATACATGTATGAACTTATAAACTTGAATTTCATTGTCAATATTGTTGTTATATTCATCACTTAATAAAGATGACCAGTTTGTTTTACGAATTTTCTTTCTTAATAAGATAAGATAAGATAAGTTTATTTCTGGTTCAGGACTTATATGTAAAGTCCTCTATACCAGACTCAGACAAAATATAAAGTTTACAGTTAATACATTTTTATCCGGTAATAATAATAAATTAATGATGTATACAGGCTTTGTAGTTGTATAAGAGTTCTTGTTCTTTCAAATGTTTATCTAACGCATTTTTGAAGGAGTTTATATTTGGCGCCATCACTACATTCTCTGGTAGATCGTTCCATATCTTAGTAGCTCTTAGTGAAAAAAAGTTTCTCTTAATCTCATAGTTAGATCTTGTATGGAATAGCTTCCTCCTATGCCCCCTGCTGCTCTTGCGGTCCGTTGCATCTTTCCATAAAGATAAAATGTTACAACATTCAGAGTCATATACTCCATCTAAAATTTTGAAGAGTTCTATCATTTCTCCTCATATTCTTCTATGTGCCAATGTTGGTAATTTCAGTTTCTCCAGCCTTTGACTGTATGCTTTAATTTAAACCGCATCTCACCTTATTCTGCATTTGTATGGTACATAGTTACCTTCCCTTGCGAGTATATATTGATCATATGAATAAGTAAGTAGCCCAGAGACCTGATATTGGGCCTGTGACATGCAGAGATGAATGGCTACCAACTTTGTTCAAATGAAGGACAATGACCTTCATTCAATGTCACAGGGGTCAAATAGGGTAAAATCTTTATACGACCTCTTGTGAATAACTAAGAGGCCTAGAGATCTGATATTGGGTCTGTGGCATGCTAGAATGAATGGCTACCAAGTTTGTTCAAATGAAGGACCTTGACCTTTACTCAAGGTCACAGGGGTCAAAAAGGCTAAAATCTTTAAACGACTTCTTCTCAAGAACCAAAAGGCCCAGGGTACTCATATTGGATCTGCGGCATGCTTGGATGAAGGGCTACCAAGTTTGTTCAAATAAATTATCTTGACCTTCATTCAGGTCAAATAGGCTAAAATCTTTTAAACGACTTCATGTGAATAACTTAAAGGCCTATAGAGACCTGATATTGAGCCTGTAACATGAATGACTACCTTTAGACTGGATATTGGATTTGCAGCATGGTGGGGATCAAGGGACCTTCATTCATGGTCTAATTTATTAAATATATCAGGACCTGGACTTTTTCTAATAAAAGAGGTTTTTTTTGGATTGCCTTAACTGTGTGCCACTACTTTATTCATTGAGGTGTTGTATTGTGCCAATAGTCAGATGACCGTTAAGGCCCATCAGCCTCTTGTTCATAACCTAATGGAATTGGTCCCGTTTAAGAGTAACAACAAGAGTTATCTTCCCTTTCTCTTCTCTTCATTTCATCCGCGACACTCCTTCAGGTGTATGGTACAGAGTTACCTCGCCAAACTAGTATATATTGATCATATAGATACATTGTAGATATACGTTATGAGCATAACGTCTCATTTTACAGTGAAAAGACGTAACGTATGCTCATAAAATGGCATAATCGATATCTATATCCGCAAGGGCAGATTACTCTGTAATATGCAAAGAACTGTGAAAGAGAAAACGTGCCTTAACACTTCCTCTAGTTACTATCTCAATGGTTATATCGACCCCTGGACTACATGTATCTCATAGCAAAATGTAAGACAGTTCAGCAGAAAATAATCTGACCAATCATTAGGCCTTCAGAGATTTCTTTTGAAGATTACAGAGAGAGCGACGCAGTCACACAGCCAACCACATCGAACCGATATATGATTCTTTTGATGTTCTCTTCCTCCTTATACATAATCACTGAAAATAAATCAGTTGTTATTTAATGTAAAATAAAAAAAAATAAAAAAAAAACAGAGGGAATTATCTCTATAATCATGAAGACGTAAATTTAAAGCGCAACACCGATAATTCTCAATTGCTCGGAAATCATGTGAATGAAAGAATTAAAAAGAGCACTAATAATTCCGACATCGATTTAAGGATGTATTCTTCTGAGGTTTCAATCCCGTTGAAGTCTCGTTTCGACAACGATCAAAGAAGTTATGAGATTTTCAAATACAATTTATCAATATCTGTAGCAAGTTGCCAGTTGCAAATTTTGTCAACAAATTACATTTCTATTTTTAGTAAAAAATTTTATACGGCGATTTTAAGAAATGGCCCATTTGGCGGTCATTTTGAAATTGTGTCTTTTTTTCGCTTTGAGTAGAGCCACAGTTTTACCATTTTTTACTGAAATTGTTTTTACTCAAATCATCACTGCCCCAGCAATTTTACCAGAACGTTTTCTGTAAAGGGTTAAATTTGGCAAAAATGGCTGAAAATGGTGCATTTTGTAGCTCAAAATTAAGGGGTAGGGATCACAGGTATTCTGAGAAAAAATATTAGTCTTATTAATCAAAACTGGTATATTTTTAAAGAAGGCTACTATAAAATAAATTCTACAAACATCCATAAATATCAAACACCTCATTAGGAAATTATGGCTTTAATCTCTTGTGTATATGGTCAAAACGGCAAAATTCCCCTAAAATCCAATTGTCAACTAGGTATCTTTGAGTGACAATAGCTTAAAAACGAGCACACGGACATATGATGATTTTTCGTCCATTTTCTTTTATGGTATGAACTACTATTTCCAAAAATCTATATGAGAAAAAAAGAGTTTAATACAGGAAATTTTTGTCTTTCAAAGGAGTACATCCTTAACGGTTTTTTTTTTCTTTTTTTTTTTAAGGAGGATGTTTTATGAAGTCTCCTCGAATCCGGATGGCACATGATGACGAAATAAATAAAAAAAGATTTAGTTAAAACCTGTTTTCATTCAGAACTGCACATACAAACACGTTTGTATGGACTACGTTTGTATGGACTAGTACAGTTGAGTGTAAGCTAACCTTGTATAATCACTAACCCATACTCATTCTTTCCCTACCAAGGTTGACGTGACACATTGTCTACAATTTACATTGTATCGTTTATTATACGGACATTTTAATGCGATTATTGTTCCACCATACAGTTTTCTTTGATTGTATTATTTGATATCACATATAATTCAAAACATTTATTTGACATGACAAAACGAGGGAATGCTACAATTTACAGAATAATTTTTTCAGTGTGAAATTATTTTTGTGGTTGATTTTTCCAATGTGAATCAAGTTTATATGTATTCAAATTGTGAACAGCATTTGATATGGATACTACTCGAAGTATTCACGACTCTCTTTGTAAACGAGTACGCACGTGTAATGTTTGAAAATTCTATTCACAAACTAATTTTGTTTAGATTAGTGTTTTCTACACCTGAAGAGGCTTAAAAAACGAGAAAATGCTTTTAAAAAAATGCCAAATTTCGAAAGATTTTTTCGCCGTTTTGATTGATCAATAATGATTCATACAGTTAGTTTTTACCCCCATTATTACAAATGAGGCAGGCATTACTCAGATTTGTAATTTGTGTGATTTCCCCCTAAACCATTAATTGCTCTTGCGATAGGCTAAAACCAGAGATTTTTAAAATAGTGTACATTCATGTATATCAAAATATCTGGCTAAAGTTTTAAAAGTTCATGTACGCGTACAAACAGGATGTACATTAGTCCTCTTAATATTAGGGTTGTTTTTTTTTTAAATAATTTTTGCCTGATATATATTAGACCCTTGGCTTTAGATAAAAAAAAAACCTACAGAAAAAGGTAAGCGGACTAGATGTACATGTACATACATGTATGTATTTTCCAAAATTAGGATTTTCCAATATTTTTTTATATTGATGACTATTTCAATCCAAAAGCAAAAAAAAAAAAAAAAAAAAAAAAAGAATATAGTTACTGTAGGCCTTTTAGTGAAGTTTTTGATGGCGAAATCGTACGAGTTATCTTTCTTGGATTGATGTTCAAGCGTCTGTGCGACCGAGATGTGTAGTTTCTAATTTGTTTACAACATGGCGGACAAGAAGAAACCGAACTCGGCAGACGATCGCGTTTTACAAGAGACAGACAGACAATTCCTCGGTAAATAATATTGGCATTTATGTTTACTTTGAATCGTTAATCACTCTATAAATACTTGCAGATGGTAGTTTCAGATGTAATAACACATTTGATTTAGTTTTTGACATAATTTTGAAAAAACACAGGTCCTGTGTTTATGAAGATTTTTGTTAATGTTTTAAATACTTTAATCCTTTTCTAGTGAATCCTGTTACAAGATATATTGATCTTGACACAAATGCCAATATGGTGATATGTCAACTTGTAAGTTTATTATAAACATATATTGTTTATTGAATCAGAGAGAACAAGTACAGGCACACTTATCAGGGATGTGTTGGAGAAAATCATCAGTAACCGGCCTGAAGATCCTATTGCATTTTTAGCTGATTAGTAAGTTATTTAAAGTTGAAACAGCACGTGGAATATTAGGAACGATTAAGGTTCTGGAATATTCATTCTTATTTGGAATAATTGTCAAAGTAAACTATAAAAATTAATCGCTATTAGTAAATTATAGCTCATTCATTTTGTGACTGATGATGTGATTATTTTACATGCATGTAATTAAGATACAAGATTGAGGAATCATCAGCTGACAAAATAATGTCCTGTTTACAATAACTATGAGGAAAACTTAAGCTCAGTAGATAAAAAACAGAAAAGAACGTTAACGATGGCCCTAATAATAGTTTAAAATGCTAACCGACATCTATGTATCTATTGGCAAATTTTCAAGTTCAGAAAGACATTTCGCATACATATGTAGACATTTGCTTGAGGTACTTGAAGAATCTATCATTTTTGGACAGTGTTAATTTGATAATACATGTACCTTCTGTTGCCTAAGTAGTGGGGTTGAACTGGTTTGATCATCAGTGACCAGGTAACTCAATTGGTAGAGCATTCGGCTAATGTTCCGAGGTTCCGGGTTTGAATCCCAGTCTGGCCGCTAAATTTTCACTTCTCCTGTACACAAAGCTGAAAAGCTGTACACTTTAATAAATTGTTAATAATATTTTATGTTTTCATACATTGTTCCTATTGTTTCCATTGTCGTTAATTAAGACATTTGTTTAAAAATAATATAATGTTATTAATGTATTGAATTGAAAAGATTTCTGTTTTTGTTTTAACCACAGTTTTGATTCTCTGGAAGACGAGTCTAATTTAGTTGCCAAAGCCAAACAGATTTTAACGATGACCCACCACAGTCGCCCAGTGTTTGAAACTAATGTTAGAATGGCCTACAACCTGCTGCAGAAACACAAGATCTCAAAGAAAGTATACGGTGTTAATGGGACAGTTTTCACAGACTTAATCAAAGGACTTTGCAAGTAAGTAGGATGTCACTGCTCTGTCTAAAACAATCTAATTAAAGTTAGACTTCTAATTCCGCTCCACTACCATGCTCTACCTTATGCTCAAATACAAGATCTAACAATGCCCCATTCGGGGTCACCTTAGCATGACCCCTGTGGTTAGCCAATCAGCATCTCGCCTTTGGAATCTTCGGTGTGGTTGATTCATTTGGAAATGTTAATGACTAACAGTAGGTCCTGAAATGTTCCGATTCTAGGCCAGAGGCCATGCTGAGGGGGCATTGTTAGATCTTGTATTGGAGCGTAACGTAGAGCATTTTAGTGGAACGGAATTAGAAGTCTAATTTTAATCAGATTGTGCCTAAAACATATTACCTAAAGACACAGTTGTAAAGGGAGTATCCTAAATGGTAGAGGGGTTACTATCACTGACATGTTCACCCCTGGACTGTCACGTCATGTAGTAAAATCAGAGGCAGCTTAGGAGAAAAATACTGACCAATCAAGACCTGCAGGGACTTCCTTTAAAGATTATAGAGAGAGCGATGCCAACTTCACAGTCACGCAGTCAACCAGAGTGTTCCATTATTTTATTCTTTTGATGTATGTACATCAATGGACCAGGTTCAAATTCAGCTGAAATAACCTTTATCTTATGTTGCCTTCACTTTTTCTGAGACATAGTCCGGGGATGGATATCACAACAGTGATAGTCACTCATAGAGTATCAAGGATGTAGGGGGAGATATCTCCTGCAATATGACTTATGTGTCGCTATAATTGCTATTACTGAACTAGTTGATGATGTTCATATTATTTAAACATTCTTGAATGAAAAAATGTTCAAATTTCAAAATGAAACATTAAGAATATGAAGTACATATTGAATTCTGTTGGTATTTGGGAAACGATATTACACAGAAACATTTTTCTCAGATTTCCTTAGTTAATTAATTTTTTTTATTAGGAAATTGTAATAAAATGCTGTTATAATAATATTAGATAAACTTTGTTCAGATTGCAGACACCAGACAATATGTAGCTATTACATGAGTTTTATATTTTCAATAGAGACATTCCACAGACTGTACAGAACAAACTGTTAAAGAAACTGGAGTGTGTGGAGCATGAGTGTATCAAGTTTAATGTGTTTAGTTCTGGTGTATTCACGTGCTGTGTTTTACTTGGTAAGTGTTATTTAGAATAAATATACCAATCAACCCACTTATCGATTACCTGCTGCAGATCAATGTAACGTGTACAAGATTTTACTAGTTAGATACAGTGAAACCTTTCTTAGTGACCATCTCTTTATAAAGACCACTTGCTTTCTCGGGTCAATTTCAATACAATATGTCTGTGCATAAGAACCACTTGGCTTTAAACACATTTTTTTTTGTGTCCCTTTGACGGTCTTTATAGACAAGTTTGACTGTAACTTATTCAGTATTTGCGTATTATAGAGTTATCTGCCCTTGAACGTAGGTAGTGATTATGACCTCATGTGTTTGCGAGTGTACCTTCATACTTTTTAGAGAAAACAATAATATCTGTAAACTGAATAACAAATTCAAGCCATATTTTTATCCAATATGACTTCTTTTTTTAATCTATCATCATCGTCAGAAACCCACAAGTCACAAACAATAGAGCGGTGACTCGTGGATTTCAGATGATGGTCTGTCATAGGATTATATATAAAACATTGTTGTTCGGAACAAAGCGCTGTGGTGGCAGAGTGGTTAAGATATCTCGACACTATTACCACAAGCCTTCCACCTCTGGGTCGCAAGTTTGAATCCCATGTGGGGGAGTTGCCAGGTATTGACCGCTGGAAGGTTGTTCATCATCTCAAGATACTCCAGCTTTCCTCCACCAACAAGCCTGGCACGTCCTTACATGACCCTGGCTTTTAACTCTTTCACCCTTATGTAACTTTAGTAGACTCTACCATCAAGTGATCTGGATGAGTCCATTATGGCCTACAGTAGTGAAAGGGTTAATAGGACATAAACTAATAAAACCAAACCAAATTGTTCGGAACTTAAAAGTTTATAGTAAGATTCCATGTAGTTTATTGTCAACATGTATTTATCTTTTCCAGATTATGTGAAGCTATCAGAAATGTTGTTTAAGTCGATTGACCTCCAGAAAAGTGGAAAAGCTGACAAAGTATTATGTGAGACTGTCCTAGATCAACTACGAACCGCTCTGGCTAGTAACAAGGCAGATGCAAGGAGGTAAAAAGCTTGAATGACAAAGAAATGGTCTTTATGGGACTTCATTTTATGCTACGGCATCATTTTAAAAAGTTTAAGAATTTATTTCACATAGCTGGTTTTTGTTTCCATGTACCTGATGATGGCCAAGAGGTTGAAAATTTGTAAAAGAAAAAAAACATTTGTACTGTTTGAAATATATATCTTCTCCCGCTGGAGGATGATTGCTTGGAATTTTATTTTTTCAGCGACATAAAATTATCTCTATATTTAAAGATGCTCCACCGCCGACAGAGCATAAATGATATTCATCATTTGAACAATAATAGGTGTTTAATCGTGTGTATATATGCCTAATTAACACAAAAAATAATATAAAATAATTTATTTCGCCTTTGGTGCATGCGCAATCAGTACTTCATTCCATATAGGATATAGTGCCACGGAATTTTTTCGGGATGCAATTAATTATTTTTCATATTTTTAACTTGAAGTAAAAGTAGAAGCTCAAACTTTTCAATGGTGGTAATGGTGTAAAGTAAGTAACTTTTGTAACTGAAGAAAAATACCCAATCGTCTGCTCCTGTTTTTGATAGTGAAAAAAATCCCATTTGTCACCGGTGGAGCATCTAAATTAAGATTTTGTATGTTGGGAAGATTTTTATTTTAATTTTCATTAATGAAATTATAGTGGCACACCAGTAAATCTCACATTTTGTTTGATTTGAATGGCTATTTCAAATATGTTTCTATAAAGTGAATCCTTATTTTTTTAATCACACTTTTTGGGTTAAATATGGACTCTTATAATAATGATAATAATATCATTAATGTAGTGAATAATGTATCTTGCAATATTTCTAAAGCACCTATGTATGATCTCAAGTGTACTATAATCATTATATTTTCTATTATTAACTTTTTCAGAGTTGTGGAGTCTGGTTATAATCTTGGACCTGATGGATTGTATTACGCTCTAGATAAGGTAAATATTTTATATGATATGTATATCTGTCTGTGTATTTTGGCCTCACTACACTTTATCAGATTATATATATTTGTTGATATGATAATAATAATTGACTCTCAAATATTGATGAAGGTTTACATCTTGTTGTTATAATCTTCAGCTCAGATATATGACATTTTTATTATACCGTATTCGAACCCATAAGCTCCCATGTCCCTATAAGCAGCTTTCCCCCTTTTGAGGCCTCCATTGGGCATAGATAAAGACCAAAACTGTATTGGGTTGCAATAATTTTGTCTTGTTAAGCATCTTTTCATAATTTGATTTTTTTTAAATGCCCTGGGTGCTTTTTGGGTCAAATACAGTAATATTTGTAAGGCTATTTGTACTGTGAATGCTGCCTTTAAGTACAGACTTTAGCTGTGTTTATAACATGCTGAGCAACACAAACCCAAACTTTACATAATCTAGAGCACTTTATATTAATAAAAAAAAAATATGTCGAATACATCACTATCATATAACATAGGCTGATAATATTGGTTTTTCTCCTTTAAGGCAATGAAAAGGGGCCATATGAACCAAGGAGCTCAGACGTTAGACCAGTTTACAACTGAGGCATGTGACGCCTTCTTAACAAAGGTAAGATAGGGCATCTTAACATACAATAAAGGTATCATCTTAAGACAGTAGTATCTTAAGATAAGACAGAGGTATCTTAACATAAGACAGAGGTATCTTAAGATAAGACAGAGGTATCTTAAGATAAGACAGAGGTCTCTTAACATCAGAAAGAAACAATTTAACACAAGACAGAGGTCTCTAAATATTAGAAAGAAACATATAAAAATAAAATAGGGGTATCTTTACATAAGACAAAGGTATCTAAATATAAGACAGGGTTATCTTATCTTACGACAGAGGTATCTTGACATAAGACAGGTAGTTATAATCAGACGGGTATCTTAACTTAAGACAGGGGTAACTTAACATAAGGCAGAAGCGTCTTAACATAAGACGGGGATATCTCAACATAAAACAAGTGTATCTTAACATAAGACAGGGGTAACTTAACATAAGACAGGTATATATTCTTAACATAAGACAGGGGTAACTTAACATAAGACAGGTATATCTTAACATAAGACAGGTATATCTTAACCTAAGACAGGATATCTCAACA